>NW_016107800.1:417175-439689 GCF_001604975.1 Cebus imitator
GCTCACCCACCTGCCTGCTCACCCACCTGCCTGCTCACATACTCACCAGCTTACCCACTCACCAGCTCACCCACCTGCCTGCTCACCCGCTCACTCACTGGCTCATGTGCTCGCTCACCTACCCACCCACTCACCCACCCACACGCTAACCCATCCAGTCACTCACCCATTCACCCACCAGCTGACACACACTCACCCACCCACCTACCCACCCACTCATTCAGGTGTCATCTCCCTTTCCTGCCATCAAGTTGTTGGTGCCACGAAAAAAGAAACTGCTTTATTTGCTTATGGTATTCCCAGCACCCAGCACAGCATCTGGCACATAGTAGGTGCTTAATAAATGCTTTTGGAGTGAGTGCTCAGAGGAATGGATGACTTTGAAAAACAATAGTGAGGTTCCCATGTGCCAGGCATTGTTCTAAGCAGTTTACAGGTGTTAATGCTTTAGTCTTGCAATGAACTTAGGAGGTAAGGGACCATTGTCCATATGTCGCAGGTGGTTAAATGACTTGCCTGAGTAACCCACTGCTTACAACCAGGATGCAGCTGAGCCCAGACTTGAATCCAGACAGTCTGGCTCCCCGGCCTTCTCCGACCTTACATCCTGACCTGTGGGACCTGGAGTGCAGCCCTTGACCCTCATTGGACAGCTCTCTACGGGGTGCCTGAGAGAATTCTCCCTGCGGCACTCCAGGCCCCTGCCTGTTAGGGGAAGGGTCAGGAGCAGGTAGGGGGAGGATTCACTGCCCAGAAGACCAGGAGGCAGGGCAAGGCCTGGCCCTCTGTGCATCTTGAACTCCTCTCTCTGACCCCTGCCCACAGAGCCCAGCCCCCAGGAGGTGCCGGGGAAATGCAGTGGCGTGAATGCACACATGCCTGGTGCTCGCATGAATGAGCAGAGGGTGTGCGGGGGCAGGGGGCCCCTGGGGTGCAAGCGCACATTGCCCTCCAGAAGCACAACCACTGGGGCTCTGTGAGAGAAAGGACCTGAAGATGGGACTGGGCCTTCCTTCATTCCATGCTCCTCTTCTCTGAAGACCAGAAACGGAAAGGGCTGTGCCTAGGGCCACCCTGGGTAGGTGATCATTCACCAGTGAGTTGACCCTGGACGGCGTCTCCTTCCCGGCTCCCAGCCCCTCTAGTTTCACCAGTGCTCCTCGCTCCCCACCCACTTCCTGCATAACACAGGTCACACTGTCTTCTGAACTGGAAGTGAGCCTCCACGTGCTCAGGGGCCATGGTGCCCAGCTCCCCAGCCCAGTCCTGGGAAGAGGAATATTAATAACAGCAGCAGCAACATTTTAAAAAGAAAGGAGAAGGTATAACCTGTTGTTCTAGGCACTTTGCATCAGTTAACTCATATACTCTGTGCAATAGCCAAGTCAGCAGCCATTCTACAGAGGGGTAAACTGAGGACCAGAGAGGTGGCTCAAGGACATGCAGCTAATGAGTGGCAGAGCAGGGACCTTGGCTTTTAATGCTATGCTGCCTTGGAATACAAATCAGCAAGGGCACTACTGAATTAAAGGGGAGTGGTGAGCCAGGCGGTGGCTCACACCTGTAACCCCAGCACTTTGGGAGGCTGAGGCGGGCAGATCACTTGAGGTCAGGAGTTTGAGACCAGCCTGACCAACATGGTGAAACCCCATCTCTACTAAAAACATAAAAATTAGCTGGGTGTGGTGGCGCATGCCTCTGTAATCCCAGCTACTTGGGAGGCTGAGGCAGGATAATCGCTTAAACCTGGGAGGCGGAGGTTGCAGTGAGCCAAGATGATGCCACAGTGAGACTCCATCTCATCAAAAAAAAGCACATAAATAAGTAGTGGGGGAGCAGCTCTGGGCCAGCTCGGCAGTTTGGGTGGGGGTCAGGCCCTAGTCCCACAGCTCAGGAGAGTGGCCCTTAGTGTCCTTTCAGCTCATCAGCCTTGCTGGGGAAGTGCTGCTTGTTAAAAAAAAAAGAATTGCCTCTTCATATCTGGAAGCCAGATGTGGCCACAGCAATTAGAAGCCAGCTCTAGATGGGCTGAGAGTAAGGACCAGCCATTGTGATTCTTCGGGCCGTGGAGGGGACTGAGGACTGGGAACGTAAAGGAGTGAGGTGGTGCGCACCTGCTGAAGCGTTTCAGAGCTCCCCTCGGTGACTCCCCAAGCCCCGCTACAGACACACACACTAATACGCATACGTGGGCTGTGTGACCTTGGGCGTGGCAGAATCACTCATGCTAAGCCTGTCACCTCAGAATTGGCACTTGGGTCCACTTGGCTGTAGGTCATTTTATTTCCAAGCGGAATCCAATGGCAACTTGATCTGAGGCTCTTGCCAGGAATGCTAATGATGGACTGATCAATTTGCCTTGGAGCACTGAGGACACTGGGTTTGGGGCGGCTCTGGAGGCGATATCCCAGAGGATTCTGGGAGGCGACCACCCTTTCCCTGACCCCCTAGCTGTCTTTGGTCTTAGCTGAATGTCAGGCTAGTTGGCCAGGGGGAATGGAAGTTGTCTATTTATCCTGACCTTTCAATGGACGTAATTTTTATAGCTCCATTAACTAGTAATACCATTTGCAAACTTCCAGGCAAGATATATGACCACAGACACCTCAGGGACTTATGGGTCGTCTTGGGTGGAGGGCAGATAGAAGGGAGAATGGATTCGAGGCTTTCATGGGCTAGGGGCAGCAGATGGGGCCGCCTTAGGTCAGGGAAGGGCCAGCGTTGCCTGAGCAGCGTGATTGCAGAGGAGACCCGAAGTCTGACGCACACACACCTTGTTGATGCCAAGATCACCGTCCTGGGTCCTGACCCGCTTATGTAAGCTCACCCGCTGCCCCAGGACTGATGCCCTGGCCTTCCATCTGCCCCTCTGAACACGTTTGTTCCCAGGCCAAGCTCTGTGTCTGCGTTTGTGGAACACATTCCTCTTAGACTTAGCTTGAATCAGTCAGCCACAAAAGTCAGCAGCTGCTCTTGTGCAGCCCTTTACTCCCAGAGCTGCAGGAACCTTTAGATCCTGTCGTCCAACCTTTTCATTTCACAGACAGACACACAGACCCCGAGGAGGGAGGGGCTCAGCTAAGTTCTCGCAGCAAGTCAGTGACAGAGCTGCTGCTGCTGGAACTTACCCATCTCACCCTGCGAGAGCAGGCTGGTGGCATCACACGTGTGGGTGCAAACCTCGGCTTGGCTCCTGGACCCGGTAGGGTCCCATCCAAGAAACAGATGGCATGGTGAGGAGGATCAGTGAGGAGAGTTTAATAATAAAACGATTTATAAAGGCAGGGGAGGGGTTAAGGGTGAAGGAAAACCAATAAGAAGTGGTACAGCGTTCAAGGCTAGCAATAGAGGAGAGCCACACCCACCCCTGGACGGGAAGCAACCCCCGGAGCCTTTACCTGGAGGGGAGGAGGACCACCACCACCGCCACCCACGCCCCAGCCTCGCCTCCTGCCCGCCTTCCCGCCTCCTGCTGCTATTTCCCATTGACTGAACCCATCCAGAAGCCAGAGAGCGAGGACGCCATCCATGCAGGTCAGCTTCTCCGGGCACAGAGAAAGGTGGAGGAGATGAACGATGTGAGCAGGACAATCGGAGAATCTCTAGCGTGTGCTCTTGCCAGGGCAGAAATGAGTTCCGAAGCAGATTATATATAAGGCACAGATATCCAGTGTATCTGTCTGTTATTAGAATTTCATGGGAGGGAGTAATTAGGGAAAAAATGTCTAAAACGCCTCGAAGGGAAAAAAGGTGAAGACATTCTGATCTAGCACATTGAGTTGCTGGCTGTGTGAATTTGCACAAGTTACTTAGCCTTTCCTGTGGTTCGGTTTCCCAAGCATAAACGGAGCACTGCTAACGCCCACCTCCGGGACTCCGGGGGGCTGTGGGTACTCAGTACCTGGCAAGTGCCAGGCCGGGAAAGGACTTCTCATTTGGCCTTTCTTCCTCTTTGCACTCAGCACATGGTCCCTAGCGTCTACCAAATAAGACCATCGATTGCAACACAGATGTTTGCTAAGTCATCCGGATTCCCCCAGGAGGAACGAGGGGTGGGATAAAGTGCGAAGTCAGCATGCACAGTTCCGCTTCCCAGCCTGACAGCCCTCGCTCCTTTGGGTAGACCCAGAGTGCCACTTTGGAAAGTAGGACTGGCATCATCTCATATCCTCTGAGTGCCTTTTTTTGGCCTTGTTTTGCCATCTGGTCATCCCAGGGAGTAAGTACGTGATGGAGGAGGAGGGGGAGGAAGAAACCTTCCGTGTCCCGTCTCCCACCAGACCAGGAGCCCTCTCCCTCAGAATTGCTTCATGGGGGCCGCCTCCCCCATGAAGCACCAGATAGTAAATATTTTAGACTTAGCAAAATGTCAGTCTGAGTGGCAACCCACTCAACTGTGTCCTTGTAGTGCAAAAGCAGCCTTACACAGTATGTAAGCGACTGGGCGTGGCTGCGTTCCAACAGAACTTCATTTACAAAAATAGGCAGCCTGCCGGACCCACCACGATTGGCAGAGCACACCCGCCCTGCAGTGCGCGCACGTCAGTCCTCTGTCCCTGGCGTGATTGTGGTGGCCTGCTCCCTACCTGTACAACAGCCCTGTGAGATGCTGAACCCATTTGAGTGTTTGAAAGTCTTGCCTTGGGTTGTGCTTCCTTGTCACTTGCTCCCTTGGGTCCCTATTCTGTCTGGGATAGAATGGCTCCAGCATCTCTGTCGGGCTTTCAGCCTGGTCAGCTGCCCATGACCTGCCCCCCTTCTCCAGGCTGAACAGCTTCCTGTCCCCCACCCCATCTCACCCTCTGCCTGCCGATCCTCCTCCCTGGCTTGTCAGTATCACTGGAGGGGTCACCAACAGCCACATGTGGGGTCTTTGTCATGCGTGGCCCATGGGGATACAAGGATGTTCCAGACCCTGGGCTTACCCTCACAAAGCTCACGAGAAAGGCATGCTGCTTTTCCCTGAGCTGAGTCTCAGAACTTAGCCACAGAGGAAGTGCCAAATCTCTGGACCTGACTCTTGGCTCAGGCTATTTTCAGCCCTGTGGGACCAGGGTGGTCAGGGGTCTTGAGGATGGTGGTGTGGGGTTCTTTTGGTCCAGACCAACAATGCTCTGGACTAACACTGAAAGGAAAAAGGGCAGGAGGTCAGGTGTGCTACATACCACCAAGTGGGCACCCACCCTCCACTGAGCACCATGGAGATCGAGAGAAAGAAGGGGCTGCTCATCGTTCCTGTGGATGGGGTGGAGGGGTTCTTTCACTGTCCCTCATGTGCAAATAGGGTGGCTGGAGGAACCTCACCCTTCCTGGCTTCGTGGTGGGGCTGGATGGTGGAGGCTGTGCCCGGCTTTGGTGGCCAGGGCCAGGGAGCTCGCTGGAAGTGCTTCAAGCTGCGGCTCTCTACGGTGGTGTGCGCTGGAGTCCGTGCATCCCTAAGTCAGGAGAGAAGCGTCGAGGGATGTCGGCCATGGAAGGCCCTTGTTCGTGGACAAGAGGCCGAGGCCAGAGAGTTGGCTCCCCCTCCAGTGCCGTTTCCAAAGCAGCAGAGGAAAGACACCAGGGGTTCCTGTGATAGAAAGGGGCTGGGGCTTGGGGGCCAGGAAGGGGAACCAGAGCAATGACGGCAGTCCCGGTGTGTCCTGGAGTGTGTGGGCGGGGGACAGATGAGGGCATTCTTAGCCATGGGACTTAAAACTTTATCTGCTTGAATCTTGATTTGTCAGTGAAGTTGCAGGGCCCAGAGAGGATGGTGAGTTACTGATATCACGAGAGAGATGCTTGTAGACACAAATTGGGGCCCCCTGACACCCAAGGCTGGATTTATAATGCAGCCCCACACCACCACCTCACAACCCCTGATCACCCTGGTCCCACAGGGCCAGAAACAGCCTGAGCCAAAGGACAGGTCCACAGATTTGACGACTTCTCTGTGATCGAGCTCTGAGGTTGAGCTCGGGGAAAACAAGCATGCCTTTCTCACGTGAGCTGTGTGGTATTCTTTGCTGGGGCAGATGTGGGGCTCACACGCATTGAGCACCTACTATGTACCAGAAACCATGAGGGCTTAAAAAGGATGAGTGGGAAGCAGTGTCTGTCCCCCAGGAGCTGGAGGTCCTCAAAGGAGAGGCAGTGCTGACATAGTTAGCTCCCTCAGTGTGTGCTGGGATGGCCTATGCCAGAGGCTGATGGAGTGTGTGTCAAAGCCCTAAGGCCTGGCACGTAGTAGGTGCTCAGAAAATGGTAGTGCACAGGAAGCAGCAACATATGGCAGCAGCTGGCAGCTGTGTTAGACATTGAGTCCACAACCCACAGCGAGTGTGTGTGTGTGTGTGTGTGGACAGGGAGAGAGAGAGAGAAATGGCGATCGCATCACGTGCGTATTGAGTACTTGCTATGTGCCTACGTGCCAGGCATTGGTGTAAGAAGTTTACATGTTTTATTTCATTTTAATCCTTGCAGCAACCCACAAAGTAGGCACTGTTGTTGTCCCATTGTACAGAGGGAAAAGCTGAGGCATGAAAGGTTAATTGTTTATTATCCTGTAATTGTCACTGGCAGATGTGGAATTTAAACTTAGGTCATCACAACGTCTACCGCCTTGGCCTCTCCTGCCAGGGCTGGGGATGGCGCTGCCCTCCAGCCGCACTGCCCCAACCAGGGATCCGTCCGCAGGTCCCTGCAGACCACCCGTCATGTGGTCAGGACCTCAGTGAAGGGCGGGAGGGAGTGGAGGGTGCAGGAGGCTTGGGCCTCATGAGGAGCCTGTACCCAGGGCCTAGGAGACTGCTAACAGCAGGGTTCACATGGCATTTTCTACATGGCATTTTCAGTTGATCTGCTCTGGGCACTTGATCAACTCATCAGTCCTCACACAGCCTGTGAGGCTCATCCTGCCACTGTCCCCCAGCTGAACAGATGGGGCTGACACGGAGATGGGGGTAACTCATCCAAGGCGCATCTCTGGGCCAGAGCCGGCGTTCTGGGTGCGGACTGCTCTGAACCCCTGTACGTCCTGCTGCTTGCCGAGAAGGCTTCTAGCACGCAGGGAGGTCAGAAGCAGGACTAAGGCAGGTGGTGAGAGGGCAGTTCATATTTCCTGTTGGGGCCAGGAGTGGCTGGCCCCGTCACACAGCTGGTGCTGTCAGAGCCCATCCAGTCCCCTTTCCATGACAGCAGGTGGATATGCAGCAGTGTGAAGAGGGACTTGACAAAATGCCCTGTTTAGAGTTGTAAGTTCCCAAGGAGGCGGCCAAGGTGGCAGCACCCTAACCCAACCCCTCCCAGCCAGTCACTGCCGTGGGGTCTGCCATCTGAAAGAGCTTAGGGGACCCACACGCTCTAGGAGCAGCCGCTGAGTAACCCCAGGCCTCTGGAGAGAGGCTGCCAGCTGCTGGCATAGGAGTCACTCCCCCCCCAGCGCCAGGGATGGCCGCCTCCCTCCTCCCTGGGAGACTCCCCCCGCAGCACCCCGGGCCCCTCCCCACTGGGTGTCCAAACACACAGTGGCCCAATTGCCAAATGTGGCAGTCTGAGCCTCAGGTATTTGCTACCAATATTTCATGCTTCAAACAACACTGTCTAAACAACACCTATGAAATATGAATGGATTGAGGTTTTGACAAGCAAATAGTGCAGGCAAAATACCAGGACGATGAGGGAGGGAGGGAGACGCACTTGCATCCTGGGGCCAAGCTAAGGGATTGTGGGGAGGCCGTCCTCCAAGCATAGCATAGATGCTGACTCCGAAGCTGCTGCCTCAGCAGTGTCCTCACCAGGTCCGGGGGCTGGACACAGGGCTGAGCTGGGGTCCGTGTCGGCAGTGTGGGGGACGGTGCTCCACAGACTGTCCTGCAGGTCTCTGGGGCTTCGGGAAGAGACTGACGGAAAAGGCAGTGCAGTGTGGAGCTTGTTTAGAGCACCAGAAGGCCCTTCTCTCCCAGCTTGGAGAGGGCGCAGGAGACAGGCGGATGGGCTGGGTCTCTAGGGGCGGGACAGGGGCACGCAGGTCACTGGGTGGTCTGTCTTCTCAAATTGCCCGCCCTCCACCCTGTCCCTAACCTGCATGGCGCTGAGCATGTTGAAGCAGCTCCTCCGCCCTCTGTCTCTGGTCACCACTGACCCTCTTGGGGGCCTGTCACAGCACCCCTCTGCTGTTCCCTCTGGAATTGCCCCGCCGCCAGCCCCTGAGCCATGTGGGCAGGGGAGGATGTCCAGCATGAGCAAAATGTGAAGGCCCCACAGCCTTGGGCTGTCTCCATCTTCAGAGGCCTCTGTCTCCAGGAGCACCCCCCAACCCCAAGCTTCTTCCTCCCTGGCTGAGAGGCCACACACTGCCCAAGGGGCTATGAACCTCATGCCTCAGCTTCTCCGGGTAGAACACAAAGGGCCAGGGCATGATTTTGTCTGAGGTCTCTTCGAGCCCTGACGCTCGGCAGGTTTGCAAGTCACTGCTTGATTTCAGCCCCCTTGGCAGAGATCCCAGGGATGAAGGTCCTGCTCTCTGCAGTCAGCAAGCAGTTGGCGGAGTCATTGAGCTCATGTGACGAGCTGTAACACAGATGGGCCCAGCTGCAGAGCCTGCGGGGATCTCAGCCTCTGGGGCTGGGGATGAGGGAGAGGGAGTAGCTGAGGCCAGGGCTGGGAGCTGGCTGGGCCAAGGGACTGGCATCCCATGGGGAGCCAGGGGATGGACACTGGTGTGTCCTGGGGGCATTGGCCCATTTGAGGTTGTTTGGAAAATCCAGTGGGAACAGGGGAAGCCTGGACAGCAGGAGCGACGGTCTTGCTAGCTGCCACATGAGCAGCACATTGTGGTTTTAAGGGGAGCTCGCCCCCCGAATCAAGGCCCAGTGGGTTCTCCAGCACTGGGCTAGCCACTTCCCAGGGCTGCAAGGGAGCAGGGCTCCAGCACAGGAGAAGTACCACAACCCTCCCTGAAGGCTACTTGTAGCAATCAGAAGGTCCCAGGTACTAGGGATCTCCAGACACATCACATCCCAGGCTTGCAATGGACAGGCTGACTCCAGACCGTGGACCAGTGGGGCATCTGAAATGGCTCTTCTGGGGTCTGTCTTACCGGGAGGCCTGGGCACCGCTAAGGCAGCAGCTTCAGGGTCGGCTTCTGTGCTTAGGAAGGGCCAGAGGATCACACCAGCCATAAAATGAGCCTTGTTGTCTAACCCAGCACCTTCCCAGAGGGCGTTTAGGCCAGGCAGTGGGTGGGAGGCCACCAAAGCGGGCCATCTGCTCCTCTAGCCCAGGCCAGTACTGGGCAGAGAGAAGTCTCTTGCTTTCAGGGGAAAAAAAAAAAAAAATCCTTCATCTAGATCCCGTCTAAGAAATTGACAGCGTTGATGGGAGCTGCTGATTCCCTGGGCTTTCAGACTTGGTGAGGGCGGCACATGGGGGCTTTCTGTAATCCTTCGCTGATGGCTTAGATGGTGGGGCAGATCTTTCAGGAGCAAAAGATGACCTTGAGGAAATGTGGATTCTGTCAAAGGAAGAGAATAATTTCCCTTCCTCAAACTGCTGTCAATAAGCCCCAGCAGCAGAGTGGTTGAGGGAAACTGCCTGCCGCTGTCACCTCCCACCTCAGGAGGCTGCAGCATTCAACTGCGTGACAAGAAACTGCCAGCTACTTTCTAATTACAATTATCATCATCGTGGATGTCTTTCTTAATTACTTTTTTATAATTAGCTGTTGCTTTTCTTCCTCTGCGTGTGTGTACTTTGCAGATTTGCTGACATTTGAGAGCCCCAAAATAGGGACATTTGGGGAGGAGGGCAGAAAGGTGGGGGGAAAGTTGGAAGGGACCTTCTTTTCAGGCAGGCTGATACGTTTTGGGGCCTCTACAGAAGGAAACTGGAGAAAGCACAAGATGCAAGGGACCGGTCATTTCCTGAACAGATGGGGAAAGAGAGCAGGGGTGTGGATTTAGGGGCTGAGGTTTGCGGAGGTCTCTGCTGTTCAATGTTGGAGGAAATGTTCTCGAAAAGCCATCAAAGTTACCGCTTCTCTAGCTTGGAGTTTGGTTTTAGGAAATGAGGCTGGGATGAAATGTACGCTTACAGGATGCATTCTGGAGTTAATTAAATGACTCAGGTCAGGTGTAGCTTGATTTTCCCCCAAGCTGGTGATGCGTTCTGAGCGTCCCTGGGCACCAGGGAGTTGTGACAAAATAGATTATGCTCCTTGACCAGATGGTTGGTTTTCACTGTTTGTTCTGGTTCTTCCTCTCTCTCCCCGTGTCCCCTCAGCCCTGTGTACGGAGGAGTGTGTGCACGGCCGCTGCGTTTCCCCGGACACCTGCCACTGCGAGCCCGGCTGGGGAGGGCCCGACTGTTCCAGCGGTGAGTCTGGGGTTTGGGGGTCAGGAGGCCCCCCGGCTCTGACTTGGGAGGGGGTGGGCTGTGGTGTGTGCCTGCTACATTTTTGTGTTGTGCTGGGGTAACTTGGGATGGGCTGCCTGAGTCTCTGCGAACATCAGGAGGGGGTACACCTGCAGTGAAAACATGTGGCGCTGGAGGGATGCTGATTTGTGGGGCTCTGGGGGGCATCGCATGTTGTGTATATAGAGAATTGTCGGGTCGTCTGGACCACTCTGACTTTTGATGGAACGTGTCTAGATATGGTCTTTGATGGTTGATGTAAAATTGACCCAGTGCCCAGGAGTACACACCCAGGAGGTCACCATTGTCCAGCCCTGGTCCCCAGGTTCACTGGTCCAAGCACTCAGTTTTGTGAGCACCCACAGAAGCTCAGGGGAACTGATCTATGAGACGGGTGGGCATTAGGATATCCCTGTGTCCCCAGAATTAGAACAGGACACTCGTGGGGGGCAGGTCCTTGTGTTCCTACATTTTTGTGGGTAGATGGTTCATCGTCTCCAGGGAAGCCTTCCTACTGAGCTTGGGGTGAGGCGATGTTCTCGAGGCTGGCCCAGTGACCCACAGTGGCATGGTGCATTGTCTCTACTGTGGAGTTGGCCACCGAGAGGGTGGGGCGTACCTGGCAGCTGTCCAGGGAATTCTCTGCCAAGAACCCGGTTGAAGATGAATCCTCCTTCTCCTCTGGTTTATTGCCCCCAGATATTTGCAGATGACCACCTATCCATTGGCACATTATGCGTTCAAGGGTTGGTTAGTATCATGGTCTTAATTGATTTTCAGAGAGGCCTTGACTAAGGTTGAATCTCAAATTTCTTCTTGCTTTGAGTTGGAGTGGAGTCTTCTCATGGTGACCTGAGTAGATAACACAGCCAAGCAGCTCCACTAGGGATCTAAGCCCGTCTTGGGGAGCCACCTCCACGTTCCCCCTCCCATACCTGACTACCATGGTTATGAAAACTCAGGAGAAGGTTGGGTCCGTGTTAGCCAGTGTGGCGCGTTGCCCTTTTCTACTCTCTCTGCTGCGGTGGAAACATCTAGTTATTTTTTCCCCCCAAAGGCCTTGACTGGAGCCTCTCTGTCTACACAGCGTATGAGAACGTTCTGGCCAAAGCCAGTATGTGGTTGCGTTTTGAGCCTGGGTGATTATCTTGGCTCAGGGAGTCCATGATCTGTCTGAGGTTCCCAAGAAACCCCCCGGCGTATTGGGATCTCCAGTGACCACAGTGGCCTTCTCCTTCTACTTGTCCTGTTTTGAGTAAGCCATGACTGCGAAACAGGGCCAGGCGATGAAAGGTAAACTGAGGCGTGGGTGAGCTAAATAAAGGGAGATGTCCAACCAGTCTTTCTGTGGACTTGAGCTGCAAAAACACGATGGGTAAAATGTCTGGGCTTTTCCTTGCCTATCTGAGTTTTGTTTTGGGTAACTTCGCTTACAAGAAATCTTCGAGGAGGGAATATCTGACTTGGATTAGGTCAGCCCTGCTGGGATGGGTCTGCCTGCTGCTGCTGGATTCTAACGCTGAGGGCAGCCTATTGGAGGGTGAAATACAGCCAGAGTCCCCTGAGGCCCCGAGTGTACGGAAATCACCAATGACAGCAAGTGTATTTAATACTCACTCTATGCTCAGAGCTGGACTGGGCCGTGGAGAGGGCCCTGGACGGTTTTTTAGACATGGTCTGGGCCTTTTCAGGATTTCCAGCCTAATGGAAGAGATGGAATGAAGGCGGCATTTGATGAACAGGACTAGGCAGTTTAGAGTATGACTTGTCCCGAGTGAGTTTACCAAGGAAGCAGGGAAACAGACCTGTTACTTCACAGCACAGAACGAGGCTGTCTGATTTAACACCCCCAGACTTGGTGCTAAGCAACCTGAAAGCTCTTTCCTCTCAATTAAAACCACCCTCGTGGGTTGAAGAGCTAGCATAGCACTCTTGGGTCTACTCAAAGGCATGTGCTATTGAACCCATGGGAAGTTCTAAAAGGGCTTCCAACCCTGTTTGAGGGACAGCAGCATTGAATTAAAGCAATTCATAGATTCTCACTTTCACTATCCTTCAGAGCATTGACCGTTTAGATGCTCTGCTAAGAGCTTTTCAACCTCTGCTTGAATACCTCCACTGACAAGGAGCTCACTACCTCTTATGGAAGCCCATTCTCACTATTGGAAAGTTTTTCCTTCTCTGCAGTGGGAAGCTACCTTCTAGCTTCTACTGCTTGGTTTTTGCTCATAATAAAGTCCAGGTCAGGGTGATGGATGACCATGGTGCTTCTTGTCTATGGAATTTCTTCTAAGGAGTTCATTGGAGAAGACCAAAGTAAGTCTGTGTGTATAGAAATGGTCACCTCAGAGCAGCTGAGAATAGCCATTGAGGCTAGTCAGTGGTAAGTCTGGGACTACCACCCAAGCAAACGCTCATGTCCGGAACCTGAACTCTTAATTCTTACATTCTCCCTCCTGCTGGATGCTCAGCCTCTGTTCATATAGCCCAAGGTTGAAATTGATCTGTCAGGGATTAGAAGATAGTGATCATTTTCCTCCACACGTGCTTCCTCCCAAGCTCCCTTGTTTCCCACATGACGTCATCTGGACTGCTTTCCCACATGACGTAATCTGGACTGCTTTCCCACATGACGTCATCTGGACTGCTTTCTCACATGACGTCATCTGGACTGCTTTCCCACATGACGTCATCTGGACTGCTTTCTCACATGACGTCATCTGGACTGCTTTCCCACATGACGTCATCTGGACTGCTTTCTCACATGACGTCATCTGGACTGCTTTCCCACATGACGTCATCTGGACTACTTTCCCACATGACGTCATCTGGACTGCTTTCCCATCCGGCATCTCTCCCTTGGCTGTGGCCTTTATTCCTCTTAAACGCTCACTCCTAGATCTGACCACACAGCTGCAAGCTTGGTGTGACCAGTATGCAAAATGACAGTGGAGGTCATTACTATGTATTGAATGTCACTATGCACTGAGTGCTGCTTTTTTTTTTTTTAATCTACTTGTTTAATTTTCACAACCTACTTACAGCATGGGAGTTGTTATTTAGCCCCATTTTACAAAGGAGCAAATTGAAGCACAGAGAGGTTAAAGAACTTCTGGTAGATACACAGCTAGTCAGTGGTAAGTCTGGGGCTATCACCCAAGCCAACACCTATGTCCTGAACCTGAACTCTTAATTGTTACATTCTCCCTCCCTCTGAATGCTCAACCTCTGTTAATATAACCCAAGGTTGAAATCGATCTCTCATGAGAATATATGGTTGTTCACAGGGGAAGGTGAGCTCTGCTTAAAAGATGTGGCCCTGTGGTCCTGTTGTGGGGATAGAGGAGTCAGCCGTGGGACACAAATTGTTACCAGCTTTCCGCCAAGCAATGGAGGCTGCTTGCTACATGCTGCTGGGCTCCGTGTGCCAGTGTGCGCTCTGCCGTGCCCCTATCCCACTTCTGTGTGGTCTCTGAATGGGGCCTGTACGCTGACGCCCTTTCAGGGAAGCTTCGGTTTTGTTTAATTGAAAGCATCATTCTTGTTTGTGTATTTCCTACTGGTTATTAGGTTATACCGGCTCATGTTAAAAAGAAAAGCTGTAGCAGAAGTGTAGACAAAAAGGGTAAAGCCCCGCCCCGGAGATGAGCACTGCTGGCATCTGGGTGCTTACCCTTCCCGTCGTTCCTCTCCACGTTTGCACACGAAGCCGGATCTGGGTGTCTTTTATTATTTAGATCAGACATGTATGCTAGTCTGTCACCTGCTTTTTCCATTTCACTTTATACCATACACTCATTTTCAATAAGTGTGCATCTCTCTGGCTTTTAATGGCCTCACAGAATTTCATTCTGTGGATTACCGTGTGTCTTTAACTAGTCACTTGTTGGTGGACATTTGGGTTATCTCTGATTCTTCACTATCATGGGCTTACCATCCTTTATCCAAGATCCGTGGAGCCTGTTGGCTTCAGAATTGAGAATTTTTCAGAGTTTAGAAATCATATGGTGAGTATGTTATGTGTGACCTCTGACCCTGTGGGGTCTGGGCAGCACCATGGGTGACACAGTGATGTTTCTTTTCTTTTCTTTTTTTTTTTTTTTTGAGACGGAGTTTCGCTCTTGTCACCCAGGCTGGAGTGCAATGGCGTGATCTCGGCTCACCGCAACCTCCGCCTCCTGGGTTCAGGCAGTTCTCCTGCCTCAGCCTCCTGAGTAGCTGGGACTACAGGCACGCGCCACCATGCCCAGCTAATTTTTTGTATTTTTAGTAGAGACGGGGTTTCACCATGCTGACCAGGATGGTCTCGATCTCTTGACCTCGTGATCCACCCGCCTCGGCCTCCCAAAGTGCAACAGTGATGTTTCTGAAGTGACAGATGACTAATCATGTACAGTGACATAAAGAAAACATATAACCTCACATCAGTTTCATGTAGATGTTGCCTCTAAACGGATTTTGGTGCTGAATTTTTAAAAACACTTTCTGGACTTTTTAGGGATTTTTGGATTGTGTTAAAATGCTGCCGTGATTCTTCTTATGCATATATCTTCATCCACTTGTCCCAATTTCTTCTTAGGGTAAATTCCTGGAAGCGGCAGGGAGGGTTATGAAGATCCATCATCTGACTGCCTGCCCCTACCCTGCCGTTTGTGCCTACCAAGGGATTTATGACCTGGACAGCAGTGAGGGGATAAATCTAGCGCTAGGTTGGGGGTGGGGGTGGAGACTTCTCACTCTTTTACAGACTTATAACCCCCTAGCTGAATTTTTTTAAGGTCTGGACCAATTTCTTCTCCTTAAAGGAAGAGAGATGATACTGGTTTGCCTAGTGGGCTGACACACCCACTGTGGGATAATTCTGGGCGGCTAGACGTATCACTATGGGGAAACGGAGTGGCTGCCTGCTTGGTCATAAACCTCCATCCCATATAATAATGAAGAGTCAAAGGGTGAAATGTCAGTTTATACTGAATCGAGATGACAGAGTGACTCTTATTAAATTGCACTAATCTCACAAGTGGAGATAAAAAGGAAAAAAGTTTTCCTATATGGAATATCTAGCTTTTTTAAGTAATTAGGAATATTAAAGCGCTGACAATGATTGAGATGGAAACATTATTCATAACTTTTATTTCCGCACTGGGCAACGATCCAGTATATTTCATTTATGAGATTTCAGCTGTAAAGAGAAAGACGTGAGCCAATTCCTAAATTAAATATGCCCTGTTAACTTTTATAAATGATGCCCAAGAATTAACTTGGAAATTTAAGCTTTCATTGTATGATTTAATTATTGTATTTCTTGGGTGCCTGCCATCCCAGGGTGCTTTGCCCTTTGGGTTCCAGGCTACAGAGTGGTATTTCGGTTTTGGTGTCAGACGTCCTGGGGTAGAGATGAGGGAGAAGCCTGCTCCTCCGTTTCCTGCTGTGTCCCACATGATCACGTATTCCACCAAACTGGTCTTATCCGTGCCCTTGGGACAAAGTCACAGCCCAGTGCACGCCGTCCTGCTGTCTTGCGGAATTGCTCCCTGCTCCCCAGACACTGGGCAAAAGACAGGATGGCAGAGCAGCCCTGAGTGATGAAGGCAGCCGGAACCAAACTGGGCCACCGTCCGCCGTAGCTTCTGCCAAGTCCAATGCATTCGTAACGTGAATGGTGTGTGGGACCCCAGGCCAACTTGGCTGTAAGCTATCTGCAGATTAAAATAGAGGGTTAACCAGCTCAAAATATGCCCACGTTCCTGTACTAGCCCAGGAGCCTTAAGGCCAGTGATTCTCAAACTGTTTGCTAAGGATTGGTTTTTTTAAAAAAAAAGATGATAAAGGATACATAACATAAAATTCCTCATTTTAACATTTTTAAATGCAGTTTGGTAACATGAGTCATGAGCGCATTCATGTTGTTGTGCAGCCTCGCCACCATCCATCTCTAGAACTTTTTCCCCTTCCCCAGCTGCAACTGGCCTCACTCAACACTCACTCCCCACGGCCCCTCCCCTGGCCCTTGGCAATCAACAATCTGCTTTCTGTCTCTATGCATTTACTCTGTGCTTCATGTAATTGGCATCATACAGTATTTGTCCGTTTGTGACTGGCTTATTTGACTTAGTATAATGTCCTCAAGATTCATCTGTGCCGTAGCATGTGTCATAATTTCCTCCTCCTTTTTGTGAGACAGAGTCTTGCTCTGTGCGCAGGCTGGAGTGCAGTGGTGCGATCCCGGCTCACTGCACCCTCCGCCTCCCAGGTTCAAGTGATTCCCCTGCCTCAGTCTCCAGAGCAGCTGGGATTACAGGTGTACGCCCCCATGCCCAGCTAATTTTTGTATTATTAGTAGAGACGGGATTTTGCTGCGTTGGCCAAGCTGGCCTTGATGTCCTGACCTGAAGTAATCCACTGCCTCGACCTCCCAAAGTGTTGGGATAACAGGCGTGAGCCACCACGCCCAGCCCGGCATTTGGTTATGTGCTTTGCTGGTTTTGGTATAAGGGTGATGCTGGCTTCATAGAATGAATTAGGGCGGGCTCCTTCTTTCTCTATATTGTGGAATAGTGTCAAAAGGATTGGTACCAATTCTTCTTTGAATGTTTGGTACAATTCTGCTGTGAATCTGTCTGGTCCTGGACTGTTTTTTGTTGGTAATTTAAAAATTGCCATTTCAGCCTCACTACTTGTTACTGTTCTGTTCAGGGCATCTAATTCTTCCTGGTTTAAGCTAGGAGGGTTTTGTTTTTCCAGGAATTTATCTATCTCTTCTAGGTTTTGTAGTTTATGTGCATAAGGTGGTTCGTACCAGATTTGAATGATCTCCCGTATTTCAGTGGTGTCAGTTATAATATCTCCTGCTGCATTTCTTAGTGAAGTTACTTTCTCTTTTGTCAATCTTGCTAATGGTCTATGAATTTTATTTATGTTTTCAAAGAACCAGCTTTTTGTTTCATTTTCTTTTGTGTTTTGTTGTTTCGATTTCATTTAGTTCTGCTCTGATCTTGGCTGTTTTCTTTCTTCTGCTGGGTTTGGGTTTGCTTTGTTCTCGTTTCCCTGGTTCCTTGTGGTGTGATCTTAGATTGTCGTTTGCACCCTTTCAGTCTTTTTGATGTAGGCGTGCAGGGCTATGAACTTTCCTCTTAGCACGGCCTTTGCTGTATCCCAGAGGTTCTGACAGGTTGTGTCATTGTTGTCATTGGAAGAATTTTTTAATTTTCATCTTGATTTCATTTTTGACCCAAGGCTTCTATGGGAGCAGGTGATTTAATTTCCATGTATTCACATGGTTTTGAAGGTCCTTTTAGAGTTGATTTCCAGATTTATTCCACTGTGGTCTGAGAGAGTGCTGGATATAATTTGAGTTTTCTTCAACTGAGGCTCGTTTTATGGCCTATCCTGTGGCCTGTCTCGGAGAAAGCTCCGTGTGCTGTTGAACAGAATGCGTATTCCGAGGCTCCTGGACGAAACGTTCTGTATGTATCTGTTAAGTCCATTTGTTTCGAGGTATAGTTTAAATCCATGCTTTCTTTGTTGACTTTCTGTCTTGGTGACCTGTCTAGAGCTGTCAGTGGAGTATTGAAGTTCCCCACTATTACTGTGCTGCTGTTCATCTCATTTCTTAGGTCTAATAGTAATTGTTTTACAAATTTGGGAGTGCCAGTGTTAGGTGCATATATGTTTAGGATTGTGATATTTGCCTGTTGGACAAGGCCTTTTACCACTGTATAATGTCCCTCTTTGTCTCTCTTAACTGCTATTGCTTGAAAGTTTGTTTTGTCTGATCTAAGAATAGCTACCCCTGCTCACTTTTGGTGTCCAGTGGCATGAAATGCCTTTTTCCACCCCTTTATTTTAAGTTTATGTGTTAGGTGAGTCTCCTGAAGGCAGCAGATAGTTGGTTGGTGAGTTCTTATCCATTCTGCACTTCTGTATCTTTTAAGTGGAGCATTTAGGCCATTTACACTCCGTGTTACAAAAAGCATTCATCATGCTCTTTGTTGCCTATGTACTTTGATTTTGTTTTTGTTTTTGCTTTTTAACTTGTATTTTTGTTGTATAGGTCCTGTGTGATTTTATACTTTAAAGAAGTTCTGTTTTGATGTGTTTCCATGATTTGTTTCAAGAGTTAGAGCTCCTTTTAGCAGTTCTTATAGTGGTTGCTTAGTAATGGTGAATTCTCTCAGCATTCGTTTCTTTGAAAGTGACTGTATCTTTCCTTCATATATGATGCTTAATTTGCTGAATACAAAATTCTTGGCTGATAACTGTTTTGTTTGAGGAGGCTGAAGATAGGTCCCCAATCCCTTCTAGCTTATAGGCTTCCTGCTAAGGAATCTGCTGTTAGTCCAATAGGTTTTCCATCATAGGTTACTTGGTGCTTCTGTCTCACAGCTCTTAAGATTCTTTCCTTTGTCTTAACTTTGGATAACCTGATGACAGTGTGCCGAGGTGAAGATCTTTTTGCAATGAATTTCCCAGGTGTTCTTTGTGCTTCCTATATTTGGATGTCTAGGTCTCTCGCACGGCCGGGGAAGTTTTCCTCAATTATTCCCCCAAATATGTTTTCCAAGCTTTTAGAATTATCTTCTTCCTCGGGAACACTGATTCTTAGGTTTGGTGGTTTAACACAATCCCAGACTTCTTTTCTTATTCTTTTTTCTTTGCCTTTGTTGGATTGGGTTAATTCAAAGACCTTGTCTTTGAGCTCTGAATTTCTTTCTTCTACTTGTCCAATTCTACTGCTGAGACATTCCAGAGCATTTCACATTTCTAAAAGTATGTTCAAAGTTTCCTGAATTTTTGATTATTTTTTCTTTAAGCTATCTATTTCCTTGAATGCTTCTCCCTTTACTTCTTGTATCATTTTTTGGGTTTCCTTGCATTGGGCTTCACCTTTCTCTGGTGCCTCCCTGGTTAACCTAATAACTAACCTCCTGAATTCTTTTTCAGGTAAATCAGGGATTTCTTCTTGGTTTGGATCCATTGCTAGTGAACTGGTGTGATTTTTGGGGGGTACTGAAGAGCCTTGTTTTGTCATATGACCAGGGTTGGTTTTCTGGTTCCTTCTCATAAGGGTAGGCTCTGTCACAGGGAAGGTCTAGGGCTGAAGGCTGTCGTTCAGATTCTTTTGTCCCACAGGGTGTTCCCTTGATGTAGTACTCTCCCCCTTGCCCTATGGATGTGGCCCTGTGAGCTGAACTGCAGTGACTGTTGTCTCTCTTCTGGGTCTAGCCACCCAGTAAGTCTACCTGGCTCTGGTCTAGTAATGGGGATTGTCTGCACAGAGTCGGGTGATATAAATTGTCTATGGGTCTCTCAGCCATGGATACCAGTGCCTGTTCTGGTGGGGGTGGTGGAGGGGGCAATGGACTCCAGGAAGGTCCTTAGCTTTGGTGGTTTAATGCTCTATTTTTGTGCTGGTTGGCCTCCTGCCAGGAGGTGGTGCTTTCCAGAAAGCACCAGCTGTAGTACTGTGGAGAGGAACTGGCAGTGGGTGGGGCCCTAGAACTCTCAAGATCTATGCCCGTTGTCTTCTTCCAGGATAGATAGGGAAGGACCATCAGGTGGGGGTGGGGCTAGGGGTGTGTGAGCTCAGAATTTCCTTGGGTGGGTCTTGCTGCGGCTGCTGTGGGGGATGAGGTGAGATTCCCAGGTCACTGACGTCATGTACCTAGGAGGGTCATGGCTGCCTCTGTTGAGTCATGCAGGTTGTCAGGGAAGTGGGGGAAAGGCAGCAGGCACAGGCCTCACCCGGCTCCCATGCGAACCACAAACCCAAAGGGCCGATCTCACTCCCACCATGCTCCCCACCAGCAGCCAGGAGTCTGTTTCTAGGCAGAGGGTGAGAGGGGCTGGAAAACTTGCCTGAGGCTATCTGCCTCCCAGCTGCGAAGGAAAAGGGCTTTAGTTCTTCCCCCGCCTGTGAAGTCTGCACAACCAATTTGCACCCTCCCCCAAGTTGTGGCCAGGAGGCTTCTCCCCTTTCAAGTTGTTAGAAACTCTAGCTAGAGAATTCCTTATCCCTGTAGAGTTTTACCCCCTGCTCCCCTGGCCACCCTCCTGATGGAGCCCTGTGGTGCCAGTCGGGAATGGGCTGCCTGGGGACCCCAAGCCTTTCTCCTGCTTCCCCTACCCTTGTGTTTTACTCGGCTCTCTAACTTAGCTCCTGGTAAAGTCAGAAACTTCTCCCACAAGCAGACTTCAGCCTCTCCAGTGGGGGGGTGTGTGCGGGAGAGGAGTGTCTCCCTTTCCCACTTCCACAGTTGGGAAGTGTTCCCACTAACAGTATTTGGGGTGTCTCCCAGGTCCTGCATGAGCAGTCTGCTTCCTTCAGAGGGCCTATGGGTCGTTCTCGGGATTGCTGCCTTGTTCTTGCAGTTTACTTGGAGCTAAAATTCACAATGCAAGCCTCCACGTTGTCTGGAGCTGCAGTCTAGTCCTGTCTCCATCTAACATGATCCCCTATCCCTTTGCCCGTTTTTGAATCAGATTGTTTTGTGTTGAGTTATAGGAATTCTTTATGTATTCTGTATATTGACCGCTTGTTAGATACAGTCACACACCACATGATGATGTTTGGGTCAGTGACTGACTGATCGCAGGTACAACGGTAGGCAAACCTAGGTAGCATGGTCTAGGTGTGTGGTGGGCTATACGGGCTAGGTTTGTGCAAGTACACTCCATGATGTTTGGACAGCAAAGTCACCTACCAACGCATTTCCCAGAACACATCCCCATGGTTACACAACACGTGACCACATGTGATTTGCAGATATTTTCTCCCATTCTCTGAGTTCCCTCCTCACTCTGTTGATAGTGTCCTTTTTAAAATTTTTTATGTTTCAGATACAGGAATTCACTTTGTCGCTCAGTCTGGAGTGCAGTGACACAATCAGAGCTCACTTTAGCCTTGATCTCCCAAGCTCAAGCAATCTTCTGGCTTCAGGCTCCTGAGCAGCTGGAACTACAGGCATGTGTCACCATGCCTGGCTGATTTTGAAATTTTTTTTTGTAGATACAGGGTCTCACTATGTTGCCCAGGCTGGTCTCAAACTCCTGGCCTCAAGCGATGTTCCTGCCTCAGCCTATTGATCGTGTCTTTTGATATATAAAAGTTTTTTTTTTTTTTTTTTTAATGAAGTCCAGTTTAACTTTTTTGTTGCCTGTGCTTTTAGTGCACTATGCAAGAAATCATTGCCAAATTCAATGTCATGATGCTTCCCCTGTGGTTTCTTCTCAGTTTTATAGTTATGCTCTTGCATTTAGGTCTTTGATCCATTTTGAGTTAATTTTTGTATAAGAGTTCAATTTCGTTTTTTTGCATGTGCATACCCAGTTTTCCCCAATACTATTTATTAAAAAGACTTTTGCTAGAGACTCTTGAAGCTATAGGGTTTTAATTTTTTACCATGTAATGGCACATTAGTTACCTGATAGTTTAAACATTTCCTTATGTTAAAACAAACACAGGTTTATTATAGAATGAAATGTACAATTGGCATTTATTGAAAAACCAAAAAGATGATCTCAACCTTCATACCTAAAATGATCCTGCTCCTGGGGAGGCCTGGGGGTATAGCCCCAAAACCTACACCTGCGGGTCAGGCCAGGCACTGGGACTGGGGATTTCCAGGGATGTCAACCCTGCCAGCTGCCTGACTTGGAAAGTACGTTGGGGAATGTCTCTGTCTCAGGGACCCCTGGACACACTCTCATGAAAATGGCAACACCACGACCTGGTAGCACAGGACGTGGGGCAGAGCAAAGGTATAGGATGTGGGCCTGGGTTCCTGCCCCAGGCCTGGGATGGGTGAGAGGTCCCAAGAAGCGATGGGCAGGGCCAGACGGGGGGGTGTCAGCTGGGAAGGGCCGCTGCCAAAACTTTAAAGCTCCTTCCCAGCAAGGGCGTAAGGAGAATGAATGTGAGGGGGAGGGCAGGAGGGAAGAAAGAAGCATGATGAGACCACATTTCGGAGGAGGAAGGTGGTGGGGCTGCATGCTCCCACTGTCCACTGTGCGCAAACGCTTCCCGTAAACTCTCCCCCCACCCTTTTCTTTTCTTCTTTGAGACAGAATCTTGCTCTGTCACCCAGGCTGGAGTGCAGTGGCGCAATCTCGGCTCACTGCAA
>NW_016107800.1:441196-505184 GCF_001604975.1 Cebus imitator
TGTGACAGCTCATGATGTTCTATTTCTAAGGAGTCAAAGTCCAGGACTGGCTCACCTAATCTGAGGCCCTGCTGACCGCCGGCCCCGCTGCCCCTGGTGGAGTACGCCTCCCCCGCCCTCCCCGCCCCTTGCCTGGCCACCCTCATTCTTTCTTCATTCCCAGACCTGGAGAAGATGCGAGGTGGGGAGGTAGGGCATGAGAGGGCTGGGGCAGCCTTGTGATCACATCCTGGCCCCCTCCAGGTGGGAGCTTCTGCCGAGCCCTCCGCCGGCCAGGTATCGCTCGCGCTCACAATGGGTGTACAGAGGGCGCCGTGCCAACCAGGAGGCCGCAGCTCTCTCTTGAGTTGTTTTTTCACGACATCGAGCTGGCTGTCAAGGTTAAAGCAACTTTAGATGAATCGCCACAAAGCAATTACACTTGCTGTTCCTCACGTGCGTCTCTGCCCAGCCCGCGGCTCCTCGCAGCCCCACCTGGGCCGCCTTCTGCTGGCATCTGGTGTGCCTGTGGGCCTCCCCGGGATGGTGGGCTCTGTGTCAGCCCCGCACGCTGGGGCGCAGTCACCGTGACGGGGACAGAAGGGAGCTGTGTACGTGGCAGCAAATGCCTTTTCAAGGTTTGTGAGTAAGAGGACTGACTTGATATTCACCCTGGAATTCTAATTCTGAACAAGAAAAGAATTCAGTAGCCAGTACTCAGTATTCTCCATCCTTGACTTCCCCTTCATGCACATTTGCTGAGCACTTCTCAAAGGTCAACACTGCCCGGGGTTCAGGACGGAATGGGGACCCGGGGGTGAGGGGAGCATGGTCCACTTCTTCCAAGAACTTTGAGCAGAAGCTAGAAGCAGCAACACAGGGAGGAGGGAGGAGGACGAGGCAGGAGAGGGAAGGCTCTGCTTGTATGGGAGGGGCCCTGGCTGGCCTGGGAAAGCCATCGTGGGAGGTGGTGGAAGGCAGGAGCCAGGTATGTGCTGTGGTCCACCTTTTAGAAGGAGAATCTGAGGCACAGAAAGGTTAAGTGATGGCCTGAGGTCCCACATCTGGTGACTGTCAGGGTGGGGGGTCTGTCTGAGACTTTCCATGAGGCTGTGGGGTCAGAAATGTGAGGGCAGACTCAATTGTGGGGAGCCTGTGATTGAGCCTGAAAGAGACCATGAGACAGGTAAGAGACCACAGGCCAGCCCAGCCCCTGAGTCCTGCGGGGTCGCGGGCTGCAGGGGAGGGACCGCAGGAACCTGGGTCTGCCTGCCTCCATGTCCATTTCTCCGCCATTGGCTGTCGAATCCCCCAGCCTCTGCCTCCCCCTCTTTAAGACATTCCAGCCTTGGCGATGCTCTGGAAGCTAGTGGAGAGGTGAGTCTCCTCTCTCCCATGCTCCTTTACTTCCGCAGCCCCTCCTAGGAGAAATGGGAAAGGAGAGGAAGCAGGTGCTGGGGAGCCCCGGCCTTGTGGGAGCCCAGACTTTTGTCTGGATGAGGATCAGCTTGGGTAGGGGCAGCCCACAGAGACCCCAGAACTCGGGCCCAAAAGCGGCTGGTCCTCCCCACCCCATCTCTACCTTCTGCCCACTCATGTTCCCGCGATGCTGGGGCCAGGTGAACACACCTGTTAGCAATCACCTAAGTGCACCCCGAGAATGGCCCTGTGTGGCAGATGCACCTGAACGTGTGTTCTGGCCAACCTGGAGGCTAGTTCCTTGTCTGTGAGGAACATCTGAGCCGTCGGCCTGTCTGGTGGAACAGCAGCTGCACAGGGGCTGAGCACTGAGTTTTGGCGGGTGGGGGGGGGTAATCGTCGGGGGCATGAAGGTTCCCAGGTGGAGGCTGTGAAGGTGCTGAGTGGAAATGCTATACCAACTGCATGCCTTTCACAAGCAGCTGCAGTTCTGCCCGGCCCACCACTGCTGGGCTCTCCTCTGCATGTGAGCTCCCAGTAAAACCCGTCTCGTTTGCTGTTTCTGGGTCTCTTCTTTGCCCTCTTGAACCTGGTGCCATCCGCACTGGAGTTGATCAGGGTTCAGCACAAGGAAAGGAGGGGAGACCTGAGAGTCCCCCGCTGTCCCACCAAGAAAGTCCCAGGGCCCAGCTCTGTCCTCAGCCCCTGTCCTTCACAGGCAGGGAGGCAGGCAGGTCATGGGGCAGGGGGCAGTGTGGTGCCACTGCTCTCCTCTGTCCTTGAGAAAGAGCAGCCTCCCAGAGTTTCACCCCTTCCCTGCTGCCCCTCAGACCAGGAAAGATATGGGGCCAGTCACATCTGAGCAGGAGGTAGGGGTGAGGCAGGGCCCTGGCACGTGTAGCCCCTACTGAAAGGGAATTTTTGTATCCAAGAAAGCCAGAAACAGGAGAGCCTGCGGTCTGTGAGTGAGCTGAGTACTCTGGGGTGTTGGAGGTGGGGTGGGAGGTACATTCTGTCCAAGTCATTTCAGGCCATCTGCTCCCTGAGAACAAAATAAATAAATGACACGCAGGGAATCTCGAGAACTGACAAGAGGGAGGGTGGTGGAGATCCCACCTCGAATGTGACAAAAGCAGAATAGAGTGGCGGGAGCCCAGCTGGCATCGTCGTGCATGCTGGCAGCCTGGCCGATCCCCCCCCAGCCCCACACAGGCATGAAAAGGACCTGCCCTTCCAGGGGCAGCGCATGGGCGGGCCTCCGGGGGGAAGCTGACGAACTGCCCCGCTTCCAGCAGCCTGCAGGATGTGCCTGGAACTCTGAGGGGAACCAGAGCGGGAAGTACCTCTCATCCTGGCCAGAGAGGGGCCTGCTGACGGGGAGCCCTGCCCCCACGAAGGTCAGCGCCATCAGCCCTGGCCCCCTTCGTGCCACCGCAGACCTCCTTTCCTCCTGACACAGCCCCATAAGGTGTGGTTAGGGAGCCGAGGCCCGGAAAGTCCGGTCGTCCTGCAGGGTCACTCGGCTGCTGCAAGTGAGCTCTCCACTCGGGCGCCTTTCCGCCACCATGCACGGCTGTGGAGGAGGTGGCATTGGAGGTTCACAGGGAACGAGACCTGGGCTTTGCTCCTCCTTAGGTTTCTCTGCTGACTCATTCAGCACTTCATCTACACACCGTCCTGTAGTAGGTAGTTCATTCTTCTCACCCCCATCTTTCAGAGGAGGAAATGGGCACTGAGAGGTTCAGTACCTGGCCTGAGGGTACTCATAACCCGCAGCAGCAGGATTTGAACTCGGGTAGTCTGTCCCTGGAGACCACCCTTGAATCTCTGGTTGACGCCCTCTGCCTTCCCTCCCGAGCCCCTCCCGCACTTGGTCGGTGGGGAGGCTGTGGAGATGCCAGCTGGGCCACATCCATGTCTCTGCCCCCTATCGCCTGCCGGGAAGTGCCCAGCTCCTTGGCCAGGACTTCCTGGCCCCTCTGGACCTGGCACCTGCCTGGCTTTCAGCCTCATTGCCCCCCATCATTCCCACCCTTGCCCTCCTTCATCCACTGACCCATTGAGGTTTTGCCGTCAAAGCCCAGCACAATTGCCCCCCTGTTGTGAATGCTCCCTGATTCCCAGGGGCCTCAAGTCTGCACATGGCCATGCGGTCCCTGCCACCCTGGATGGTTCTGGTTTGCACCCCTGTCCCCTGAGACCTCTTCGTGCCGGACCCACGTTCTCTCTGTGACCCGGGCCCCTCGTGCAGCCTGGCACATGGAAGGCACTAAGCCCAGTGTTAGGTAGAATCTGGTGGACTTGCTTTCCCATTTTACCACATCTTTTGTTCTCTCTGGAGGTAAAAGTGTGACTAGGGAAGATTATGGGGCTCTGGGTTAGATGCTTGAGAGGATTCAAAGCCACATCAGGTGATCTTCCAGCGCTTCTCACCTACGGGGAGGAGGGGGCCAGACAGGAATTGCAATATGAGGCCAGGAGTCAGATTGGTCCCTCGGAGGAAGCAGAGATCGTATCCCGAGGGGAGAGGGGAAAGATGGCAGAAGCAGAGCTCAGAGGAGGAGGAGACGCGAGGTTTCAGTCATCAGGTACGGAAACACAGTGCTCCGGGCAGGTCCACCCAGCAAAGGTGCCAGTGCTGAGCAGGTCAGTGCGGCTGAGGCGGAGGGAGCCAGAGGAGTGGGAGCTGGGCTGGACTGGTGGGCAGATGGCACGGTGCTCTCACACCAACAGCCCGAGGAGCTCTGGCATGACTCTGTGGGCATGGGGAGCCCCCATGGCCTCTTTTGCATCCAGTCACTCTGCAGTGTTTCCTGGTGGGCAGCCCTCTCTTCTGCTAAGTAGCATGTGACCAGCTCTGGGCCTAGGTATGGAAAGAGGGGGTGCTGAAGGCTCTGATCTGCCCCTCTAGCCTTGGCCAGTCCCTCTGGCCAGATGGGCAATGCTCTACTTCCTCCATCCCTGCCTGGAGGCTGCTGAAGAACATACGGTCGGCTATCTTGGCGTTGGGAAGGAAGCCGATTGCACTGGGGGAGACCACTGTGATTAAGAGTCGGTGAATGGATCTGGGCAGAGGATGACCCAGAGGCCAGGTTGGACATGTCCTGGCCTGACCCCCCTCTGCCTTTCCTGGTGCTGCCAGGGAGCTATCCTGGGACAGCCTTACTGCCCCCGACATCTCTGACTCCACACCTGCCTCAGGAGCAGCCATGCCCTCCACATCCAGTCCTCAGACCCCAGTGCTGCCCCCAAAGCAGACAGTCACTGTTCAACAGTGCCACAGCAACAGAGGCAGCGGCAGAACTGAGGAATCTGTCACCGTCTAATGAGGAAAGCCCATGCCGGCAGGCTGGGTAAATGGCCTCAAACTGAATAATTAACAAAGTTATAAAAATGTCTACTATATGGCCGGAATAATTCAGCTCAATTAGAAGCAATTATTTCTCGTAGTTATGCCACTTATATTTTTTTTTTTAAACAAAGATCTTTAGTAACATGACAGGATTCTTAGATTTGGCTGCCTACTTAAGAAGTTCTTTTGAGACCAATCCTTCCAGATGAGTAACATTTATCCATCCATCCATCCATCTCCATCCTTCCTGCCTACCATTCCAACCATTCAGCCCCTTGTCCAACTATGTATCAATCCATCCATCTGTCCATCAGTCTGTCCATCCATCCATCCATCCCTCCCTCCCTTTACTCTTCCATCCATCTGTCCATCTATGCATACACCCACCTCTTCATTCATTCATTCAGCAGACATTTATTTTGTTGTTGTTGCTGTTGAGACAGTCCCACTCTGTTGGCCAGGCTGGAGTGCGATGGCGTGATCTCAGCTCACCGCAGCCTCCGCCTCCTGGGTTCAAGCGATTCTCCTGCCTCAGCCTCCCAAGTAGCTGGGATTACAGGCATGTGCCACCATGCCCAGCTAACTTTTTGTATTTTTAGTAGAGACCGCGTTTCACCGTGCTAGCCAGGATGGTCTCAGTCTCCTGACCTCAGGTGATCCACCCACATCGGCTTCCCAAAGTGCTGGGATTACAGGCGTGAGCCGCCGCACCCGGCCTGCCCCTTCCATGTGCCAGACACTGTGCCAGGTTCTACACATGTGGAGGTGAATAAGACCTTGCCCTTGCCCCTGCCCCAAGGAGCTCTCAGCCCAGGCACGTGACCTTCGAGCCACGGAAGCTCTTGTTCCTATTCCTCTTCAGGGGGTCTGCCAAGTATCACTGTTGCCCTTCATCTCATTCCCTGTATTCCATGGATACACACATAGCTATTTGGACTTAAACCTGCCTTAAGCTAGATGATGGCCTCCTTCCCAAGGTGGCTTGGCTCGTTCTCCTATATTTGAGAGCTCAGGGATCAATTTGCTTGGAAACACCCACTGTCCTGGGTCCCACCCTTTCCTCCCAGCCATCAGTGCCTGTGGGATCTGGCTTCACTCTGTCCCCTGTCTTCAACGTGATCTGGGGCAAGACATTTCGTTTTTTCTTGTCCCATCTTTAAAATGTGAAGGGCCACTGTGCCGCTGTGGGCTCAGAAGAATGGGGAGAGCCCAGAGGCTCAGGGCCACTTGTTGGAGATCCATGCCAGTCTGCCTTCTGGAACACTGGACGTGAGTTGAATTCTGAGTTAAATCATCTCCTATTTTACAGGCATCCTGCAGGAAATCCTTCCATAAAGCCAGTGCTCTTTTTTGCAATGAAAATACCCTGCTTCTGATTTCTCTGCTGGACATTGGATCTTTTCTCATAGCACAGGAAAACCATATCATTCAGTCTCCACAGAGCCCTTGTTGCAAGCCCAGATCTGTGCTGGCCCAATCTGATAGGATTCTCTAGTGAGTATCTTACAGTCACCAAATATTTATTAGGGGCCTGATATATTCAGGGGATGCAGAAAGACCTTGCCCCAGAAGGCCTCTCTCTCATGGGTTCCCTTTTGTTTCATTGTGAATCAGGATGTCAGAGCTAGGAAAGGCCTTTTGACACCCTAAACAAAGTCAAATGGCAAGCTGTGGATTGGGAGAAGATATTTGCCATACCTACAACCTACAAGGACTAATATCCAGAATGTATTTTTTAGTCCTACAAATCAATATGATTAAACCCAATTCAACACTGGTGAAGAACATAAACATGTACTTAGCATATTCTGATAGGCAATACGTTTACGGAAAGATGTTCACCTCACTAGGAATCAAAGAGACGCAAATTAAAACTAAGATGCACCCTATGACCCCCAACAGATTGAGGAAGATCAATTCCTGATAATATCATGTGTTAGTAAGGTCACAGGAGGGTGGTTAGTCTCAAATGATGCTGGTGAGAGTGTGAATTGGCAGTACCAGGTTAGGGATCAGTTTGGTAACTTTAAATAAACCTGGAGATAATACCAACCCCAGAACGCCATGCATCTCAAATCTTTCTTCTACCACAACCTAGGTTCATAAATTCATTTCATGTCATGTCCCAGCACATACGTTTTCACACACGGATATTTTTTAATCTCTGCTATTTAACTTTTAAAAATGGTAGTCACGGCCCATTATATTGATTTCATAACTCTCCTCTGGATTAAAACTGCAGTTTGCAAAACTCTGCTCCAGAGAGCCTCTCCAACAGACACAAGCCTGCATTATTGTTCATAATGGTGGAAAGCTACAGGTCCCTCAAGAGGGAAATGGATACATTGTAATACAGTCATGCAATGGAGTCTCCACAGCAGTTAAAATGAATGAACTAGCGCTATACCTGTCTGCTTGAATGAATCTCAAATCTATCATACTGAGTAAAAAAAGCAAGTTGTAGAGGGCTGCATGCATAGCATATGGTATCATTTATGTAAGTTTCAAAGTATGCAAAATCATATATTACTTATCGGTCCATTCTTATGTAATACAAATATGGACATAGAAAGGATCAACACCAAACAGAGTCAGGCTTAGGTTACCTCTAGGGAAGGAGAGGATGGGATAGGGAGGGACAAGGAATTTCAACTATGTAACATTTTTCATCTAAAATAAAAACATATGTAGCCAAAATGGAGGATAAGATCTGTCTGATGGATACCCTACGGTTGTTTTAATTTTATTCAAACTTTAAAGAATACCTAAAACATCTATATGCCAAAGAAAAGGCCTTTGACACCTCTTTGTCCACCTGTCCAGCACCCAAGCTCATGTGGGGAAAAAACACGCTGGCTTGTCCTAAACGCAGGTGTTCACTCAGTGTAGTTCCACAAATATTTATTGAGCACTCACTGTGGGCCTGACAATACCAGGTGTGAGGTGTGGGATGGGAGGGAGGGAAGGGGTGCGTTACCAGTGAAAATTTGGAGCTCAGCAAGGGAATAGGCTGCCCACCCAACTCTGCCATAAAAAGCAGCTAAATATTCATGCCACAAAGCGGAGCCCAAGTTTACCCTGTGTCTCCCTGGGGAACCAGGGAAGGCTCCCTGGAGGAGGTGAGGACCATGATGGGCTTTGAAAAATGGATAGAGATTGCTCTGTTAGCCTCTGAAAAGGAGATGCGAAAGAAGAGACAGGAAACAGCACAGGCCTGTACGCTGCAGCTCTGCAGCTAAGATGGTCAGATGCTCCCTAGATGGCAGTGCCCAGGAGGAGATAAGATAAATGGAGTAATCCAACTCGTAGGACCTTAGAAGTGCTGGGTTCCTGGAGGCTGTGGAAGATTGGAAGCAGCCTGCCCACGAGGAAGGGCACAGCCTCTTAGGGACATCCTCAGCAAGGGCTCCAGCGGGAAAGAAGGAGGACATGATTCTGTTCATATCCCAGACTTCAGATTTATGTGACCATCTCCCAATAAATTCCTCATGCCAGAGGCCTCGCCATTCATTTCAGGCTGGCGAGGCGGAGGTGGGGGTGCACTGCACAGGAAGTGTCTGTCTGAGATTGCTCGGGGACATGGCCACATGTCTTGCCAGAGGGCCAGCCCCTAAATCCTCCTCTGACTTGTTCCCTTCCTAGTAAATCTGAATAGTTTAACTCCTCCTGACCTTGAAGCTGGTGCCAACTATCTACCATCCATCAGCCCTGGCCGATTTCTTGTTAAGGTTCTGCTGTTCCCTTGCAAAAGTTGCCACCTTAAATCAAAGGGCCCATAGGGCAAGGGAGAGACAGTGGGGCAGCAGCAATTCAGGAAGATGAGGTTCTAGTGCCGCTGCTGGAGTGAGCCAGGCAGCCTTCCGGGGTCCTGACCCTGCAGCTCGCACGAGGGCCTGATGATAGTTACCCAAGCTCTGCAAAGCTAGAAAAGGCGGCCTGGGGAGGAGCTCGGAGGAGACCAGCTTCCCAAGGTTTTCCAAACACCAGCAGGGAGAAGGCTCGGGTAAAGTGGACTTGCAGCACTGATTGCATTCATTCATTCACTCACTTATGAATACATGTCACTTATTTAATAAATCTGTGTCAGATGCCTACTGTGTACCTTTTCTAGATGCTGGAAGTTCAGCTGTCAACAGGACAGAGAAGGTGTACGCTTTCAGGGATATTAGCCGTAACAGAAATGCAATTAACAAGAATGCAAATAAACACGGTAATTGGAATTGGTGGTAAATGCTCAGAATAAAATGAGAGTGATGCGTTAGAGTGTGTGAGGTGGGGTGGTCAGGGAAGGCCCCTGTGGGGGCTGGTGGGAGGATTTGAGCCAAGACTTGAATGCGAGGAGCCACCTTGCCAAAAACTAGGGGAGTTGTGTGTTCGTCAGCCTTCATTCTTGGTCTGTTTTTGACTCAGCAAAACAAAATTTGTTTTACACTCGGGAGACAATTGCCAGGCTCTGCAGAGGATTTACAAATGGATGAGCACATTCCTGCTCACACAATGCTTTCTATCTAGTGGTTGTGATCATGTGCTGTGCAGGGAACTGTAGGGCAGGGTGGCTGGGGACGAAGGCGTCGTGCTGGAAGCTCAGAGAAGGTGTAGGCCCCTTCCTGCCTGGATGGGCAGAGAAGGGCTCCCAGAGAGCAGAGCGCCGGAAGGGAGTGTCTGGCAGGAGTTGTGGGCTCTGAGCAGCACCTGGGTCCCAGTGCTGATCATTTATTCCGTCAGATGCTGATGCTGGGTGGGTGCGTGTGTCCTATTAATTACCAGAGTGAACAGAGTTGTTTCTCGGAGAAATGCAGATGACACATACTGCCTCATCAGCAAAAGAATTACGGGCAGGGGGGAGGAATCTGGAGTTGGAACCAGCTTTCTTTTAATAATTGGCAGCAGATGAGTGGCACGGATCGTTTTTTTTTTCCTTGCTGTTGCCACTGCCAAAGGAAAGCACTGAGGTTTCCCCTCTTTTGTGTACTGCATGTCTCCCAGCTCCGGGTCACAGCCCCGACTGGGAACCCGAGCCCTGGATGGCACAGATCATGAGAAATGACAGATCCCCGATGCAGCTGCAGGGCCTCTCTGGGGAGAGCACACACCACACAGGCCTGTCTGCAGTTGAAATGAGCAATTCTCTTTCATAAGTCGATACAATTTGCTTAGCAAATAAAGATTAGCAGGGCCACCTTCTCCGCGTTTGCTCTTGGCTCTAAACGTCTCTTGACACGGGTCACCGCCAGGGGTTGCAGAGAACAACCAAGAAATGGAGTGGCTTTGCATGCACCTTGGAAGCTGATTGGCTGATGACCTGAGGCTGGCATTGCACCCCACGGTGGAGATCCTTGGTGGGCAGACTCCAGACTAGGCACTGCAGAGACCATGTCAGCTCCTGCCCTCAAGGAACATAGAGTCTAGGGGAGAGAGACAGGCACAGTCATCTGGGCCTGAAGATGACGTAGGTGCTATCCCATACCTGTGTGCAGGGGCAGGAGGCAGGGGCAGGGAGGGAGAGGACAGTTCTATAAGGTAGATCTCGGCTGGAGTTTTTACCTTCCTCTTTATGTCCATATGATGCTTTGCACAGAACAGGCACAGCATAGGATGAAGAAAATGGACAACGCAGTCTCTGAGTCCCACCAAGATATGCCATAGCTAAAATGAGTCCGAGCCATTTCTATTTCTTGAGGGGCGGGGAGATTAAACTCATGCATCGTTTTCTCTCAATTCCATGTTTTCCTTTTAAAATCTTCCTCTAACCTTTGGTTTCTAAAACCGCTTGACTATTCTAAAGTTTAGGGAAAGAGACGAATACTATCAAGCACTTACGATGTGGTGGGCTCTGGGCTGGGTGTTCACAGAGGTTGGCCTCCTTTAATTCCCCCACTTCCCGACAGCCTTGCAAATTATTCTCATTCCACAGATCAGGAAACTGAGATGGGATATAGCCAAGGCCCCCCAGCCGCTGCAGGGAGAGGTAGATTAATTTGAAAGAGCATGCCTGTGTAAGATGTTCGCCTTAGCTCAGCAATATCACCTATCTAGCTCTGCAGATTCGGTAAATGGTGTTCTACAAAGATACCCGCTCCCCACCACCACCACCAGAGCCGGCCTCTTGTAGAATACAGGGTTGCGGACCTCTCAGCCGGCAATGGGTGAGCATCATTTTTGCCTGTTCATTGGTGATTCCCTAAGGCTTAATGCTTAATCCTTTCCTGCCAAACGGGTCCTGGACGGGCTTGAGCAGTTGGCTTTTGGTTGCAGATGTGTAAAGTGGGGCAGGTAATGCCCAGGTCAGGTGTGCGGTAGAAATTTCCAGAGCCCACCTCTCTGGCTGCTCACTGTGAGCTCTGATTGAAGGGGCAGCTGAGCCTGACAGAGTTTCCTTAGCTCCTAGGCTCTGTTTCTAAACCTGATGTCTCCGAGCTGGGCTTCCCCGTCCTCATTGCCTGTGGGGCAACCTCCGGGCCAATTCTCTGGGTGAGCAGACTGTCGCCCCAGAGTCCACGGAGCGACTTTCACTCTAGTCTTTCCCTGATTGTCCTCCCCAGACTGCTGGGGTCATTTCCCTTGGGATGGAGAAAAAGGAAACAGGAGCCTAGGCCACTCTTCCCAATTAAACCGGTTCCCTTAGAACAGCAGTCAGTAAGCTATGGCCCATGGGCCAAGTCTATTCCACTACCTGCTTTTATAAATAAAGTTTTATTGGAACACAGCCATGCCCATTCATTTCTGGATTGCCTGTGACTACCTTCCCACTGTAACAGCAAGGTTGAGTATTGGTGACAGGGACTGTCTAGCCCAAAAGACAGAGAATATTTATTTTCTGGCCCTTTGTAGAAAAACTTTGCCAATTTCTATTTTAGAACAGTAGCATTTTTCATCCCAATGTTTTTCTGTGAACAATATTAAATGCCTGAAAGACAGGATCACCACACCTTTCAGTCACCTGGGATAATGCTATAATATAGCAGCAGTAGCAGTCTGGGCTAAATGCTGACCCTGTAGAAGTTAAGAGCACAGGTTCTGAAGGCAGGATGGTCCTTTTCCAGCATCACCATGGTCCCAACTGTGGGACCTTGGGCAAGGCATATGACCTTCTGTGCCTCCATCTCTCCTTCCGTAAAATGGAGATAACAGTACCTTCTTCGCAGGGTTTCTGTCTGAGTTAGATAATGTCACATGTGAAGCACGTAGATGGTGCCTTGCTAAAGTGTTCAGTCCATGCTGGCTTACTCATTCCATCCTCATGGCAAATCCCTATTCCTTACTCCATGGTGGGTACAGGAATCTGCCCATCCAAACCCTTGATATTCAAATTCAGAAAGAGAAAAGCATCGTATATAAAGTTTGGGATTAATCACTCACTGTGACAACTTTCTTCTTCTTTTCTGAGCTCAGGACCTAACAGATCTGGATGGTGAGGGATATGCGCCCTTGTAGTGTTTAAGTACTTTTTTGCAATACTTTTAACGGCAAAACTGCAATTACTTTTGTATCATCCTGCTAGATACATTATCATTCCCATTTTACAGATGCAGAAGCTGAGGCTGAGAGAGAGTAAGGAGCCATGAGGCGCAGGACTCAGTTCAGACTGACCCAGGAGCACCCAGTGACCAAGCACATTGCCGCTCCCTGGTGTCTCACCGCTGAGTCCCTGGCTCGTAGTAGAGGCCCACGTTTGTTGAGTGAATTTGTGAGTGAGGGGCACCTGAGAGCAGGCAGACACTGTTTTTCACCCATGCATTGTGCCTCATTACCACGGAGATTGTGGTGCTCAGGCACTGTCACCAGGGTAGGTGACTCTGCACAGCTGGCTACCCAGTCTCCTCCATGACCAGCACCCTCATTTCAGGACGACCTCCCCGAATTCAGTCAACTGAAGAACAGAGCAGCAGCAACCAGACTCTTCCATATTGGAGCCCACGGCCTGATGGGAGAGGCTGGGACAGTGGGTTGTGAAAGGCAGGGGCCAGGCGGAAGGAGCGCTGGCGTAGAACTGGGGCACCTAGGGTTGAACTCAGCTCTGCCATTAACTTGCTTTGCGATTTCAGGCAAGTCACTTCGTGTCTCTGGGCCTCAGCGTCCTCATTTTTCAAATAAGGGTATTAGATTTCATGAGATTGATGGTTTTTAATGGGGGGTAGGTGTCGCCCAGGGGCCATCTGGCAATGTCTGGAGACGTTTTTGGTTGTCACGGTGGTGGAGGGAGGGCACTACTGGAACGTGGTGGGTAGCAGCCAGGGTTGCCGCTAAACATCTGCAGCGTGGAGGGCAGCGCTTACAGCAGTCATCCCACTTCAGTGGCAGGAGTGCCACTGTGGAGAAGCCCTCGCCTATATCCAGCTCCACATTCCCATTCTTCATTTGCTCATAAAACATTTATCAAGTACCTACTGTGTGCCAGGCAGTGCGCAGGACAGGATCCGTACCCTATTGGGGCTCACCGTTTCTGAGAATAATGATAATAAGAGTTGGCCGGGCTCAGCGGCTCATGTCCGTAATCCCAGCACTTTGGGAGGCCACGCTGGGCAGATCACGATGTCAGGAGTTCAAGACCAGCCTGGCCAACATGGTAAAACGCTGTCTCTACTAAAAATATAAAAATTAGCTGGGCATGATAGTATACACCTGTAATCCCAGCTATTCAGGAGGCTGAGGCAGGAGAATTGCTTGAACCCAGGAGGTGGAGGTTGTGGTGAGCCAAGCAAGATCACACCACTGCGCTCCAGCCTGGGTGACAGAGAGAGATTCCATCTCAAAAAAAAAATAAAGTTAATATGGGTTGACTGTTAACTAGATATTAATACCAGGTTTTTTTTTTTTTTTCCGTGAACTAGCTTACTTGATCGTTAACAGCTCCTAAAACTTATTATTACTCCCATTTTACTGATGAGAAAACCAAGGCTCAGCAAAGTAAAGGATCTGGCTTCAGGCCACGTAGCTAGTCGGTGGTGTATGGCATTTTTACTCCAGAACTGATGTTCCTAACCGTAGGCGCCCTCAACTGCCCTGAAGCAAGGCGTTAAGTCCTTGCCAGCCCCGCCAGAGGAAAGCAGCCCGGAATGCTTAGCCCTGAGTTCTCTTTATCATGCAAACCGTTTAGCCAACTGGAAAAGGGCCTCGTGACTATAAACCAGCCAGTAATGACCTGACAGGCAACGGGGGCTGGAGAAATTAGGGCCACAGAGACATTAATCTGCTTCCAGCCACTGCCGCCAGCAAGACATTTGTTAGCACGGTTATGGGAGCCATAAAAGGCGATTTGACGGCATTCCTCCCGCCAGCGGGAGCCTCAGTGAGCAGAAAAGGGGCTTCTCAGGGCTCAGGTACTGTAGGCCTGGTTGGCCAAAGGCAGAGGGTCCCACCTGTCACCCGTAGGATGCTGCAGGGAAAGGTGAGGGGAGAAGGTGGGGAGGCGGCAGCCGGAGAACCGGATTCTGGTCCCTTTTATGATCCAAAAGCAGCTTTGAGGCCTGCAGCAAGTCCTGTAATTGTGTGGGCCTCATTTTCTCCATCTGTAAAATGGAAACAGTAATGTTCATTTTCCGGGGCTGTGCTGAGGCTCTAATGAGGTGACAGATGTAGACAGTGGATAGGAAGGGATGCATATTACCAAGGTGTTAAGCATCGTCACTGTTGGTGGGGGCAACAGTGACTGCAGTAGCAATGTACAGGAATTAGTCAAACACTGGGCCCGAGACTGGCTCTGAGATGTCCTCAAACGTTAGACTTGGTGAAGCTTCATGTATCCATCCGGATCCTTGTGTAAGAAATAGCTCTTGTTCATCCCACACTTGCGATGCGCCAGACACGGTTCTAAGCACTTTATCTGTGTTAACTCCTTGAAGCCTCACATCAAACCTATAAGTTAGGGATGACCATGACCCTCATTTTACAGATGAGAAAACTGAAGCCTAGAGAGACAGCAAGGTGGTGCAGCGGGGTGCAGGCAGACTGGCTCCACCCTCACACAGGGGAACTGGAGTCGACTGGGCAGCAGCAGGCAGACGGTGCCTCCCCTTTCTGGGGGCCTCTACTCTCTCCTGATTGCAGGGGCCACAGAGCATCATCTGACCCCACCCTCCCTGCAAAGAAATGGAAACACAGTGGTTAGTTTTTGTGGGGTTTGATTTTGGGGATGACTCCAAGCCTCAGCCCAGTGGGCTGACCAGGAAGGTGCATTCAGGAGGTGGGGCTCAGCCTCTGGCTGGCATCCAGAGACCTCCCAGCCCCATTAGGGATGTGGCAAGGAGATGGCAGGGTCTCGCAGCTGTGGAGCTTGGTGTGATGACAGTGCAGCAGGTGCGTTTCAGACAGGCCTGTAGTGAGCAGGGTCCCCATCTGGACGCGGGGAGTCCAAATGCACAGTACAGTGGGGCCCCACCTCAGGTAGGCACGGGGCCGGCAGCCAGGGAGGACAGCTTGATGCTCAGTTATCGTGTTACCTTCCAGGCCTTGCACAACATGCTGATGTTTGTTGTTTTTAAAATTATCATTGAAATAGGCACATAAAAATTTAAAATTCTTATGGATTCCCCCTGGGCTTCCAGCAATCCTGGAGAAACACTGCCTTAGATGGATCTCAGCATGCGAGCCTTGGGGGGTGGTGGGGAGGGAGGTCAGCAACAAATGGGGGGCTCTGATGTTGGTGCTGGGACCCTAAGATCCATGCTCCCCTGTCCCTGAGCCCCCGGCGTCTCTCAGCCTCCTCTTGCCTCCTCTGCCTCTGCCTTCAGGGAAATGTCCTGGGCGCCCTGCTCATGATCTCGTTCCTGAGCTGTCAGAAGCCTCACGTGTCATGCTTCATCTTAGGCATTTGGGAAGTTCTCAGGGAGGCCAAACCCACAGAGCTAACCAGTGCCTTTCCTTCAAGTTTGCTGTCCGTTTGGGTCCCTGTTCAGAGCCATCTGAACTGGAAGATGGATGAAATGGCTTTTTCAAGCCTCCTATCCTGTTAACTTGAGGTGTCTCTGCAAGAACACAAGGACAGACTGTCCTCCCGCGGCCGAAGCATAGCCCTTAGCCCAGGCCCCGGCCCCTCTGCAGCAGGAGACCTGGGTGGACACTGGCCAAGTTCCCTAGAAGGTGAGGGAAACCCCACTGCTCCCCCACCTCGCCAGGCCCTCCTTAAGTACCCTCCGCAGTGAGAAGTCAGGGGAGATCTTGATGTTTGCCAAGTGGAAAAGACGGGAAAATCAATAGGGGGAAAAAAATCTCATTTTCAAGCTTCTAAGCAGGTATTGCAATCAATAATGCAAAGGGCCGGGGGAGGCCATTAAGCCACGCTCAGCAGTGTCCTCTCGGACCCAGGAAATGTTTGCTGAGCAGTGGGACTTCAAGGGCACCTCAGTACCCACCCCCACCTGCCCAAGGACCACGGCTGTGGGCTGCGTCTTTTAGGCGAGCTGGTCTGAGTCTCCACAGGGGAAACACCACTTGCAAATTAGTTAACCCATCCCCCAACCCGTGCGGACCCCAATGCAGTGGACCCTCAGATCCAGACGCACAGAGCAGAGGACACCAAAGTGCAGTGGCATCCCATCTGACTTGGCCACGGAAGGTTTGCCAGGAGATGGCACTTAAAATTTTCCCCTCTGTTTTTTATTTTACTCCTGGAGATAAATTCGATCTTTTTTTTCACTTTCACAGAATAAATAGACTCCTGGTTTATGTTCCATCATTTCCTAGCTTATTGTATATACTGCAAAGTTTCATTTTTCAATCCTGCTTCTGATAACTGCCAAAGAATATGAGGTGCTCTGGTGGGATGGTGGGGGCATGTGTGTGCTCTGACAATGAGTGTGTCCCCCTCCTGCCACACCCATGGCAACATTTGCTTCCCCTCTTGCCTCTGAGCTGTGACTATGCTTTTGAAACCTGCTGTATGGACACAAGGGCCAGTGAATCGGGACTTAAGGCATGGCAGTGCACGGACCAGGAGGAAGGAGGCTTAGGAGGAGGAGACCTGGCGCCCTCCAGAAGCTCCTAGGTTGGGGCGGGAGCTCCAGGTCCTGACTCAGAGTGCTCCCAGTCTGATAGAAGAATCTGGACCCTGTCTATAAGGTGATAGAATAAAAGCACTTTAAAAAACCATTTAAAAATCATCTCACAAACTCCCACCCTTCCAAGAGATGGCCCTAATTCATTAATTGTCCTGGAATGCAGGTATGAGTGTTACTTGGGGAAAATGTGTTATTTGATGGGATTTGAAGCTGTTTGATACAGTGTTTTCTTTCCTTTTTTCTTTTTTTTCTCAAACAGAGTCTTGCTCTGTTGCCCAAGTTAGAGTGCAGTGGCGCAATCTTGACCCACTGTAACCTCCACCTCCTGGGTTCAAGTGATTTTCCTGCCTCAGCCTACAGAGTAACTGGGATTACAGGCATGCACCACCATGCCCAGCTCATTTTCTGTATGTTAAGTAGAGACGGGGATTTGCCATGTTGGCCATTCTGATCTCGAACTCCTGGCCTCAAGTGATCTGCCTGCCTTAGCCTCCCAGAGTGCTGGGATTACAGGTGCGAGCCACCGCCCCTGGCCAGTGTTTTGTTTTGTGGCTGCGGCATTTCATCAAAGTGCGAGGCGGCAGGTGTGGTGTTAGGCTCTGAGCATGGGCTTTGGAGTTAGACAGACTGGGTTCACATCCCGCCTGCGGAGTTGACAGTTTCTGTACAACCTTGAACCTGTAACTTGACTTTTCTGAGATTGTTTCCTCCTTAGGAAAAAAGTGAGGACAGTCATACCCAATCACAAGCTTCCCTTAAGAAATGCACGCTCCCAGCATTGCCTGACAGCGAGCAGGTTCTTAAGAAAGATTTGTTTTCTTACCTTTATCCCCTTCCTCCACGGATTTTAATCTGACTGATGCTAGTTTAATAGAGAACTCCCAAGTGTGGAGAGCTTGCAGGCTAAGAAATACTCCAAGTTTGGGGCGTTAACTGAGAAAGGCTCCCTGAAAATAGTTTGGTGTCTTTCTCTCCCAAGCCCCACGTGGGGCCCTTGTACCCAGGCAGAAAGACTTACAATGAAGAATTGTGGGGAGAGGCTGTGCACACACTCAGAAGGTGCTCGTGCAGCATGGTTTGGGGCTGAAACCCTGGCCTGGAATTTCTGCTGCCCGAGAATGAGGGCTGAGAATGCAGGCCACCCCAGGGGCCGTCAGAGATGGAGCTAGGCAGATTCATCAGGAGGGACCCCTGGCAAGTTCTCTATTTTTTTTTCCCCCCCGAGACGGAGCCTCACTCTGTCACCTAGGCTGGAGTGCAGTGACGCGATCTCGGCTCATCACAACCTCCGCCTCCCGGGTTCAAGTGATTCTCCTGCCTCAGCCTCCAGAGAAGCTGGGACTACAGGCACGCGCCACCACACCCAGCTAATTTTCTTTGCATTTTCAGTAGAGATCGGTTTCACCATGTTAGCCAGGATGGTCTCAGTCTCCTGACCCCGCGATCCGCCTGCCTCAGCCTCCCAAGTGCTAGGATTACAGGCGTGAGCCACCACGCCCAGCCAGCAAGCTCTCTTACTGCTCACCAAGGCTAGCGTAACTGCCTCCCACCTGGCCTCCCTGCATCTGCCCTTGTCCCCTCCATCCCATTCACTGCCCAGTGGCCAGTGTGAACTCTAAAACAGGAGTCAGATCACATCCCTCTTCTGCTCACAAGCCTCCAGGGGCCACTTAGAAATGATATTTAAAGCTTCAAGCCTCTCCTGGAGTGTTTCCAAATAAAAGTATCAATTTGTCCAGGTGCAGAGCCATTTGTTTGAAATTATGTAACTTGTTAGCATATGAATAAAAGAGAAATTTCACAGCAGTGAAAATATGCCTTTTTAACACTCTGTTTCAGTGACATCTTAGTTGCTCAGAATACACGTACCTGACCTAGTTGTTTTTGTAGATTGTATTTTTAAAACTCACATCTGAAAACACTCTTTTTCATAATTTAAAGGGATGGTTTAACAAAAATGTCTCACTTTCACAAACAAAAGCAGCCCTCCATGTCACTCCATCATGCCACCCAACCTCATGTCCCCTAATTGCTCACTTGCACACCTGCCCCAGCTATGCTGACCTCCATAGGGTTCTTTTCCTGTTCCCAGGGCCTTTGCACTGGCTGTGCCTTCTGCCTGCGATTATTGTCTTCCCCCAAATATCTATATAGCTCACTGTCTCACTTTATTGGCTTTCTAATGCTGTAGAAAGAATTCCCACATATTTAGTAGCATAAAACACCCACATTTAATTACCTCATAATTTCTGTGGGTCAGGAGTTTGGGCACAACTTAACTGGGTTCTCTGCTCAGTGTCTCACAAGGTGACAACCAAGGTGTCAGTGGGCTGCAGTCTCATCAGAGAATCAACCAGGGAAGACCTGTTTCCAAGGTTCCTCCGGTTGTTGGAAGAATTTGTCTCTTTGTAGCCATAAGACTGGGGCCCCGTCCTCCTGTCAGCTGTCAGTCAGGAGGCTGACACTCCTTGAGGCCGCCCACAGTTCCCCGCCATGTGGTCCCCTCCACTGACCTGTTGACAGCGTGGCAACTTACTTTTAGCCAGCAAGGGATAAAAGTCTTTCTAGTGCATGCTAGCAAAATAGAGCCTTCCTCATATCCTGCTATGGGACAGCCCACCATCTTTGCCATATTAGTTAGAAGCAAGTTATAAGTTCAGCCCATACTCAAGATGGGAGGGGATGAATATGGGGGCCACCCTAGGATCTGCTCATCACCCTCACATTCTTTTTTTTTTTTTTTTTTGAGACGGAGTTTCGCTCTTGTTACCCAGGCTGGAGTGCAATGGCGCGATCTCGGCTCACCACAACCTCCGCCTCCTGGGTTCAGGCAATTCTCCTGCCTCAGCCTCCTGAGTAGCTGGGATTACAGGCACGCGCCACCATGCCCAGCTAATTTTTTGTATTTTAGTAGAGACGGGGTTTCACCATGTTGACCAGGATGGTCTCGATCTCTTGACCTCGTGATCCACCCGCCTCAGCCTCCCAAAGTGCTGGGATTACAGGCTTGAGCCACCGTGCCCGGCCACCCTCACATTCTTTATGCCTTTCCTCAAATGTCACATGCTTAGGAGGGCCTTTCCTGAAATTCTAGTTGTAAAATTTCACCCCTACTCCTTCCCCACAGTATTTCTGATTCCCTTCTCTGCACAATTTTTTCATGCCATTTAATGCTCTTTATCATGATACACAATCTACTCATTTATGACACTTGTTCCCTGTCTCTTCCTACTAGAACATTACTAGCTCTGTGAGGATAGGGATTTGTGTCTGCTGGATTCCTCAGTGAGTCCCCAGTGTCTAGAGCCGTGTGTGGCACACAGTAGGTGCTCAATCAGTGTTGCTTGGACAAATGAATTAGACAAATGAATGCTAAAAATCCTCCAATGCTCCCCATTGTCCTTAGAAAAAAATCCAAACTCCTGGTCAAGCTGACACGATCTGTCACACCTGGCTCTGGGTCCCAAACCAGCCTCCCTTTTCCCCTCGCCTTTGAAGGCCAAGACTGTAAATTCCTGAGTGGGTTTCGGCTGCCTCCTCCTGTCCCACAGCAAGCCTTTTCCAGACTTCAGGCTTTTACTTGCTACTCTCTGTGCCTCGAAGGAGCTTCCTCCTGCTCTTTGCAGAGGTGACATTTGATCGCTCATGTATCAGATGTCACCTCCCCAGAGAGGCCTTCCCGGATCACCTGACCAAAAAGAGGCTGCACGTCAGCAAAGTGGCTCACACCTGTAATCCCAGAACTTTGGGGAGACAGAGGCAGGAGCACTGCTTGAGCCTAGGAGTTCAAGACTAGCCTGGGCAAGACTCTGACTCTACTAGAAAATTTAAAATCAGCCCAGCGTGGTGGTGTGCACCTAGAGTACCAGCTACTAAGGCTGAAGCAGGAGATCGCTTGAACCCAGGAGTTTGATCATTAGCCTGGGCCACCTAGGGAGACCCCATTTCTACAAAACAGTTAAACTAGCTGGGCGTGCTGCTGCCCACCTGTAGTCTGAGCTACTTGGGAAGCCTAAGGGGGAGGATTTTTTTGAGCCCAGAAGTTATGATCGTGCCACTGCACTCTAGCCTGGGTGACAGAGCAAGACCCAGTCTGAAAAAAAAAAGACCAAAAACCAAAGAGGCTCCAGGACCCCCTACCCCATGCGCTGTGTCCCCACTCACCAGCCAGGCGCTGACGACAGTCTGTGATCATCGCACTGAGTAGGTCATGCACCCGCCTTCTGTCTCTGCGATAGCTGTCACCTGGCTGTGCGGCCGCCCCTTGCCTTCCCCAGCATCTCCCCATGCCTGCAGCCGTGCCCCACACTCAAGAGAAGTGGAAGTGAGTGAGTAAAGGAGGCTGAGGCTGGCATGTGGGGGCCAAGCCTTTCCAGTCCCATGTGAGGAGATGGGGTCAGTGAGGTGGGAAAACTGCCCTGGCCAGAATGCCTGGGACTGCTTGCAGTGACCCCCTGCACTCCCTGGGCCTCAGCTCCTGCTCTCTGAAGTCAGGGTGGGTCAGCTCCACTCTCCCTGGCCCTCTGATCAGAGTTGGGGCTTACCCCTTGGCCCAGATCCAGAAGTTCCCCAGGTTTTGAGGTGTCAGCCTTTGGTCACCACGTTTCAGTGAGGCTCCTGGGAGTCACATTGATTTAGTCCTTCTTGAGGCCCCAGTCTCTGTAACCAGCTCCTCCTACTAACTGGGCTCCCCATCTTCACTGCTACCCTCACTCTGGCTGGGGAAACCCTGCCCTTCCAGTCCCCGGCCCAGCCCTAGGCTTCCTCAGGAGGGTTAGGAGCCAGTGCCACAGGCCCTGGGCACAGCAGGTGGGTTTTCCCAGGCTGCTTCCAAGCCACAGAGGCCAGGCCCCATGAGGGTCTCTGTTTCTGTCCCTTTAGACTGTCATGTCCTCAAATTTGTTGTCAGTTTCCCTCACATAATTCCTAGGTCTCCGCCCACAATCGGTTCAGCTGCACAGATCTTTCCTGCTCACTTAGTGCTGCCGGTGCGGGGAGGACACTGGGATGAAGGGACACTCTAGACTGAGGACGCTGGACCACTCTACACTCTCTCCTTAGGAGCTTACAGTCTAGAGGGAGGGACAGACACACGGGTTAACTGAAGCCGTGGGTGGGCCAGCGCCTCAGGGGTTCCCAGTGGACAGAGGGTCATTTGCCTGGAGGGTCCACTCCACAGAGGATGTGGCCTTCGACATGGATAAAGGAGGAAGACAGTTCCAACAGGTCTTGCAGAGAGAGAAGGCTGCATCCCGCGGAGGCGTCTGCGCAAGGAGAGGCTGGAACACGCGTCATTCAACGGTGGGCGGCCGCTTAGAGCAGCCGGAGCCGGGCACCCGAGCTGGCTCTGCAACGGGACAGACCGTGTTTGGCTTGGGGGTCGCAAGGGCATGGAAAGCAGTTTGGGATTTTATTGGATTTGTGTTTCCTGACCTTAGGCATTGGTGCTTGCTCCATCTCTTCCTTCTGCCACCACTTCTGGGGCGGCTTTTGCTGTGTCTCTGTCTCTCTGTCCCCTACCTCCTGCCCCTGCTTGCCCGCCATCCCCATCCCTCTGACCCCTTAGCCCTCATCCCCAGTCCCTCATCTCTTTGTTCCCCCACCCTTCATCCCCCTCCTGTCCATCCCTCTGTCTCTCTTGTCCCTCAGTGACCCTGCCTGCCCCCCACCCACAATCCTAATGCTTCCTTCCCCCGACCCGTCCCTTCCCAGGTTCCCCTCAGACACTGGCCTGTCCTTCCGTGCTGCCCAACCTTCCCAGGAACCCTGGGCAGGGAGGTGTGGTTGCTTCTCAAGCAAGACAGAAGATCTGCCTTAGTTTCCAGCTTGTTTGTTTTGCTATAATTAGGTAAATAAATCAGCACATTAGCTCCCTGCCTGGGAGCCTGGCTTCTTCTAGAAGGACGGGTTCTACCGTAGACAGAGTGGGCAGGGAAGTCCCTGGGGGTCTGGGACGTGCTGGTCCCCTCCTGGCCCTGACAAATGGGAATCACTAGATCTCTCCTCCTCCCCACCCTCTCCACTCCTGAGCACAGCTCATATTTCTCTGGCTTTAAGAACCTGGGGCAAGTGGTTGGCTAGCCCTGTGATCGGTGGGGTGAGGGCAGAGGTCTCTGGGACCGGGCAGGGGCGGGAGGGCCGGGAGTTTTGCTGAGTCAGCAGCATGTGGGTAATGAGGGCTACAGGTGTTGCTCATTAAGCCACACACCCCACTTTTCCTAACATCCCCACTTGGACTGGGGGGCAAATATGGCAGCCGATGAGCCCATGTTCCTCTGCCTAAGACCATTAAAACCCAATTAGCAGAATGAGGACCTGCTGAGCAGGGCACCTTTCTTCCTCTGCAGGAATGCCAAGGGCTGGGAGAAGGGGCAGCGGGGCTCTAATGAGGCTGGCAGGACTGAGCCAGAGAAACTGCAGCAAAGACTTGGGTTAGAGCTAGTGGAGAACTTCCTAGTGGTGAGGATGGTGCAGGGGAGGGAACAGCTCTGGCCTGGGTTCACCCTGGCTGTGCCACCAAGCCGCACCCTCTCGTTGGTCCTCCATGTGAATTAAGGGGCTTAGAGCAGTGGCTTTTAAATGGAGCCAAATCTGGAGCAGGCGCCTCCAGGGTAACTAGGGGTGATGTTCCAAATAGTCAACAGTCACTGAGACACGATGAGGGGGCACTGACCCACCCCATCCCAGGCCCCCAGCAGGGGCAGAACCAGCCCTTTAATTGCCAAGTGGTTGGGAGTTGTGGAGGGGGAGGTCCCCGGGAAGGGGCTGGGGTGGTGAGGGTAGTGGGGAGACTCGAGGCACTACAGGGGTCAGGGCAGTGGGCCTTTATCAGCCAATGTGGAGCTATTTCAGGATTTTCATGACTGGGGCATCAGCTAAAAGCATTGCACGTCATGGAAGGAGGCCTCACCACTTCCTCCTCCATCCTGGTAGGGAGCAGGGTACGCCAGAATAGGGCCACCCCAGAGAGGGAGGATGGCTTGAAGCCACCCCTGATGCCTCCCTGCAGAGAGGGAATGTGACTGAGGCCCCCAGAGCCACTTTTATCCCTTCCTCAGAGCCTCTAGAGCCGTGGAGGGGGAGTTTGGGGGAAATACATAACTAGGCCGCCCCAGCCCTGAAACCTGTTCCCCGGATCTGTCTCCGCCCACCTGTACTGCGGTGCTCCGGGCCCGTCCTAAAGCTGCCTCTCAACCCCTTGGAGAAATGCTATCAACAGCTCCTGAAACTGCCTCCTCAGCTCCTGGCTTGTCTTAGCCTAAGTAATCCTTTTGGATTTATTAGTTCTGGGGTGGAAAGAAAACAGCTTCTCAAAGAAGCGTGTTTAGTGCCACATTTCAAACTTCCAGGCTTGATGGAAATGGTAGTTAAAGCATTTTAAGGCTCTTAGGTAAAGTTGCATTTGCACAGCCTATATTCTGATATGATCCATTTATTGCCGTTGCTCTGTTATATTGCCGGGAGGTGGTGCTTTATCAAGGGCCCGTCTTGCAGGGATGTGGCCCCGGCTTCCATCTGCGAGCCCGTCTCATGGAAACTACCAAGAATAAAAAAGCATCAGAGAACAGTTGTGCATTTTAATTAAGCCTCCATGTGCACCCTATCATGGAGATGCTAATATTAAGGAATTCTTTCCACTTTGCAGGAAGCTGGAATATTTCTTCCTCGTGTCAGTTCTGTATTCTTTTTGTGCAGCAATTAATAGTTAACTCCTGGGAAATAAAGCTGCCACCTGATTTCATCTTTACGGCCTGGCATTGAAATAAATGTCCCTGATAAACTGTTGTCATAAAGTACTGGGAAGACCCTGCTGGAAGGGGCTTTCGCTCAAGTATTAATTCTGCTTATGAGCCGGGCCTGAGCAGGTCTTTGGAATCCTAGTTTGTTTTATTTTTTATGATGAAATGTCAGGGAGCCTAAACATAATCATAGTAATGGAGAAGAGAATACGTGTATTTAAAGGGTAGGGGACCTGGTTCACCTTGCCACCCCTCCCATAAAGGTATTTCCGGTTAGTGTGGTGACCCTCATTATGGCACCTGTAACTCAGCCTGCATCTGCCTGCATCACCTTTAGCCACAGCATGTCCTTGACGTAAGGGAAAAGGTGAAGCCGCACATTTGTAGTCACTGCGGGAGCCCAGCTCTACCTGGTATCCACAATATTTAACTGGGAGACCTAATTTGAGTTTACAAGTGATTACAAGGTATCCTATGGGACTCTGCTTACAGATGCATTCTCAAGGAAGTTGCAAAACAGTGACGAATTAACTTGTTATGCTGTCAAAATCAATTACTGCAAAAGACAGCTTAACTTCTTCAGCCCTGATCTTAGGGTCTCCGAGCCAGCACCACTGCCCACTGCCCTTCGAGGGCTGCCCAAGGAAATCTTCCCAGCCCAAGCTGCCTGCCACCAGCCAACCTCCCTGACTCCCTACCCTCATTTTGTTTCACCAAAAGTCTCCAGTTTGAATTTTGGAAAGTGAATTCTCAAGAGCAGGAAGTTGGGGGAATGGGAGGGGAAAGTGAGCCCGCCACATCCTCCCCACTGCCACCTGAAATGATGTTCCCTCCCATGAAGGCTGGGGGAGATTGATTCCTGCTGTGGTTTTAAGTAAGATAAACATCTGAAGGCCCCAAGATCTTTATTTCGCAGCATCGAATGGAAGGGGCAATTTATAAATTCTCCTTTAATATTTCTGAAACAGATTGGCCCGTAATTTATAGACTGCAGCATTGAGGACTGAATTAATTTTCCCAGTGAGAAAAGTCCGCATGCAGCTTGGGCAAGCTGCTCCCGGCATCCCTACGCAGATCAGAGAATGACAGGGTGCGGGAGGGGGGCCCCTTGGAGTGATGAATCCCACCCTGTTCAGCTTCCCAAGGGGGGAAACTGAGGCCCAAGGTCACACAGCAAGTTCCTGGCTGAGCCGAGTCTTGAACTCCAGCCTCCTAAGGCCTAGACTAGTTCTTCACTTTATCCCCTTCTCAGTAGGTGAGGTCTCCTTGGTGAGCTTACCTTTCTATGTTATTTGCCTGTAGCTCATACCACTGAGGGGTTCCTGCATTCTTCTCTGGCTTTTGCTTCCTTTCTTCTCAAGAGACAAAGATGCCTTTGTCTGAATTACAAGTTGTAGGACCTATGCTGAAGAGCAGGGTGGGCCAAGTTTCCGGCTTGCATAGGTGGCCACATACCGGTTCATGTGGGTAGGAAATCAATAGCTATTAGGTACCTAGTGTATCAGGTACAGGGCTGGGCCCTGTGTCTACATTATCTTATAATCATCACAGCAGTGCTGACTGGGGCTGGGATTTTCATCTCTCATTTCACAAGGGCGGAATGAGGCTCAGAAGGTTAAGTCCTTGCCCCTTTCACCACCCCACACCCTGCCCCCTCTACAGCCCCTCCCTCTTCTCTCCAGGCCCAGAACAGCAAGAAATCAAATGGGTCAGGTGCTTCCAGGGGTGGGAAGGACTGGGTAAACTAGACCAGCACTTCTCCCACTGGAATGTACCCACCAGTCACCTGGGAGTCTTGTTAAAGTGCAGATTTCAAATAGTAGCTGGGGAAGGGGGTGAAATGTGGGGCCTGACACTCTGCATTTCTAACATGCTCACGCGTGGTGCTGAAGCTGTAGGGTGAGGACCACATTTCACTTACTAAGGGCCTGGATCACCCTGCCAGAGACGTTTGCCTCTATGCTTTCCCGAAGCCTTCCATCCAGCGTCGTTCTAATGGTCAGAAAGCCCATTCTCCTGCCTCTGGAATTTGGGGCTTTTTTTTTTTTTATCCTGGCCAGTCTCTAGGAAAGAGATGGGAACACCCCCACCCGCCCCTGCAGAGCCTCCCAAATCATGTTGAGGCTGTTCTGTATGTAAAGCCTAAGCAGCGTGGCCGCGTGAGGCTTCCCACCATTGTGATTTATGCCCCAATAGTCATTGAACAACGAGTCGGTCCCTTCCATTCACTTGGTTCTTGAATTACAGAGCTCGCGTCAGGGACAAGATCTTTACTGTGAAAATTGTGTTGGGTCCTGAATGTTACCAAACATTATAAATAGCAGCCGGTTTATTTTCCAAACGCTATATGCTCTGAAATAAGAAAAGAAAGGCACGGAACCAAAGAGGCGGTTTCCGTCCCCACGACTGGCCCTGATGCACCAGTGCAAACACGCGCCACCCAACGACGCACCCTTGTGCAATTATGTTGTGGGTCACGTCTGAATATCTCCTTGTACATGACATTTACGAAGAAAAACACTTGCAAATTAAATGTTTGATTAACATTACATCTTTTACAGTTTAAAATAGGTGAGTCTAATTGAAAGCTGCATTAGCTAAAGAACATGAACTTTATATGAGCTTTATCCCGGGCTGATGAATCTCGATCGTTTTATTGAATCCTTGGTGCCCACGGCTCAGAGTACTTATGCATCACATCTCATAAAATAATCTAAAGGTTCAGTCGTGTGCAGCCTTACCAGGGCTACACGGGTACAGTTTGACCGTGAGTCTTGTCTAAGGGCAGTGAGCACTTTCTGTTGGAATTGTGGGTGTGTTTGATCAAGAGCTAACTTGGTTAGTCTTTCTCGTATGATTCAGCGCAGGAGGGATGGCTACCCAGTCACTCAGATTCTAAGTCTGTACTCACTTTTCCAGATTCTGTGTCTACACCAGTAATAGCATCTGCATTTACTGCTGGTTCCCAGAGGGTATCCTCTTTTATAATCTTGAGATACAGACATAGACTCCCCGGATGCTTCCCTTCTTCCCTTTTGTATTTCTTCCTCTTTTCTCCTCTTGGTTTTCCCTCCCACTCTTCTTTCCTTGCTTTCCCCCTTTAAGCATCTCTTTACCGCCCCCATCATCCTGCCTGTTTCTCAAGTTTGAAGACCACATCAAATCTCCCAAAGTAGTTCCCTATTTAAGGGCACCCCTCAATGACTGTGTGTTTAAAATGAAGACTTTATGGCTGGGTGCAGTGGCTCACCCCTGTAATCCCAGCACTTTAGGAGGCCGAGGCGGGCAGATCACCTGAGGTCAGGAGTTCGAGACCAGCCTGACCTACATGGAGAAACCCCATCTCTACTAAAAATACAAAATTAGCTGGGTGTGGTGGCGCACGCCTGTAATCCCAGCTACTCAGGAGGCCGAGGCAGGAGAACCACTTGAACCCAAGAGGTGGAGGTTGCAGTGAGCCGAGATCGTGCCATTGTACTTTAGCCTGGAAAACAAAGAGCGAAACTCTGTCTCAAAATAAATCAATAATAAAATAAAATGAAGACTTTATATAGTAGAGTGAGGCCCTCATTCCATTATCTAGCCTTTCTTTAGATATTTTTAAAAGAACACCTCTGCAACCCAAGTGTTCAACATGTGTGATCACCATTTTCCTGGCCGCTCACTCTCCCCAGGCCAGTGGAGAAAATCTGCATCCAGACACCCCTGGAGGCGATTTTTAAAAGGTGAGCTGGAGTTTGCCAAGTGAAGAAGCCAGAGTGGGGAAGGGACATTCTAGGCAGTGGGAGCATCACGTGCAAAGGCCAGGAGTTGGGAAAGGGCCCAGATGGTCTGGGAATGTTGGAGAGTCTGTGCAGCAGGTGGAGGCGCGGGGCTGGAGCTGACCCTGGCGGGGCCTGCTGGGATCTGGCTGTGAGAGGCTCTCATGGAGGAGCCTGCAGAGAATTTTAAACCAAGAGGGGACCTGATCACTTTTGTGTTTCACATCGTTGGCTAGAGTGCAGGGTGGACTGTCGTCCAGTGGAGAGGAGCTGCTGATCAGCCCAATCAGGCAGACACTTAGGAGACAGGGCCGGGCCAGGTGGCACTGCCAGGAAGGCTACAGGGAACTGAGTGGAGCTGGGAACTGAGGACCCAAGAGGGCAGGGATGCTGGCCTGGAGAGGAGAACTGGCAAGAGAAAGGCCAAGGCCTGCAGTGGAGATCAGACGGGTCAGGGAGGCAGGGCACAGTGGCTCACACCTATAATCCCAGCACTTTGAGAGGCAGAGCTGGGCAGATTGCTTGGGCTCAGGAGTTCAAGACCAGCCACCTGGGCAACACGGCAAAACCCTGTCTCTACAAAAATTAGCCAGGCATGGTGGCTCATACCTGTAGTCCCAGCTATTTAGGAGGCTGAGGCAGGAGGATCACCTGAGCCCAGGAAGGTTGAGGCTGCAGCGAACCATGATGACGCCACTGCACTCCAGCCTGGGCAACAGAGAGACCTTGTCTCAAAAAAAAAAAAAAAAGAAGTGCCAGGCCAGGGGAGGGCGAGCTGAGTCCTGGCCCTGGCTGGGAATGGAGAGGATCAGTGTTAGGTTTCAAGGGTCCCCAAAGGGTCTGGGCCCTGAAGGTGGTCACTAAAACATCACCAAAGGCAGGGTGACCGCTGACTACCGGCAATGCAAGGGAGGTTGGGAAGGCTGCTGTTGAGTCAGGAAACTAAATAATGAAAATGGTAACAATAGCCCCGTTCCCCTGTGTGTACCACATTTCAGAGTTAGCCGAGCCACTTGACCCTGCCGTATTGCTACTAACAGCATGAGAAATCTAAGGCAGTTAATGGAACTGAACTCGCGATCAAGGAAGACGTAGTATTTAAGCCTCCATCTCCTCACAGTGTAGGGTTTTTAACATGCGAGGATGTTAGCGCTCCTTTGCACACTTATATCTGGCTGTATGCTAAGCATTGTGGAAAACACAAAGGATGTGAAAAATCCTTGCCTTGAGGAAGCTCACAGTCTTAATGAGAAGGCAAGCTTAATCCACTGAAAATAGCGAACATTTACAAGGAAGTATCCATTTATCATCCACGCATTCACGGGCCCACCCACCAACCCACCCATCCACCCTGCCACTCATGCATCCATCCATCATCTGTCCATCCACGTACCTGTCCACCTGCCCGGTCATCTACCCAACCCACCCATCCACCCTGCCACTCATGCATCCATCCATCATCTGTCCATCCACATACCTGTCCACCTGCCCGGTCATCTACCCGTCAACCCATGCGTCCATCCATTTGGCATTTACCATAGTCATTATAAACTGGGTCATCAAGATCCTAAGTTGATTCTTCCCACTCTGGCTGCATATCAGAATCACCTCAGCATTAAAAATACTGATGCCCAATCCCCAGAGAGTCTACTTTATTTGATCGAGGGTGGGGCTAAGCTTTGGTATTTTTTTAAAGCTTCCTGGGAATTTCAATACATAACCAGGGTTGAGAACCTTCTAACATGGTTTAGTTGTTCAAAGATGGGAGTGTCTCGGAAGGTTCTTAGATGTCCCCTACTGCAGCCTCACAGCCACTGAGGGGAGGCCTGGATGATGATGGTTTAGGGATCGGGTCCCTTATCCTCTTTCTCTAGGCTCAGGGTAGCTTCTCCTAGCCCTCCCTGCCAGCAGTCGGGGAAAGAGGCATGATTTGATGTGGTCTTTGAAGAACAGGCAGGCCTGGAATAGACAGGAGAAAAGGCATTTCAAGTTGAAACAGAGTCACAGCGCAGCCCAGGATGTGAATCAGGATTGAGGCTAGTGTATTTGGAGATGGGAACCTTTGTGTGCTTTTGAGAGCTCTTTCAAGTCACAAAACAGACCTCTTCCCAAACACCCAGGCGTCCCTTCTGTGGAGTTCCTTGAGTGTGGCCCACCCCAGAGTAACGGGGAAGGTAAGAAGGACGGCTGGGCTGTCATCTCACCATCGTCACTTACCATCCATCCTGCTGTTCTCTGAAAGCAAACTCTGTGCGCTCCTCCCCCGGCACAGCCCCACCTGGAGAGCCCGTTGCAGGGAGGAAGTTTAAACAATTACTTTGCTCCGATTGAGAAGGCTAATGCCTCTCTTTGAGGAGCAGCGTTAATGGGGAAGTGGGGATGACGGATGCTCACCCCCGCCCACATAAATCTCACCTGTGCGCCTCTGTTGCCTCCTCATGATGCATGTATGAGATCAATTCTCCAAATCTATTTTTGTGCCGTTGCCAGCAGCCTGCTGATGGAGTAAATAAGAGTTATGGCCACCATAATGGCATCACTTAGGAGGGGCCGAAAAAACAGCAAACATGTCTACACTGTTCTTATAAATCTATTGTAAATGTGGGCTCGAGCTCCCAAGGAAGTTCCACGAGACTGCACAGCACTCGCTGTCTCTGAGTCTAAATGAGCACCTGAACAAGCAGGTACCAGAGATGCTGAAAATGACCAGCGGGCCCTTCCCGGTCACTCCCTCCCTTCCTCCCTCTGAGAGTTCTAAGCCCTAGTCAGCTGTGAGAGCAGAAGCCACACAAAGTCACGGAGCCACTGAGTTATGCCCCAGAGGCTCCAGCCCCTGCAGGTGGGATGGCTGCCACCAGCACCTTCATTTAACAACTCTGGGGCGGGGCAGGACTCTCGTCTAGTGGGCTGGGCAGGGAGATGCTTTTGAGAGAGAGAGCTGGCTTGGGATGAGCCACCTCTTGTCCTCCCTCTACTCTTTTTTCCCTGGATGGAGTTGAGACAGACTTCTCTGTGGGAGAAGGGGATGTTTGAGCTGGGATGGACCAGGTCTCAGAGTCTCCTTCCTGACAGTCTGGGCTTTTTTCCTGCTTCCCATCCCAGCCTCTTTAGTCTGAGTGGGCTTGTCTGGCACGGGGAATGAAAAGCAACGAGGCCCAGGACTGTCAGGGGTCCACCCCTCTTCCCACCCACACTCACCTCCCAGTGTCGACTCCCTGTGCTTCCTCTCTGCTCCCCCAGCTGAGGCCTCAGTTTCTTCATATGCAAAAAGGGAATAACACTGATAATAAAATAATAATACCTAACTTGTGGGTGGTTGTGAGACTCCCGTGAAGTAATGTAGGTGAAAGCACGTTGCACGGTCAAGCGCTAGGAGCCACAGTGTCTATTGCAATGATTGTCCTTTGGGGCTCGTGTCTGTCGGGGAAAATGCCTGAACTCGGCTCCTCTGGAGGCCCTCAGCCATTCCCTTGGGAAGCGCTCTCAGCAAATGCTGCCAGGCAAGGCTAATTATCTTTTAACTCAGGCATCTTCTTGCCCCAAGATAGGCTTTAAACCTCCAGAGGGCAGTGCCAGCCTCTGAAATGGCCAGACAATCCTGGGGTGAGTGCTCAGCTGACCCCTGGCACATAGGAGATCATGCGTGACCCTTTGATGATTAGGGTGGGTCCTGGCTGGGAAGATGTATGGGCTTCCCAGGGGGTGCAGTGACCTCCTGCCTGGATGACGTCCAGTGCCTCCTAATGGCCATCCATCTATTTGCTGTAACCCCAATAGCTGCTCTCCATGCAGCTGCCGGAGTGGGGCTTTTAAAACATCGGTCAGGTCACGCCAGGCCTCCGGTGGCTCCCGTCACACTCAGGGTAAGAGCCAAAGCCCCATGTGGGTGTCTAAGGCCCCACGTGACCCTTGCCCACCTCTCTCGCTCATAGCTATCCCCCTGACCTCCTTCCCGTCCCTTGTACATGGCAGGTCCCTCAGGAACCTCAGGGCCTTTGCACTGGCTGTTCCCTCGGCCTCCACATGGCTTGCTGCTCGCTTCCGGTCTTCGCTCAAATGTGTCCCTGCTGAGGCTTTTCCTGACATGTGTTAAAAGTGCAGGTCCCTATCCCAGCCCCCTCTTCCCCTTCCCTACCATATTGTTCCCCCACATTGCACAGTTGATATTCCACATACTGCACTTAGTTCTTTTGTTTATTGTCTTTTCCACCAGAATGTGGGTGCTCTAGTTGGGGGTGGTGGTGTGCACCTGTAGTTCTGGCTACTCGAGAGGCTGAGACGGGAGGATCGCTGGAGCCCTGCAGTGCAAGGCTGCAGTGAGCTCTGATCACACCCCTGTCATCTGGCCTGGATGACACAGCGTGAGCCTGTCTCAATTATATTTAGAAACATTTTAACATGGAATGTAGGCTCTAGGAGGGCAGAGACTGGATTTGTGTAATTCTTGACTGCATCCTTAATACCTAGAACAGTGCTCAGCGCATGAGAGGCCCTTGATGAATATTAGTTGCTTGAATGAATAAATGAATGGATGAATGGGTGAAGAGATTACAGAGGTGGAGAGGCCCTGGCTGGGCTAGACACCGTGACCATTGGAAGGCACTGTCTGCTCTGGGAGGAGGCTGGGTTCTTGGCCAGAAGGCCAGCAGGGAAGAGGACCCTTTAGCCCCTTAGATCCTGAGGGAGTGAAGCTCTGGGCCCCATTCCAGATGCCGCTCTTTCTGCCTCCTGTCCCAGGGCAGAGAGAGGGTGTAAGGATGCAAAAACAGATGTGTCTCAGACCACATGTATGATAATTCCCGTAATCACCGGCACTCACTCTTCCAGAAAGCCAGCAAACCTGTTAAAATGCAGCTCCACCTACACCCTGTAAAGTATGCAAATGGCTTGGGGTGGGGAGAACGCTTCCACAGAGGCAAGTCCCCATTAAAAAAACATTGCCACCCTCACTGCGGCACTTGGCTTGCAGAGAGATTCTAAATGTCAGTAGGTCCCCCAGTGAAGGCAGGCAGAAGGTTGAAAGGTGAGCCACTTTAGGAAGCTAATTGCTATCAGTAAATTAGAACTATGAACCTACCAGCCTTCCTCCTTTGTCACCTCTCCTCTACCCCGACCCCTTCCCTGGCCCAGGATCCCCAGGAATAACGCAATTTAAAACCCGGAGTTGGAACCTAGAATCCAGGCTTTCTGTGATGAGGAAGATAACAGGGGATAGATCCTACCCTCCTGAGTTTGAACGGCTCCTCACCTGGTTTGCAGTCAGCCTAGGAAATAATGCCCTTCTGGGAGCCAGCACTTACCCAGCTCCAAAGGCAGGGCTGAATCCAGCTAATGCGGCGACTTTGCAGGGCTGAGGGATGCAACTTGGCCACTGTGGCTGCCTCCCCCAGAAGGCCCACTTGCTTCCTCTCATTATAGGACAAACCCATGGTGGTCTTTTCTGGGAGGAGAGAGAGCTGGGCTGAAGGTCATTCAACCTGTTTCCCCAACTGTAAAATGCCAATGCAGAAAGCGTGCCCCTCCCCAGCCTGTCCTGGGGTCTGAAGGGGAGAATGCCTGTGGCGTGCTCAGAAGAAGAAACTCCCAGAAGTTTCTACAAGGGGTAGCATTAGGATTTTACCTGTCAATTCTGCTGCTGCCTAGAACTTAACAATGCCACCTGTAGGGCACGTTAGCCCCCCTGCGGACTCATTTTCCCATCTGGGACCCTCAGAGGGCCAGGCCTTTCCCTCCCTCTTTGCTACCCACCAGGCTGGTAGGGTGGGCAGGAGGTTCAGTGTACCTGCCAGCATAGGCCAGGCGCTGGGGGCCTGCAGACCAGCCCACAAGATGTCTGTGTGTGTGTTGTTTTCCTTGGTCATCAGAGTGAACTAGTGAACTGTGGGGCAGCTATTCTGTGGGTGGGGAGGCAGGCTGCCTGGGTTCAGAAGCAGACTTGCTCACATGGCTGCTGAGCCCACAGAGCCCCCAGGCTGCAGAGAGAAGCCATCTGTCCCTTGCTGAAATCCATGCCAATGGCTATTTCTGCTTTTCTTTGAACCTCCCAGAAAAGGACACCTGCTGGGTCACCCCTTTGGTGACATAGTGCAGGGTCAGGAGGCTTAGACACAGAGCTCTTCCTTGGGTCCTCTAACCCCTGATCCTGTGAGACTTCTCTATGAGCAGTTGGAAACCAAACACTCCTCTTGGCTGGGCACGGTGGCTCATGCCTGTAATCCCAGCACTTTGGGAGGCTGAGGCAGGTGGATCACTTGAGGTCAGGAGTTTGAGATCAGCCTGGCCAACATGGTGAAACCCCGTCTCTACTAGAAATACAAAAATTAGCTGGGCGTGGTGCTGTGTGCCTGTTATCCCAGCTACTGGGGAGGCTGAGGCAGGAGAATTGCTTGAACCCGGGAGGCAGAGGTTGCAGTGAGCTGAGATCATGCCATTGCACTCCAACCTGGGCAGAGGCTCCGTCTTAAAAAAAAAAAAAAAAAAAATCACTCCTCCCAGAGCCCATGGAAATAACAGTGTCCCCTCCGGCCTCCCCTCTACCCCAAGCCCAGTGTGGCACCTTCAACTTCAGGCCACATTTCTGCCCCATGGGAGGGCATGTAGGCCATGGAGCCATCTCCCAGCCCCAGCCTTGGGGGACATCCCTGCAGAGCATGCAGCCTGGCTGGCATCTTGCAAGAGCCGCTCAGCCCAGACTCCCCCAGGCCCAGCGGGCGTCCTGCCTGCTGTCAGCCCCTTTTGTTCTCACCTTTTCAAGCAGCTTCACTGGTGGTTTGGATGGAGTTTGTGGGCCAGGGAGAAAGGAATTAAAAACAACATAAAAGGACCTGAAGAAGGTGTCTATTCTAGACAGCAGGTGTTATCCTTTATGGGATGGAACAGGTTATTCATGGCCATAATAGAGACAGGGGAGTCTGTGTTTATTATTCCCAGTGTTGTAGGTGTGTGCTCATATTTCGTTTGATCCTTAATACAAGCTCATGAGGAAGGTAGAGTCAGCCTCATCTTGAAGATGAGGAAACCATGGCTCAGAGAAGATATGTAACTTGCCTAGCTAGGAAGTGGTAGAGAAAACAGAAGTTTAGAGATGTTCAGTAACTGGCCCCAGGTCACACAGCTAGGAAAGGGCAGAGCTGGGATTCAACCCCACTTCTGTTTGTTCAGGGGGGAATAAAAAGCTATTTTTGCTATGCCATGCTATTGACAACTTCCCGGCAGCTTTTTAAATGCCTGCTGTACCCAGCAGGCGTTTGCAGAGGACCTCCCTGAATCCCTCATCTGTGGGGAGGGTGTTTGCCTGCTAGGTCCTCCTTTAAAAGGCAGAGGTCAGCACAACACCTGATGTGGCTCCCTTTTGACCCAGCTTTTCATGATCTGCTGAGAGGTGAACGTTATGGAATGCACTGAAATCCACGTGCATTGATTTTGTGCATTCACTGACAATATCACTTCCCAAAAGAGCCGCGTGTCACCTGCAGGGGGAACCTGGGGACCTCCCTGCCCTCGTCTTCATTCCTCACAGTGATGCTGGAGAGTGGGGTGAGGAGGGCAACTGGCAGATTGCACACAGATGAGCATCGATAGAATGAAGGGAAAGGTATTTATGACAAGGAACAGCTTAGGCAAAGGTACGGAGACGAGCAAAGGCACCTGTTGGCAAAGTCAGGCTTGGCTGGGTGGCGAGGCTCAGGGGCTGTATCTCTCTTCGTTGCAGCTTTGGGCTCTCTCTTTTGAAGTGGGCACAGTGTCTGCTACAAATGAGCAAATCCCTTAAGAACAAAGCAAACAAGGGTCTCGACACTCAGTCTAAGCCTGTGTGCGAAGCCTTAGCCGAGAGCCGAGGCCCTCTGCCCACAGCAGCTGCAGGGAATCTGCAGGATGTTCAGTAGCGCCTGTCCCCACAGTCTGACCATGCTCCCAGCTCTGCTGTCCCTTTAGTTTCAGCTGAGCTCTAGAGAAAGCCTGACCACTGCACCCCGTGAGGGGCCCACACTGCAGCCTGGGCGCCCACCCTTCTGGAAGTGGGCTTCCTGCGTGTGGGGTGGGTTTCCTCCGTTAGATTAGAAACTCTCTATTTGGGAAGTTTGGCTAGTTGGTGATTTGGGATCCTGGGCGTATGTTAAGGGCTGCAGGGGAGGTAGTAAGCTAGAAGAAAATAAGGCAAGAAAGAGTGGGGAGTCAGCTTCCTGCCACCCGGTTGCTGTGTGACCTGGAGCAGGTCCCTTCACTTCTCTGAGCCTCAGTTGCCACAGCTGCAAAATAAGGATACAGTGATCTTCTTTTTGAGACAAAGTCTCACTCTGTCACCCAGGCTGGAGTGCAGTGGTGTGATCTCAGCTCGCTGCAACCTCCGCCTCCAGGGTTCAAGCAATTCTCCCGCCTCAGCCTCCGGAGTAGCTGGGATTACAGGCTCGCGCCACCACACTGGGCTAATTTTTGTATTTCTAGTAGAGACGGAGTTTCACCATGTTGGCCAGGCTGGTCTCAAATTCCTGACCTTAAGTGATCCACCCACCTTAGCCTCCCAAAGTGCTGGGATTACAGGCGTGAGCCACCGTGCCTGGCCAGGATACAGTCATCTTTACTGCGCAGGGCCGTGGGAAGGCTCAAATGTGATAGGGGTGAGGAAAGTGTCCTGCCAACTGTAAACCACTCTGCAGACTGAACAGTGCACCGCCCACATAGAGCACTGCAGCTGTTAGAGACCAAGAGACTCAGGGTACATGTCAGAATCACACCCACTCTTCTGTGTTCCATTTGGAGGTGACACCTGTCACTCCGCTCACAGCCTGCTGGCCAAGACTAGTCTCCCAGACCTGCCTGGCTGCAAGGGGAAATGGAGTACAGCCCATGGGCTGCTGGGTGGGCACTGATAACAAGCTGAGATGCTGAGCCAAGGGCCCCATAATCAGAGCAGCTGCTGCCCTGGGCAGCTCAGGGCATGAGACGGGCAGGTGATCCCTCTGAAAGCACATTAAGAGGACAGGCAGGCAGCAGCAGGCTTCCTGTCCCTCCCCTCTCTCCTGCCAAGCCTGTAGCTCAGGACCCCTGGACAAAAGCCCTGCTGGGGTCTGCAGCCACAGGACTCTAGGCATGCACAGGAGAGCAGGGAGGTATGGGTGGCTCTCTCCTGCCATGGCAAACTGGAAGCCTCGGGTAGAGATAGAGCCACAAAACAGAACTGCCTAGATGGCTGAATCGCTCATGAGGGCCAGCTGCCCTGGGAAGCTGCCTGGATGCACGGTAGATTTTATATGAATGATATATAAATTTTTATTATTTTAAGATTATTTTAAGATTTTTTAGATTTGGGGGATGTTTATTATAGCAGCAGGACCCAGACTATCCTGACTTAATGTACTTTTTCATCTCGTACTCTTTGGGTTTCGTAATCGTCTGTCCCACTGCAGGGCACTGCTAAGACTGTTCCCCAGCTCCTCATTCTGTGGACGCAAGCCTCACGGTTAGGACACTGCCCCTCCATTCTCCTCATTGTCCAGTCTTTCAGTTCAATTTCTTCTTTTATTTTCCTTTTTTTTTTTTGAGATAGGGTCTCAGTGCTGCCCCAGCTAGAGTGCAGTGATGTGACCATAGCTCATTGCAGTCTCCAAGCCCTGGGCTCAAGCAGTTCTCCTGCCTCAGCCTCCCAGGTAACTGGAACTATAGGCACATGACACCACAGCTGGCTCTTTTATTTATTTTTGTGTGTGTGTAGAGATGAGGTCTTGCTGCCTTGCCCAGGCTGGTCCAAACTCCTGGACTCAAGCAATCTTTAGATTACAAGCATGAACCACCATGCCAGTTCAATTTCTTTTTTCTTTTCTTTCTTTCCTTTTTTTTTTTTCTTTGAGGCAGGGTCTTGCTCTGTTGCCCAGGCTGGAGTGCAGTGGCACGATCTCAGCTCACTGCAACCTCCACCTCCTGGGTTCAAGTGATTCTCCTACCTCAGCCTCCTGAGTAGCTGGGATTACAGGTGCACACCACCATGCCTGGCTAATTTTTGTATTTTTAATAGAGATGGAGGTTTCACCATGTTGGTCAGTGTGGTCTTGAACTTCTGATCTCATGATCTGCCTACCTCAGCCTCCCAAAGTGCTGGGATTACAGGTGTGAGCCACCGCGCCTGGCCCAGTTCAGTTTATAAGAAAAGTGACCCCCTAATGCAAAAGAAAGAGGACATCCCATCACCTGGTTACTCTTGAGAAGAGAATTATGGGCACTTCCTGGGGTGCTGCTGTCTGTGTGGCATCAGAGATAGAAAGACGTACATTCTCCCTTTCTGCCTTGAAGGAGTTCACAGTGTCCACTGGAGCACAGAGAGGACATAGTGTGGTAATGAGCAGATGATGGATGGATTAATGGGTAAATGATCATGATTCAGTGCCTATTGTGTTGCCCCTTTTCATCCATTACCTTCCTTAGCACCAACGACTACTCTATATGGTATGTATTCTTTTTTTTTTTTTTTTTTGAGACAGAGTCTCACTCTGTTGCCCAGGCTGCAGTGGCATGATCTTGGCTCACTGCAACCTCTACCGCCCAGGTTCAAGTGGTTCTCCTGCTTCAGCCTCCGGAGTAGCTAGGATTACAGGCACCTGCCACTGCGCCCAGCTAATATTTTGTATTTTTAGTAGAGACCAGGTTTCATCATCTTGGTCAGGCTGGTCTTGAACTCCTGACCTCGTGATCCACCTGCCTTGGCCTTCCACGGTGCTGGGATTACAGACGTAAGCCACCGTGCCCAGCTTATAAGGTATGTATTATTTTCCCTAATTTATGGGTGGGATTTGAGCTCAGGTCGGGGTGATGCTAGCAGCTGCCTTCCTTCCACATCACCTTGCCATAACAGAGATGTCCATTGCTTTGGACAGGCTCCCCAAGGGTAGAAATTTCCTCTCCTTTCTCAGATTGGACCCAGATCACTGCCTCCTGTAGGAAGCATTCTTGACGCTTTCCTGCACCCATTCCCCGCTACACCAAGCACCCCTTGTGTCTTTTAAGTTTTTGTTTCTTAAAAGCCTTATTGAGGAATATTTCAAAGAATATTTCAAAGATATACAAAAGCAAAAGAAGCACCTAATGACTCTCATGTCACCATTGCCCTACTCCCTTTCCCCCTGGCCCAGGCATCATGTTAGTTGGTCTGTAAATATTTCAGCATGTGGTTACTTATTTCTGTGCATCCTTCCCACTCTGGGGCTGGTATTGCGTCTTTTTCATCTTCAAGTCCCCAGTGCTCAGTTGACTAGAAACTGCATGTGTCTGTTGAGTAAATAAATGACAGAGTCCCGTGTGGGGCCATGAGTAGGTTCCTGGTGCATGTCGCCGCCCCGACACAGCTCCTAAAGAGTCTGGTTTCTCAGCAGAGCCAGCTCTTCTAGGTAGGGCATTCTTTAGAATGCAGTGTATGAAAATCTTTCCGTTGCTGTCATCTGGGACTCTGGGTGCTGATGAGGCCTTCTCAAATATGGCTTCTTTTGTGCCAACATCCCGAGGGTATAATTATATTCGCTGTGCAAACACACAGGTGAAGGACTGCTGGGCCACGCGGTGTGGTATTAGCGTGGCCTCTGCTCAGACACCCCTCAAAAGTCCTGCCAGGACAGCAGATGGGGCCAGCTCAGTCTGCCAGGGCACCCCCAGCATCCCAGCAGCCTGGCAATGCCCAGTTCATTTGCATCTGATTTCAGCCTAAGAGGACCCACAGAGCTGGTTAGCCCTGTGACCCTGCTACATTTCTGACAGTGGCATTGAGGGGCACTTTGACACGACCATTGGGTTGCCAACCACTGTTGAATACCTACTATGTGCTTGCACCTGCTGGAGTCAGAGGGAGTAAGACTCAGACCCAATCTCTCTCTGGCTGGGTCCCTGACTCGGAAGGGTTGAGACAGACCCTCAGAGTTTTGACACATTCTCTGTTACAGACTGAATTATGTCCCCTCTAAAAATATGTATACTGAAGTCCTAACCCTCAGTACCTGAATGTGACCTTATTTGGAAGTAGGGTCGTTGCAGATGTTATCAGTTAGATTAAGATGAGGTCGTACTGGAGGAGGCTGGGCACCTAATCCAGCATGCCTTGCAGCCCTAGTCCGTGTCAAGACATGCAAACGGGATGCCATAAGATGGTCAAAGCAGAGCCTGCAGTCCTGCAGCGGCCAGCCGAGGGCGGCCAGGATGCCAGCAAGCGGGAAGCTAGGAGGGGCGAGGAATGGCTCCTCTAACAGGTTTCAGAGGGAGTATGTCCCTGCGAGCACTTGGATTTCAAAGCTTCTTCCTCTGGAACTGTGAGTTGATAAATTTCTGTTGTTTGAAACCACCCAGTTTGTGGTGTATTTTCACAGCAGTGCTGGGAAACACATCTTCTCCCCCGAGTGCTCTGAGTTTCCTGGAAAGAAATCTGCTCCCCAGAAGTTTATCTGAACCTTTCTTGGCCTCCATTCACAGCTCAGCCCTGACCACATTACCCCCTGGGTAATGAAATCTGTGCATTCTTGGCTGGACATGATGACTCATGCCTATAATTCCAGCACTTTGGGAGGTCAAAGTAGGTCTTGAGGCCAGGAGTTCGAGACCAGCCTGGCCAAAATGGTGAAACCTGTCTCTACTTAAAAGACAAAAATTAGCCAGGCGTGGTGGTGCACGTCAATAATCCCAGCTACTAGGGAGGCTGAGACACGAGAATCACTTTAACCTGGGAGGCAAAGGTTGCAGTGAGCCAAGATCACACCAGGGCACTCCTGCCTGGGCGACAGAGCGAGACTCTGCCTCAAAAAATAAATAAATAAATACCTCCTTCTAATTGGCTCCAAGTTGTTAACCTAGAACTCTCCTTGTCCTTGGGGTCTAGGACCTTGTAAATGAACCTTTATGATCAGAAAAGCTGCTTAAGGGACAAGAGAGGCAGGACGATTTGATTTTTAAGAGCATGGACTCACACTGACCCTGGTTTAGATCCCAGCTCTGCCACTTCCCTGCTGTGTGACCTTGAGCAAGTAACTTAGCTACTCTGGGTCTCAGTTTTCTCATCTCTAAAATGGGGGTGATATTATAAACCCTAAACTCAGAGGGTAGTTAGAATGAGTTAATACAGGGATTGGCAAACTTTTTCTGTAAAGGACCAGTTAGTACATATTTTAGGTTTTGCAGGCTACGTACAAGGTTTCTGTTGAAACGATTCCACTGTGCTGTTGGGCAGAAGCAGACACATACGAAGATGGCATACGGAGGAATGGCCTCCTGTGATTCAAAAAACTTTATTTACAAAAACAAATGGCAGGCGGGATTTGATCTACAGGCCACAGTTTGCCGACCTTTGAATACGACATCCGAGGCACTTAGGGCAAGGTGACCCTCAGTGCATGGGAGCATTTTACTGTGGAGCACAAAACCCTTTCTCATGCACAGTTCCATTCCCTGTCATGGAAACCTTGTGGGAAAGGGGTTATGGGTATCCCTTCTCTACAGACAAGAAAGCTGGGGTCCGGAGAAGTTCGTCTTGTTCTGCAGGGAGCTTAGGGCAGAGGGCTTGCGTTTTCTGCCCAGCAGTCCGTGGGCCTTAATAAACAAGGTCCATCTCTTGCCCAGCTGATAACTTACCAGAGGTCTGTTCTGTGCTCAGAGCTGTGTCTAGCTTAGACAGGGAGAATTGCAAAATATGGAAATTGTCAAGAAAAGTACAAACCACAGTTCTCGCCCCAGTTTTCAAAAGTCAGCTTCTTATTTACCAAATGGGAATAACGAATCTGCCTATCTCAAAGAGTTTTTTTGCCATGCAGTCATTGATGGATTCTTGCTTATTTTCATCCATGCATTTATTTTCGTTCATGTGTTGATGCACCAAACATGTACGGAGAGACAGAGATATAACCAGGACCAAGCAGGCATGGTCTCAAGCAGGGGCACTGCCAGCCTAAGGGCCTCTTTGTGAAAACTGCCCAAAAAAAAAAAAAAAGTCCTTCCTCTGAATGGATTCGACTCTATACTAGGGCAGTTGAGGACTGGATTTCAGCCCCATTTTCCCCTTGGCCAGGCACCTCGAGCAGTGCACAACATGAACAACCATGCGTGCTGTTCCTGTTCCCTGGAGCTTCAGTCTGGTAGAGGTTTGAGGCATGGAGGTGAGTGACGCTGACAGCCGCGGTGTGAGCGCTCTGAAAGCCAGATGAGCGGCATGCCCCAGAATGCCCTCCACTCCCTCTCATCCACTGGCCTCACCCTCCCCATTTACAGCTGCCACCTCTGTGCCCACATAACCAGCTCTTGGCCTGAACCTTCCTCCTACCCCCACCGAAGGCCACCTGCCTCACCTCGAAGGGCTGAAGGGGGTCCTACCTGAAGGACTGAGAACACATCGCTGTGAAATACACTTCCCGGTTACCTAATCTGCATTAGTGGGTGTCATGAAAAGACCATTATTATGTGAGGAAGAGGCCAGGGATGCATTAGTGAAACACCTGGAATTGCTTTAGTGCCCTGATGAAGAGCCAGTCTGAAGTGCCTCCCTTCCTGCAGCCACCACTGCCACGGGTGCTGAATCTGAGTGCCAGAGATCTAAGCTGTAACCTGCCACCTCACCCAGGAAGCCCTCGGGAGCGTCTCCAGATCACACCCAGCTCTCTTTCCCCTCTCTGGATGGCTAAACCACTCCCTTTGGTATCTAGCCGCTTCCTGTCCGCCATTGGTGACTTTTGACTGGTTACATTTGTCTTCCTAGTTGGACGGCAAGCCCTCCGATACCACATGTGGCATTTTCATCTCGTTTGTTTGTTTTGAGATGGAGTTTCGTTCTTGTTGCCCAGGCTGGAGTGCAGTGGCGTGATCTTGGCCCACCGCAACCTCTGCCTCCCGGGTTCAAGCAATTCTCCTGCCCCAGCCTCCCGAGTAGCTGGGATTACAGGCAGGCACCACCACACTCAGCTAATTTTTTCCATTTTTAGTAGAGACTGGGGTTTCTCCATGTTGGCCAGGCTGGTCTCGAACTCCCAACCTCAGGGGGTCCACCCACCTCGGCCTCCTAAGTGCTGGGATTACAGGCGTGAGCCGCCATGTTCATGTCTTAAACCCCAGCACATAGCGTTGACAGATCAGTAGCTCTGACACTGTAACTGACACTTGCTTTGAGGTAGAGATGGGAGAAGGCTGTCACCCCATCTCCACCTGACCAGAATCAGAACCCTCAGCCAGATGGCTCACCTCTGCCCTCTCTGGACGTGCCAGGCTTTGAGACAGTCCTGGCTTCCCAGAGGATGTAGTCCAGTGGAGAGAGCAGGGGTGGGAGGGGTGGAATCTTGGAGACCCAGGTTGAAACGTAAACCATGGTGCAGCCACTTAACATGGCCTGAGTACACTTGGGCTCACTGGGTCTGTTTGTCTGTCTGCAAAGTAGGGGGAATGCCACCTACCTGTCGCCTGTGAGAACCAAATGGAAGGATAACAGTGAAAGGTCTAACTCGGTGCTCAGCACATTAGGGAGCAAATACGAAGGTCCACTCTCTTCCCTCTTCCCGTAGGCAGGAGACTGGCCCCTGGGCTGGAGCTAGGCTGAGACCGAGAAACACTGAACTCTCCCCCCTCCCCCTCCCCTCCCCCTCCCCCCCTCCTTGGCTGTCAGTACCTGCTCTGAGCAAAGCCTCTCTTGCTGCCTCTGGGAGTGGGTGGGGTCACCGCAGGTCCCCTCCTGGGGGCATTTATCCTGGCGGGCATCTTTGCTGTGGAATGGAAGTTCCTCTGTCTCCTCATATCTGCTCAAGGGAGATGTTTTTCAGTGGAGTAATGCATCCCATCCCTGGCATCCCTAAAATCCTATCACTTAGCTAATCACCTCATTACCCTGTATAAAATGGGCCCATTTATCATTCGTTTCTCATTCAGTCGGGCTAAGGTGGAGCTCCAGACTGGGTTTCCAGCAAGCTCACAGGAGACAGCCCTGCTGGCACTGCTGGTCTGGGGACCGGAGTTTGAGAATCGTTCCCTAGACTGCACCGGCAGGAGTATGTGCCCTGAGTGAACTCTTGAGCCCTGCAGGTGCCCAGGGGTTAAACCAAGCTTTCCCTGGCATGCCCACTTCTTTTGTCCCCTCCTGCTTTGGATCCAGGTGCTGCTCAGCACAGGTGCCAGTGAGACCCAGGTCATTGAATTTGTGAACTTGGCTCAGTCTCCTGTCATCTGCCCTGGGAAATGGCTCGTACGGTGGAAGGAACACCAGACTTAGAGGCAGAACCGAAGTTCAGCTTGGCGTCTGCTTCATCACAGGGGTGACCTTGGGCTGCGAGTAGTTGTAACTGAAGCAATGGGGACGTAGCTTGCCTGGGCCTCAGTTTTTTCATCTGTGAAATGGAGACATTAAAGTTCTCCTGGTACACCTCCCATGTTTTTATGGGATGTGCTTGAACATTCTGTTTAAACTGAAGCGCTACCAAAAACACTATAATCTTATCATCCCTGCTGTGAAAGGAGAAACAGTGAAAAATACATTGTAACATCACAAAGGTGGAAAGCCTCAGCTACTGAAGGGAATTCGGGGCATCGCTCCCTTAACCACCCTCAATTTTATGGAGGAGGAAACTGAGTCTCAGAGGCAGGGACGTGACATGCCCATGGTCAAACCGCAAAACCAGGAGAAGAATCCAGCTCTCCCCTGAGCCCTGCTGTTTCCGCCCTACCAAAGTATCAACATCTCACCAAACACAGGCTCAGAAATTCCACTGCTCCCTGTCACCCCAACTTTGAAAAAAAGCCAGGTGTGCGCCTCCCTTTGTCATTCCTGGTGCTCCTAGGAAGTTTCCGTGATGAATCTTGTTAATTAGTCCTCTCTTTGCTCTCCCTGGCTCTGGGCTTGTCTCCTTTTCTGCCTCTCTAAGTCAAGACTGAAACAATAAAGAAGTTTTATTACGTATAAAACCACTTTGGTAAGTGCTACCATTAGCTGATAAGAAAGTTGTTTTTATATTTCCTGTTAATTATTCAAACCTCCAGGTATCATGTGGCCATGGGGATGTCAGAGCTGGGGGTGCCTCCTGTCCTTGTTCCAATCACCTCTTTTCCAGGGAAGAACTGGCTCCAGGGAGGGAGCCTTGGGCTAGACACAGGGGGCAGCCGCCAGACTGGTGAGGGCATTGTTCCACTGCTGGAGAGCCTCTAATCCAAGGGGGAAGATGATTTTCCTCAGGAAAATCAGTCTAATAAGGGAAATAAACTTCTCCCTGCCAAGGGCTGCCAGGATGATGGCAGAGACCTCTTCTGATGGAAGAGAGCTGCCCGGGTTGAGTGTGGGTGCTTCTTGCATTTCTCTGCCCACTTGCCCTCACCCACCCCATGACGGGGCCAGGAGAATTTCTAGGTTATAAGAGCTCACCCTCAAGGAGTGCTTACTACATGCCAGGTGCTGCTCTGTGGACCTGCACACGATTACTGCTTTTGCCCTCACAACAAGCCTATGAAGCTGGGACTGTTCTTGTCTACAGCTGAGGAAACTGAGGCGTAGAAAGATTAAGTCACCTGCCTGAAGCCATCCACTAAGAAAGCAGCAGAGCTCAGAAACAAAAACTGACAGGCTCATTTTGGTGGATATGGTTTATTTATCCCAACTATAGTAGGTGTTTAGTAAATGCTTATTAGTTCATTGACTTGTGGTAAGTGTGAGATGGAAATGCTGAATCCTACAGGATTTGGTGCCTGGGGGAGGCAGGGATGCCTTTCCGGAGCAGGTGGGCTGTCATGGGAGGGCTGGGTGCTGTGAGGACTGTTTCCCCGTCCCCTCCCGGCGTCGCCGAGGCCTGACCAGCCACCAGCGCTTGGAGCCACCACAATGCATGCAGGGTAACAGGCCATGAAATGTCATTACCAGGATGTTGTTCTAAGACACAGCGCAGGTTTTTGCTGGCAAGGATAGCAGCCCGGCCAGGGACAGGGCCTTTGCCTCTGCACTTCCCTTTCTGCAGGAGTCCCTGAGGCCTGGGAGGATCCCCAGGGAAGCAGGGAAGAAGGAAAGAGAGAGGAGAGGAAAGGAGAAGGCCAAAATGCAGGGAGCAATGAGGGGAAGGGGAAGTTGGTAGATGCCTGTTATCCCATTTCATGTGCCTGGCCCATATGTACTTCCTACGTGAATGAATGAGCGGTCCTTTAAGAGTAGATGGGGGATGCCACGCTGGGTACCAAACTGAATTCAGCGTATGTTTAAGGCTCCCAGCTCTCTGCTCAATTTATCTGGTGAATTAATTTCCTTCCCCACCCCTTTCCTTCCTCTACTTTCCAGGGCTTGCCTTTAGTTAGGAAGACATGACTCCAAAGATGAAATAGCAGTCAAGGCATGTGTGACTTGGTGTCAAAAAGCCAATAGGAAATACTGAGGCTGTCAGAAAACCTGGACAGGAAAGCTCAGTGCAACGCTGTGTGTACTAGCAAAACACTGGCGGCAATGCAAATGGCCATCACCCAGAAAGGGGAGACGTATTCAGTTCTGCGGGGTGCTCTGTGGCGGTGAAAACAAATGAATGGACTAACATGGAGCAACGTGGACAGTTCTGCAGAGTAACGCAGACAGCAAAAGCAACACTGCCTGAGCTTGGGTTCCCGAAGGCAGAACCCGTGTGCAGGGAGCTGCTTTGGGAAGGAGAAGGAGGGAGCAGGAAGACAGGGCAGAGAAGGGGAAAGCCAGTAAAGGGCGCGTGGCTGAGCAGGTCACTGCTGAGGGCAGCTGGGGTCCCTCTGAGGAATCGTGCAGCATGGAGTTGAGAAATGGCCTCAGAAGGACAGACCTGGGGTGGTTATCTCTGACTCCTACCCCCCACTGGTTGAAGGCTGTCCTCAGGAATGCCAGCTCCTGGTCCCTCCGGCTGTGCCTGCACAGGCTGAGCACCCTCCTGGAACTCGGGAGAAAGCCCAAGGCAGGAAAGGAGAGAGGCCCCTGGCGGGGTGCTCTGGGCTGTCCCCACAGATATGCCGAAAGCAGGTGGGCTGAGGGGCTGTGGCTCAGAGGACACACGACATCAGCCGCAGATTCATACATTGACGTGAAGCTTAAAAACATGCAAAACTGTAATATATATTGATAGTGGATATATACACGTGTGTGTTAAAAACAGAAAGATAGTCATGGCAGTGATAAACATCACATCCAGGACTCTGGTTACCCTAGGAAGAAGAAGAAAAGCGCATTCAGGAAGTGAACACGGGAGGCTTAGTTTGTACTGACGATTTGTCTTCTCCTTTTTAATCTAAGTGGTGGGTTCATGGGCGTTCCATCACTTTTTGTGTCTTTAAAACATTTCATCGTCATAATAAACACCATAGAAATGCTTACAGAAGGACCCTCAATTTTTGCATTTGGAGGGTGTGGTTCATGGTGGAAGCTAGATAAAAGCTTTGCCTTTGAAGGAGGAATAGAATTTGTCTAGGTAAAGGGGGAAGAAGGGCCTCCCAGGCCAGGGACCTCATGAACAAAGGCGCGGAGATGGGAATGTGTGTGAGATTTCAGTCGACGTCCAGCAAGATCGTGCTGGGGAAATAAAGGTCAAAGGTAGAGGTGAGGTCACCTGGTGCAGAGTGTTACTGCCACACTGAGAAGTTTCAACACAGCAGGACCATAGTGATAGTAGTAACAGTGATATTGGAAGAAGTAATAATATACTACTAGTAAAACTACCACCATGCTTCTACTTATGAAGTTCTTACTCTATGTCAGGTACTTTGCTACATACTCTATGTTCCTCAGCTCATTTAAACTACACAGCAACCCCCTAAGGTATTATCTTAGTCCGTTTTCTGTTGCTATAACAGAATGCCACAGACCGAGTAATCAATTTAAAAAAGGAGTTTATTTAGCTCATGGTTCTGGAGCCTAGGAAGTCCAAGAACATGACACTGGGATCTGGTGAGGGCCTTCTTGCTGCTTCATAACATGGCAGAGGGCATCACACGGCAAGAGGGCAAGAGAGCCAGAGAGAGCTCATTTTTACAACAAAGCCACTCCCCTGATAATGAACCCTTTCCTGTAATAGTGACAGGAATTCATTCATGAGGGCAGAGCCCTCATTAATCCATTAATTCATCATGAGGACAGAGCACTCATTAATCCATTCGTGAGGGCAGAGGGATTAAGTTTCCAACACATGAACTTTTAGGGAACACATTCAAATCATAGCATTTGGCTGGACACAGTGGCTTATGCTGGTAATCCCAGCACTTTGGGAGGCCAAGATGGAAGGATCGCTTGAGTTCAGGAGTTCAAGACCAGCCTGGGCAACATGGTGAAACCCCATCTTTACAAAAAATACAAAAATTAGCCAGGGATGGTGGGATGTGCCTGTAGTCCTTACTACTCAGGAGGCTGAGGTGGGAGGATCAATTGAAGCCTGGAACGTGGAGGTTGCAGTGAGCTAAGATCACACCACTGCATTCCAGCCTGGGTGACACAGTGAGACCCTGTCTCAACAACAACAAAAAATTATAGGATTCCACCCTGATCCCCAAAATTCATGTCTTCTCACATGTAAAATATATTCATTCCATCCCAGTAGCCACAAAGTCTTAACTATTCCAACACCAACTTAAAAATAGGGGAGGGACAGTGAGGGGTGGGGAGTTGGGGAGAGATAGCATGGGGAGAAATGCCAGATATAGGTGATGGGGAGGATGGCAGCACATCACACTGCCATGTGTGTACCTATGCAACAATCTTGCATGTTCTTCACATGTACACCAACCTAAAATGCAATTTAAAAAAAAAAAGTCCAAAGTCCAGAGTCTCATCTTTATCAGATGTGGGTGAGACTCAAGGCACATTTCATCTTGAGGTAAATTCCCTCCAGCTGTGAGCTTGTGAAATCATGTCATCTACTTCCAAAACGCAATAGTGGGACAGGCATAGGACAGACACTTCCATTCCAAAAGGGAGAAATTGGCAAGAAGAAAGGAGTAACAAATCCAAAACCAACAGGGAAAACCACATTTAGTCTTAAAGCTGGAGAATAATTCCCTTTGACCCCATGCCTTGCAACCTGAATACACTGGCGTGGGGGTTGGGCCCCCAAGACCTCAGGCAGCCCCACCCCCATGGCCTTGCTGGGATCAACCTGTCCCTGGGGGCCCAGGCCATCTGCTACATCTTTTGAAATCTCGATGGAGGCCACCATGACCCCACAGTGCACACACTCTGCATACCTGCAGAATTAGTACCACATGGACACCACCAAGGCTTACTGCCTGTTCCCTCCAGAGTGATGGCCAAGCTGCACGTGGCCTGCTTGAGCTGTGACTGGGTCAGCCAAGGAGCACTACGTTGTGTTGGAATTCAGGGAGCAGAGACCCTAGATGGCTGTGGCCATGGAACCTATGGAGGGGGCCCTTGGGCCCTTCCCCTGAAACTATTCTGCCCTTCCAGAGCTCGGGGCCTGTGATGGGAAGGGCAGCCTCAGAAACCTCTGAGATGTTCTTCAGGGTCTTTCTCCCTGTCGTCTTGGTGTCTTCTATGTATGGCAATCTCTTCGGTGAACAATCTCTTGGCCATGCCTGGGTGACATCTCCAAAACCCACCTTTCTCTCTTTACATGACCAGGCTGCAAATTTTCCAGATATTTCTTCTCCGCTTCCCTTTTACTCATAAATGCTGTCTTTAAATCATCTCTTTCCTCTCTTACTTTATTCAGTTCAAAGCAGCCACACATCAGGCTCCATGCTTTGCAGCTTAGGTATCTCTCCCACCAGATACCCCAGCTCATCATGCTTAAATTCTCTCTTCCATCATTTTCTCAAACACAGGCATAGTTCAGCCAAGCTCTTTGCTACTTGGTAACAAGGACGGCCTTCGCTCCGGTCTCCAATACCTTGTTTCTCCGTTCCAACTACGACTTTGCCAGAGCGGCCTTTGCCATGCATGTTTCTATCTACCTTCTGGTCACAGCCACTTAAGTCATCTCTAAAAAGTTGCAGACTTTCTCCAGGCTTCTCCTCCTGTGAGCTCTCAGCAGGATCACCCTTAATGTCACAACAGTGCAGCCGTTTTCCAGCATTCATTTCAAAACTGTTCCTGCCTCTACCGATTACCCAGCCCCAAAACCCGCCCACATTTTCAGGGATCTGCTATAGCAAGCACCCTACTTTTCAGTATCAATTTTCTGTTGTCATCTGTTTTCTGTTGCTATAACTGAATACCACAGACTGGGTAATTTATTAAAAATAGAGGTTTATTTAGCTCATGGTTATGGAGGCTGGGAAGTTCAAGAGCATGGCATAGGCACGTGATAAACCAGGAGTCCTCAGCCTTTTAGGCCCCAGGGACTGGTTTCATGGACGACAATTTTTCCATGGACTAGGGGATATGAAAGGGTTGGTTTCAGAATGAAACTGTTCAACATCAGATCATCAGGCATTAGATTGTCATAAGAAGTGTGCAACCTAAATCCCTCACATGTGCAGTTCACAAGAGTTTGTGCTCCTGTGAGTATCTAATGCCGCTGCTGATCTGGCAGGAGGCAGAGGCAGAGCTCAGGTGGTAATGCTTGTTCGCCTCCTGCCATGTGGCCTGGTTCCTAACAGACCATGGCCAGGTTTTGGGGACCCCTGTGGTAAAGGCCTTCTTACTGCATCATAACATGGCAGTGGGCATCACATAGTGAGAGGGCGTGAATGCCAGAGAGCTCCCTTTCATAACAAAGCCACTCCCAAGATAATGAAGCACCCTGTAATAACAGCATTATCCCATTCATTCATTCACGCGGGCAGAGGGATTAAGTTTCCAGCTCGTGAGCTTTTGGGAGACACATTCAAACCACAGCAGGAAGTACCATCATAACCTGATTTGACACATTTGGAAACAGGAGACAGGTAGTTGCTCCGGGTCACACACTGAATTGGTGGCAGAATGTGGATTTAAGTTCAGGTTGGCTTTCTGCCCAAGCTCAGCCTCGTCACCAGTCTTCCTCACGCCGTATGGATGTCGTCACCCCTCCATGCCCCCGTGTAAATTCCTGAATGTGAGAACTGTACTTCACCTGGAATGGGAAGTGTCTATCCTGAGCTCCACCTCTGCTCTGGTGCTGGGTTGAGGTAGAGCCCCAGGCTCCATGGGAGAGAGTGTGGTGATCTCCAAGTGACATTTGCCAAAAAGACCTCAAGTTTACTAACCCCTCACCCAGGTCCTCCCCGACCAAGGCAGCATCCTTGCATATTCTATGCGGTATCTCACAGAGGGAAACCAGCCTGGGTGTAGAAGGTCCTGACTCTGCCAATGAGCAAATCAGCCCAAACATCGAGGAACACACACGGGGGCATATCAAATGTTAATTAGTGAGAACCAAGGATGGGCTGTGCTTCACGGAAAAACTGAAGGGACCTTTACCTGGATAGAACGCAGACCTCATCAAAAGAGGCTTATAAGACATCCTAACTGTGAGAATTTGGTCCTGATGCTTCAGAAAGGAAACACTGCTTCTCTCCACTGGGACAAGGTTATTTGCTTTTGTCCTATCAGACTGATAATCGCAGTGGTTTGGGATTTGGGGACAGAATGGGCAAGTGCAGGCAGGATCTAAATCCTGCTAAACAGCATATGAGCCCTTTTACATTTCCCTTTTATTTTTCCCTGAATGGAAATCAGGCCCCAGGTTGAATCCTCAGACCAAGCCTGGGAATTAATTAGGCATGTAATGCTCGTTAGCAGTAATGAATGTTCCTTGCTGAAATCCTTGTGCAGCTTGGTGGGGGACGTGGCCTCTGTGGTAGGAATTAAACATTTTTCCCTGAGCAGGATCTTGACACTGCAGGGGCCTCAAAGCCTTATATGTATATAAGGGTGAGGGGTGGCTGGGTGAGGTGGCTCACACCTGTAATCCCAGCACTTTGGGAGGCCAAGATAGGTGGATCACCTGAGGTCAGGAGTTCGAGACTAGCCTGGCCAACATGGTGAAACCCCGTCTCTACTAAAAATATGAAAATTAGCTGGGCATGGTGGTGCATGCCTGCAATCCCAGCTACTCCGGAGGCTGAGGCAGGAGAATCGCTTGAACTCGGGAAGTGGAGGTTGCAGTGAGCCAAAATCAAGCCATTGCACTCCAGCCTGGGCGACAGGGCAACACTCCGTCTCAAAAAAGAAAAAAAGTTTGAGGTGTGTGTGTGTGAGTGAGGTGTGTAATGGATGTGTGGTCTGAGGCATGTATACAACATGTATGGGATATGTCGTGTGTGGTATACGTCATAGCACGAGTCCATGGAGGGTGGACATTACCTGTGAAGCGTTTGGTATATGTGTACTGCGTGTGATGTGGAAATGTGGCGTGGGCTGGATGTGTCATGTGAATACCTGCCATTTTGCACGTGGCATGTACATAGCATGTGAGTTGCAGACGTGTGGCCTGCGCTCATGAGAAGTCATGTCTGAATCTGTCTGTGTGTGCTCAGGTGTCTGAGCCTGAAGGACTTTATCACTGTCAGAAGCAAGATTGCTGAGAATTCCCATGACACTGGGCAGAATTATGATCCCGCTTAGCGCTGAGATAACATTGGTAGGAGAAAGGACGGATGAAAAATGTCCCCAGGAATAGAGAAAGGAGTGGACTGGCTCAGCAGAGGATGAGCTGGTGCTGGGGAGACAGGGAGGAATACTTGTTTGAAACTGAAAATATCTGTTACCAGGAGGGAGCAGTCCAGAGGAGGGAAAGGGACAGCTCAGCCTAGATGAGCACAGGAGGGAAGAGTCACAGGCAGTGGAAGCAGGAAGTCCCAGGAGGGGTGTTGATGTTGGATCTCTCTCTCCCCAGAAGTATCCAGAACCATTTTCGAACCCCCAAAAAACAAGGCAACTCTGTTTGCCTGTTTGTACTTCTCTAAGGCCAAGCACCATCCAGAATCCAACTGTTCATTTGAGCATCCCTCTTGAGATACCCTGGGATAGAGACAGGGGTGGATTCAGAGCCCCCCAGACTTCACCCTTCTCCCCTCCTCTCTCTCCCTCTCCTTGTATTCATTTGCCAAACATTTATTGTTTGGCTACCTAACTTTTGCATTGTGAAAATGGCATGATAACAAAATTACAGGAAATGTTTAAAAACAAAAGTAAATCTCCTCGAGCCCTGCCACCTTAACACAATAATTGCATGTTGCATAGTCCCTTCTGATCCTTGTCAGCGTTTTTATTATGTAGTTATAATGCACATGTAATTTTACATTCTGGTTTTTTTTTCACATTTTACCATAAGCATTTCTTCCACATAACATAGTTTTCATAAATATTTTAAATGGCTGCATAATAGTTCATTGGGTTTATATACCGTCATTTGCTTAACAATTCCCCTGTTGTTGACCATTTAGGTTGTTTTCCATTTGGGGGCATTGTATGTTGCAATGAATACCTCATGCATAGAAATACTTGTTGTTCTTTTGAATGATTTCCACTGGATACAGTATCATGAGTGGGATTACTGGGTCAAAGTGAATGAGCATTTTATGACCCTTGATGTAGTGCCGTATTTCTTCCCAAAATGATCATTCGATCATTCCTGTTTTCAACATTATCAGTAATGTGTGTGCCAGCTTCAATACAACATTGTCAGCGGTGCATGTTATCATTTGTTTTCCTAAATTGCTAATCTAGGGAGTGTAAAATAGGACCTCCGTGTTGTGTTAATTTGCATTTATTGGGTTTCTAGCAAGGACAGACATTTTCTGTGTTATGAAAGACCTTTAGTGGATACTTACTGCGTGGCAGGGTCTGTGCCAGGGGCTGCAGGGGCTGCAGAGATGAGACAAGGCTTCTGTCCTCAAGCTCACAGTCCGATATAGGCGTGGACACACGGACTGCCAGAATAGGAGACGGGGCACAGAGATGTCTGACTGCACCCAGTAAGAGGCAGCTGAGGCAGGGACAGGACCTGGTGGGTATGCTGACATCACAGTTGTCAGAGACCTTGCGTCTGTGTAGTACATCCATCTTGTCAGAGGGTTTTCCTCTGACAAGGAGATCCACGCTCTGTTGCCCAGGCTGGAGTACAGTGGCGTGATCTCGGCTCACTGCAACCTCTGCCTCCTGTGTTCAAGTGCTTCTCTGCCTCAGCCTCCCAAGCAGCTGGGATTACAGGCACCCGCCACCATGCCTGGCTAATTTTTGTATCTTTAGTAGACATGGGATTTCACCATCTTGGCCAGGCTGGTCTTAAACTACTGATCTCATGACCCACCCGCCTCGGCCCCTCAAAGTGCTGGGATTACAGGTGTGAGACACCGCACCCGGCCGATCTTTTTTGACCCTGAATATTCCTCCAAGACAGTTGTCTTCACTATCCTCATTTTGCAGATGAGGAAGCCGAGGCCCAAGTCTGTTAAATGACTCACATTTGGTCACAACTTAAGGTGCAGAGCCAGAACGCCAGTCTGGGGCTTCCGATCCTAAGCCCAGTCCTCCCGAGAAGACATCAGGGCAGTGGCTCTCAGCCCTGATCACGCATCAGAACCACTGGGAGCTGAAAAAGGGAAGGTAGAGTCTTGCCACCCCCATCCAAGTTCTGCTAAATCTGAATCATCAAGGAGGGGGACCAGGATCTGAAGCTCCAGACTCCCTGGGAGGTTCTGAGGCACTGCCCGAGTCGCAGCCCAGAGATAGGGTGTGACAGAACAAGAAGCAGACCCACAGTGCGGCAGAGGGGGAAGCTGGGGCTTGGCCATTGTGAATGGGAAGAATGCATGGCACCTGTTACATCTCAGCAAATGGTATGGAGCACAACGTGTTCCAGGTGGCCCTGCCTTAGCATAGGGCCCTGTCTGCGTGGGCTGGTGTCTGCCAGTGGAGTCAGCTTGACTTGGTCACTGGTACCCAGGCACCACAGCCCAGCGCTGCCTCAGAAGAGGGTGGCTTGGAGGCTGGCTGCTTACAAGAGCTACTTGGAACCCTAGTGTGGACTCAGCCTGTGGCTGGAAGGGGCAGAGTCGGGATTTGAACTGGGTCTTCTGAGTCTTTGTGTGCTAGTCAGTCTGGAAGTGTGTTTGTTTCTGAGTCAGCTTGCTGGCCTGGCCAGGGCCCTGGAGCTTGGCGGGGAGGCCCAGGAGGGTCTCCACAGCTAGCATGTCCAGTGCCCACTGGATTTCAGGCCTGGGAGTGCTGGTGTAGGAGGGCTGCCACAGATAATCAGATCAGAGGCACCGAGACATCCCTGCGGGAGGGATATGTGTCTTCCTAAAAGAAGAAAAAAGGGATATTTTCGATTTACATTTCATATAAATGACGCCATTTTATTCTCCCACTGATTCTATAAGGCTCTCGAGGCAGTAAGAGCACGCCTGTTTTACAGATGCAGATCCTGAGGCCGCAGCTGATTAGTACCTTGCCTAAATCCACATCGCTAGAGCAGCAATGCTAGGCTTCAAATGCAGGTCATCAGGCTCCACACCCTGCGCTGTCTCAGTTACGGGTGCATTCATTCCACCAGCGTTTCCTGAGAAGCCTCAGGGCTGGCAGTGAGCAAAGATGTTAAAGCTGTGGTCCCTTCATCAAGCAGTGCTGCTCAGAGTGTGGTCCGCACCACCTTGAGCTGGTTAGCAATACGCAGTGTCGGGCCTCTGGCCAGACCCCCCGAATCAGAATTTGCGTTTTAACCAGACCTCCCAGGTGGTTCTCATGCGCACTAAAGTTCAGAAAGCCTTGTCTCTACACAGCTTCTGCATGCTGGCTGCACATTAGAATCACCTGGGGAGCTTTGGGGAAGCGGGAGGTAGGGGGTGGGGGTGGGCAGGGGGGCGAGGAGGGGGGGCGGTGGGAATCCCCTGTCAGGCTCCATCCCTGGAGATCTGAATCACATTCTGGAGCGGGGCTTTGGCATTGAGATTTTTTTTTTCCAGTCTCAGGTAGTCTGTTACAGCAGGCATTGAGATTATTCTTTTCTTTTTTCTTTTCTTTTTTTTTTTTTAAAGATGGGGTTTCACCGTGTTGGCCAAGGTGGTCTTGAACTCCTGACCTCAGGTGATCCACCCACCTCGGCCTCCCAAAGTGCTAGGATTACAGGCGTAAGCCACCACACCTAGCCGGCATTGAGATTTTTAAAGTTCCCAGGTGATTCTAATGTGTGACCCAGGTGAGGAACCACTAGTCCGGAATGTTCTCACCGATGCTGGTCAGGCCCTTCTCTCCTGACTCCAAGTTTTCAATGCTGTACGGTTGGGAGGCCTTGTTAATTCTCATCTTCAGGAAATGGGTGGGCCAGGAATTCCCCATCATTGTGGGGTTTAGAGATGCTGGGCCCCAGAGCTTGGGAAGCTTGGGATCTGGGTTAGAAGTTCACAGAAGTGTAAGTCTGCAAACCCAGACTCAGCCTCCGGGGAGCCTGAACAAACCAAGAAACAGGGGAATGCCCTGAGAGGCCTGCAGGAAAGGAGGGACGGTCCATTCCTAAGGACTCCAAGCACTAACAGGAGTGGATCTGGGTGGCAGGTTTCATCCTCATTCCCATATTATAGATTAAAAAATTGAGGCCTGGAGATTTTTAGGTTTTAGCTCAAGGTCACTTGGCTTTTAAGCACACACTGAATGAAGAGACCACTTAAACAGGGTTTGTGTGAGCAGCAAGGTTTTTTATTCATTTGGGTGCATGCAGGCTGAGTCCAAAAAGAGAGTCAGCAGAGGGTGGGGGAATAGGAGCTGGTTTTATAGGTTGGGCATAGGTAATGGACAGTTACAGCTTAGGGTGTTTTTTTTTTTTTTTGCAGGCTGGGGGTGTGGTGTCACAGGGTCCAGTGTCACAAGTTTGACCGATCAGTTGAGGCAGGAACAGTGGTAGAATGTCACAAGGTTGGTTAATCAGGCCACAGGGTTCGGTGTCACAAGGTTGACTTATCAGTTGAGGCAGGAGCAATGGTGGAATGTCACAAGGTCGGTTAATCAGGCACTGCAGGAGCAAGCTGTCATTCTCCTTTTGCCATTTTTCTGTTATCTTAGACTTTCTGGCTCCAGGAGACCATCTGGAGGTGTACATGTGGGCCACAGGGGTCACCATGGCTTGACTATGGGGTAGTCCATGGTGCAATCAGTTCAAAGAACCTTGCACTAGGACTTGAACCCAGGTCTGACTCTACTGTGCTACCCTTGTCCTCAGGGTAAAGATAGGAGAGGTAGCGGACCTCCTTGCATCAAGTCCCTCCCATTTGAGCTTCCTCCAGCCCATCCCTCTCCTTCCTTCCTCCTTCTAGGCTGACAAGGGGCCCAGCATGAGTTTCAATAAGCCAAGCAAGAGTGGGCCACATGGACCCCCCCCACCCAAGAATCAGCATGGGACCAGCCCCTCCCTTGGGTGGCTGCCAGCGGCAGGGGACCTCAGGGAGGGGCAAGGAGAGGAGAATGTGTGCGTGTGTTCTCCCCTCTCTTGGGCACTGGCCCAGGTTTTGCATAGACTTGCTGGAAGAGAGAGTTCAATTTGGCCCTGATACAAACTTCACAGTCACTGCACTGTCATCTTCATTTAGCTAACGTTCTTTCTGGGCAGACCTGGCCAGAATTCATCTTCATTATCCAGAGAGGGGCTCACTCCAGGCCAGCTTTGATCTCCTGCAGATGATTTCCTCTGAAGGCCATTAGCAGGGGTGGGGGAGGCTCAAAGCCAGGGAGAGGCCTGCCACACTCCCCCAGCCAGCAGACACCACAGCCCCCACTCCACCCAAATAGGTGCCCAGTCCACCTTTAGCAGGACCCAGTTCGCCTCTGGCCTCTCTTAGCTGAACTGGGAGGGGCTGAGATCCTGCTTCCTCCTCTCCCTGCGCCCAACAGTGCCCCTGCCCCTGCCCTATTCCTGATAATTACCACCCACAAAGCACTTTACAGAGCCCCTTCACATTTGATTTTCACAAGCTCTGAAGCCAGAGCCACCAGGGTTTCCATCCTGGCTTGGCCACTTGTATAGTGACCTTGAATGAGTTATTTCTCCTCTCGGAGCCACAGTTTACACATCTGCAAAATGGGGCAATACTACCAGCCTTACAGCATTTTGGAAATGACCGCACAACATAATGCATGTTAAAGCCCTAACACAGTGCCCGTCGTGTAGTAAATGTGTTATTACTACTTCTTGGAAGCAGATATTAGCACATCCGTTTCCCAGACGAGGAAGTGGGGGCTTATGGAAGCGCCTCTGGCTAGCTATGGGACTTTGGGAAAGTCACTTCTTTCCAAACCTCAATGTCCTCCCCCTATGAGACCCCAAAGGTAGCATCCCCACCTCCCAGGCTTGAGTGAAGGTCAGGTGAGAAACAGGGTGTGAGGACACCCCTGGGAGTCCCAGGGCTGACTGCAGGTTCAGAATTCTGAAGCTGATGGGGCTGCCCCCATGGAGGGACTTGTTCTGGGCAGCTGTGTTCCACAAAGCACCTGAATTCTAAACGGAGGCCTTTGTGGCTTTTAAAATTCTTCCAGCTTCTGTTTTGGGTGCCAGGAGTACAGAGGCTGCTGGGTCAGCAAGATCTGGAGTCTGGCTCCCCTCTTGGGTCTGGGCTTCCCCAGTAACGAGCCAGCCCTGCCCTGAGCCTGCAGTTCTTTCCCGCTGCCCAGCTCACCCACCTGGCTTCTGCTGGTGCCCTCCATGCCCTGTGTCTCAACCTTCCCCTGCCCCGGTCCCAGCCCCAGCCACCTCCATCCTCAGCCTGCCACGGGCAGCTGTGTATGCTCCCCTCCCCCCGCAGCCTCCAGACCGACCCTCACCATCCCAGCCCCACTTCTTGGCTGCCAGCCTAGCCTCAAGTCTTTCTCCGCAGGGCCGTGCCCCAGCTGGTTTTAATCCCCTGTGATTGGCACTCTCCCACAGTGCAGGGGAAGGACATTTGGTCTGAGCAACTGGTGCTTCACCGCAATTATCAGCCCACGGCAGCAGGGCCTGGAATCCAGCCCATTGATTCAGTGGCCTTTCTTCTGCACACACTCATGGCCACGCCGACCCCACTCAGGTCTGTGCAGACTCTGCAACGAGCACAGACAGAGGAGCCTTTTTGCAACTGGGGCTGAGTCTTTCAGAAGCGTCTCCATTCAAAAAGGCCAGCTAGGAGGGATTCATAAAGTGCCTTACAAAGCCACACAGATGCCTTGTGTTCCCTGGCAGGGCGCCTTGGCTGGCCTCCTCACACCTGACCACCCATTCATCTGCCTTTTCACTGGGTCTGCATGTGGCCGGCGCACATGGTTCCAGTCTCTAGCACCAGCTGGGCCTCCAACAGACTGGGTTACCCTGCAGGGCCATGTTTAGAGGCTCTCATGGATATATCTGTGCTTCTTCCAGGCAGGCCCCAGCCCCAGGCCCTGAGCTGATGGGCAGTTTACTGTACCCTGGTTTCAGAGCAAGAAGCAGCTGCCACTGACCTCTATCCAGAGGATGGTGAAAGGGGAGAATCTCCATCTGGGCTTTTCTCTGAGCCCAAAGGGACCTAGAACTTCAAACAATTTTTTTTTGAGTTGGAGTCTTGCTTTGTTGCCCAGGCTGGAGTGCAGTGAGAGGATCTTAGCTCATTGCAACCTCTGCCTTCCGGTTTCAAGCAATTCTACCTCAGCCTTCTGAGCAGCTGGGATTATAGGTGCCCACCAACATACCTGGCTAATTTTTGTATTTTTACTAGAGATGGGGTTTCACCATGTTGGTCAGGCTGGTCTTAAACTCCTCCTGACCTCAAGCAATCCACCCCCTCAGCCTCCAAAAGTGCTAGGATTACAGTCATGAGCCACTGCCCCAGCCAATTTTTTTTTTTTTTTTTTGAGGCAGGGTCTTGATTGCAGTGGTGGGAACAAAATTCACTGCAGGCTTGACACCCCCACTCCTCACCCCCAACGCCAGGCTCAAGCGATGCTCCCACCTCAGCTTCCTGAGTAGCTAGAACTGTAGGTATGCACCACCATACCTCAGCTGATTTTAGAAAATTATTTTTGTAGAGACAGTGTCTCACTATACTTCCCACTGGTCCAAACTACTGACCTCAAGGGACTCATCCGCCTCAGCATCCCAGAATGCTGGGAGTATAGGCATGAGCCACCATACTGGGCCCAAGCAGAAATGCTTAGCCTGGAGTGTATGCACTGGGCCGCAGTATGACTGTGAACTCCTTGAAATTAGGTGCAAAATCACGTGTGTGCGTGCCTGCGTGCACATTTTGGTAGAGACAGTCCACACTCATCAGATTCTTAAAAACGTCTGAGACCTAACAGTGTGGTCAAGGCACGGCTGCCTGAGACCGCTGGGCATGGCCATCAGCACTGCAGATAGGCCCAGACGGCACACGGGGCACCCTTCCCGGGAAACGTACTGCACTACCTTACATGGAGCCAAGAGCGCCTCTGATAGAATCACCAGCAGACCTGAGGATCCACACCTGTGCTGGCTGCCTGTCCAGGCTCTGCCTGCATGCAGGAAGGAGCCCTGAGCTCAGCCATCTCTAACTCAGGGCCAGGGTGGCCCTCTGTTCTTATTGCAGGGATCTTTATATCCTTATTCCTAGACCTTGTGGAGCCTCCAGACCCACCACCTGCCTGGCTAGACAGAGCCTCACCATCACGCCCATCCCCTTAATCCCAGGGGACCCAAGAGCCCTCACGTGGCCTGTTCCTCCCACTGCCAGCCCTTCCCTGGACTGCCGTGTCCCCCAGCTCCAGCCACAAGCCATCCTTGAATTCTGGAGAGACATTTTATTCTCTTGCCAGAAACCACTTTGAAATTTGCAAACTCTTGCAAATGGAAGAAATAGTGAACAGAGAGCAGGAGGAATTCCCCACAAGTGCCGCTCTTCCCCCCGCCCTCTCTGCTCCCTCCCGCTCCTGAGATGTCCAGCTCACACCAGCTCACCTGGGTCTAGTTCCACACTTTGCCAAACCAACATGGAAGGGCAGGGGCATCTGGGAAACTCCTCCAGACCCAGAACCTCCTGTAGAAAAGCATTTGGGCCTTAGCCCCGGGCACTGGCTGCTGGATTTCTGTCTCCCTTTTTCCTGCTCAGATTTTCGGAGCCAGGAAGGAGCTTGCACACCACCCTGGCCAATTCTCCTCTATTGCAGACTTCACCTTCAAGACCGCATTATTGATTTTTTTTGTTTTATTTTGTTTATTTATATATGTATGTCTTCTATTCCCAAAGAGATTGTAGGGTTAAGAGATTTCTTTTTATTCCAAGTGTCTAAAACAGAAAAAAAGACTCATACGTATAAAAGATGATAGGGCTGGGTTTGAGTTCATCTTGTCCAACCCTCTCATCTCACTGACAGGGAAACTGAGGCTGAGAGGAACACCTGGCCTGCCCATGGCTTCCTGATCCTGAGCCCAATCTTCCTCTACACTTTTGTTGATTGATTGATGATTGACTTATGACAATATCAAGCAGCAGGAGCACTAAGCAAGATAGGGGTGGGCTCCCCAAGTGTTGTCCCCGCAGAGTCCTGCCCCACCTCCCCAAGAGAGGTGGAGAATTTCTCAGGACCAGTGTCCTCCTGGACAGTGTGGGGACCCAACCTCATTGCCTCTGATGGCACTGGGATTCTTTTTTTTTTTTTTTTTTTTTTTGAAATGGAGTCTCACTCTGTTGCCAGGCTGGAGTGCAGTAGCGTGATCTCAACTCACTACAACTTTCACCTCCTGGGTTCAACGATTCTCCTGCCTCAGCCTCCCCAGTAGCTGGGGCTACAGGTGCCCACCGCCACTCTTGGTTAATTTTTGTATTTTTAGTAGAGATGGGGTTCCACCATGTTGGTCAGGCTGCTCTCAAACTCCTGATCTCGTGATCCACCCACCTCAGCCTCCCAAAGTACTGGGATTACAGGCCTGAGCCACTGCACCTGGCCAGCATTGGAATTCTTAAAGGTATCTCCAGGAGTGAGGGAACTGAGACCAGCCAGCAAGAAGTCCCATCATTTCTTCCATCCTAATGCCACTCTTTGCCCTGACATTTCCCTGGGGAGGAAGAAAGATTTCATTAGTGAATTGGAAAGACAGGCTTCCGATACCATTCAACAGCACTCTTTATTGCAAAAGACAGAAACCCAACCTACGGTTTAGGCAGAAAAGGGGATTTATTGCCTCTTGTAACTGGAAAGAACAGAGGTGTACGTTGCTTCAGGCCCAGCCACGCCAGGGGCTCAGATGACGTCAGCAATCTGTCTGCACCTTGCCTCTGTTTCTCTTTGTGTTGGCTTCATTCTGAAGTCTTCCCTTCCCAAGTAATAGCAGAGACAGACACTAGCAGCTCCAGGGCCACAGTCTCCCAGCCTAGCAGCCCAGGTGGAAGAGAATGCCCTACTTACCCAGTTCCTATAAGAGTCCCGGGATTGAATCCCATTGGCCAGATTGGGTCACATACCGTTCCAGAACCAATCATTGTGAGCAGGAAATTGAGAGATCTAATCCTAGGGGCTGGGGCCACGTGCTTTCCAAGGGTAGAATCAGCCTCCTGCCTTCCTCCTACAGGACCTGAGCTGGGGGAGAGGTGGTGCCTTTATGCTGACAGAACAATGACTGCCCATTATCCCTCCCCGGCTTAGCTCCGCCACAGCCCCACCTCCGTGTGCTTGCCGGAATGGCCATGAGCTGTCTTTGAATGGGCAGGTAAAAGATTGACGGAAGCGGGTAGCCGTGGAAATAGCTGACAAGCCCACAGCCAGCAGCAGGTAGCTTGTTGGAGGGGTAAAATTTCCTGGATAACCCACACTCTGGCTCTGAGTCCCTGGGAAGGATAATATAAGTGATGCAGATGAGATTTTTCACACTGCGTCTTTATTGATCCTCACAAGAATGTCGTAAGGCGGGGAGAAGAAACAGACTCAGAGTGAGGGCGCATACCCAAGGTCACCCAGCAAGCAGTATTCCAACCCAGTTCGCCATCCCTAGCTCTCAGCACCATTCCGGAAGCAGTGCCAAGCCCCCTGAAGGAACGGGTCTGCTGCTGGCTGAGGGGCTGGAAGGGGCCTGCATTTCCCCAGCCTCCCTCACAGCTGCTGGGTTCCTGGAGTCGAGGCCCGTGCCACCCCAAGGGAGGGAGGGCAGAATTGGCCTGAGACCAGCACTGCAGCAGGAGGGGGCAGCCTCTTGCAAATGAAATATTCATGGGGGTTATTGAATCAAGTTTTATTGGAATAAAAATACACTTGCTGAATACATTTATTTCCCCCAGTTCCTTTCAACCCCATTCCCTCCCTGAGTGATTTGATTTGGGGGCCACAGAAGGTTTTTTTCCCCAAGTAAATTAGACTTTGTTCAGCAGAAGAAGGATGTCATGTCAGGGTTGGTGTTTGGCAGGAGGACTGCTGTCTGTGGCCTCTGGGAGGACTGAAGGCGGGGAAGGGAAGGGAAAGGAAGGAGGTCAGGCTCATGGTTCCCACGCACTGGGAGGACTGAGGGCGGGGAAGGGAAGGGACAGGAGGAGGTCAGGCTCATGGTTCCCACGCACTGGCCCCGTCACCAAAACCATCCATACGCGCTGCCCTCTCCCCTCTCCCTCAGCTTCCCTGCCCCTTGCCACTTACGAGGGACCAAGGCTAACGTGTGGAGCCAGAGAGAGTCCCATAGGCCTGGAGTTGTGATGATGGGTCTCACTGTCACATGGACCTTCCAAAGCCACTGGAGAGGTCCCCATCCAGGGAGGAGTGCAGATGACGCTGACCTCTCTGCTACACCTCCCTTCTTTCTGCGTTTCTCCTCCTCACCTCAGTGTCTTGGTTTCTATCTCTTCTCTCCCTCTCTACTTTCTGGCTTCCCGGCCTGTGGCCTCTCTCCCCTGTGGCCTCTCTCCCCTGTGGCCTCTCTCCCC
>NW_016107800.1:505909-514267 GCF_001604975.1 Cebus imitator
CCTCTCTCCCCTGTGGCCTCTCTCCCCTGTGGCCTCTCTCCCCCTGTGGCCTCTCTCCCCTGTGGCCTCTCTCCCCAGCTCTGTGGCCCAGCCAGCCTCGTCCTGTGGGCTGCCCTGCTGCTTCCCGAGGCTGGAGGGACCCTCCGGGGTAGGCACTGCCCCGCCACACATGTGGATGCCCTAGTGCCCTTCCTCCCTGCTTCCTCTCACATTCATGACTTGACTGTTTCTGGCTTCAAGCCCACCTGGCTCCCCTGCTGAAGCGTGACAGTCAGGCTCTCTGCCTGCCCCACAATCCGCCCCTTTCCTGAAACCCTCTCAAGCCTTTTCCTTGAGGGCCTGCCTCTCATCTCTCTCTCTTCCTGGCAGCCCCTGGGTCAGGCCCCCAGTCCTCCTGTGCTCTACAGGCCCCTGACAAGTCAGCTTCTGCCAGCACGCCTGCTCACACTCTTAGGCCCCAATGCTCCCTTTGGGAAACCTCTCCGGACACAGCCATCAGGCCTTGGACAGTCTGTGCCTGGCGCAGAGGTATCGGCAAAGAGCCTCTGGGCCTCGGCTCCCCAGACCCCTCTAGCAAGTACAGCTGAGCCTGTGGGTCCCGAGGAGAAAGGGGTGACCCTCAGACACCAGGGGGCAAGCGAGGACCTCCTGGGAGGGGAGGAAGGACAGGTCAGACCCGCAGGGCCAGAGGATTCTGGGTACGGATGGTGAGAAAAACCAGCTATGGGAGGGAACATGGCGTCTAGACACACCTGGCTCCATCCAGGTTCTTCACTTCACAAGCTGCGTGGCCTTGAGTGAGTCATCTGGCGCTTGGTCAGTTTTCCCTTCTGAAAAGTGGGCACAGTCATCCCCATTTAGATGCCGGAGGATGAAATGTGCGTGTCCCACAGAAGGTGCGCGGTTAACCGCAGTCCCTTTTGTCACCATCATTAGTAGTTTCTTGAGGGCCCAGGGGTGCCAGCAGTTCCCCGAGGTGGCTCCCAGGCTGCCTGTCATCCTGACCATCTCTGCCAGGTCTGATATGCTGCTGTCTGTCTGCAGATGACAGCTCCATTACAGCAATCGTGGGGCTGGCCTGTGTGGCATCCCCCTCCTCTGTCCCCTACTGATTATGATAATTTAATCGATCACACTCACCCGGGCTGTGCTTCTCCAGCAGCTCTTCATGGCTTAACTTGGAAAGGAAAGACAGAGGAAAAAACCCTGTCCAGCATCCCTGTGTTAGCCGCTTTGGCTCTGCTCTGAGTCAGATGACCATGGATGAACCAGAAAGAGCTTCAGAATCTCCCCTACGGAGGTGTCAGAGGGGAAGGGAAATCAGTCCCTGCCCAAGCTAGGCCACCTTTGGGACAACTTCCTGTCTCCATAGATATCCCTTTCCCCATTCACAGGGAGCAGACAAGTAAACCAGCATAGAGAAGATTCATTCATTGCTAATTCCCACAGCATTTGAATGAATTTACATTTATAATAAGTGAATAAAAGGAAACCTCAGATACTTGTATGGCACTATGTGCTAGATACTCTTCTAAGGCCTTTACAAATAATAACTCACTTAAACTTGTTGTTTTGAAGGTGATATTCAGCTGTCAGCTTGGATTTGTAGCTGGAAGCTTTGTAAAAGAAGGCAGTTTGGATCAGAGACAATTTGTCAGTGTTGCAGGCTGTCAAGGGCGTCGCTAAGAGGAGACACTGTGCTTAAATTTTGTTTAACCCCTTGATTCCAGAAAAAAAAAATCTCTGAATGGATGGAAAGGAGAGTCTTTGTTTTTCTTTTAGAATAGAATGACAAATTGTTTGTGGTCATTTGAAAACTCAGGGCTGTAATTCTGATCTCACATAAAATTCTTTGAACCATGTCGATGAGGCACGCTGCTGCTCTCTGGTGGCAATGTGCAAATATTGCAGGAAAAGTACTCGAGGAAGCTTATTTTGCAAACCTGGAGTAATGGGCTGGTCGCAAATACCTGATCCTCTTCTGTGAATGATCCTAATTGATCATTGAAAGAAAACAAACCACAGGATGGAGGAGGGCATGATACAGTTGAAACAAGATTGGCCATATGGTGATGACTACTAAAGCTGAGTGGATTGTTTTTAATTAATTAAATAGAAGGAAAAGATAATTCTGTAAAGAGCTAATTCTTTGCTTTCTCCCATTCTATGATTCGATACCTAGGAATGTGGAAGGGTCTGTCTCCTTTCACAACGACATACATCCCTTCGCGTACCCAGCCACCCCAAGTGGGCAGGCTCTGATGAATCTACCAGAGTCCCCCACCAATTGCCACCACCCCACCCCCACAGTAGCATAGGGAAAAGAGGATCATCAGTGGATGAGCAGAGATTCAGGGCAGGGGAAAAGTGGAATCTTCCCATCCTCCTCTCAGGCTGTAGCCCGGTGGCCACTTTGCAGTTCCCAGGGCTCCTCAGGCAGTGCCCTCCCAGGACAGGTGTGTGCTGTCCGAATGAATAAATTAATCCAATTGCACACCACAGGTTTGCTTTCCTAGATTCCCAGAAACATTTGCGGAGCCCCTACTCTGTCCTGGACACTGTGCTGGGAGATTGCCGTGTGTGTTCTCATTCAACTCTTTACTCCCTTTTCATGCTGTGGAAACTACGCCTACCCCATGGTACTCTAACTTTTATGACTTTCTTCACTAGATTGTGAGTTTTCTGACCCAAGGGCTATTTAATCTTTCATCTTAATTTTCCCATAACCCTATCACAGCGAATAGTCAGACACTGTTGAATGAATGATGAGATGAGTGAGATGGCGCGTCTGGGTTACACAGTCAGCAAGTGGCAGGATCCAGATTCACATCTAGCCCAGGGCAACTTTTGTGTTGCAGCTGCCCAGATAAATCTCACCCTCCCACAGTGGACTTTGAAACCTCTAAGCTTCTACCAGTTGACTGATGACCACTGGAGAGGCGACTAATCCAAAAGAGCAATGGCTGGGAAGGGGAGAGGGGACCTGAATAGGTAGACCCCTCCGCGTGGGTCCCTGGTCCACAGGTAGCCCTCTGCAGTGCTATTGTGGTGCTCGTGAGGGCCAAGTGTGCACATCTCTTTGCACCTCCGTGCTTTGTTACTTCATGTTGGTAAGCTTGAAAGCAATCATGGTGGGACCATTTTCACCAAGGAAATTGGCAAATGCTACAAATCAGGACTTTTTTTTTTTTTTTTTTAAACATCTAGAGCTGGGTGTTGAGTGCCTATAAGCACATCTTGACCAGGTTAGAGCTGGCAACAGGAAGCTTCCAAGGGAAGTGCAACTATGAAGCGTTCGTCTCTATGTGGTTATTTTCTCTGGGGAGGGCTGTTTGACCTCATAGTTCATCCCCTGTCACCAGCTACAAGTGCAGTGATGATAGCAGGAAGCCCATGTGATGAAAGAAGAGAGTCTGCAGCTGTTTTAATTTTCTTGCCTTCCACAGAAATTGGCCTCTCCATGTTGGGGGATGGCGGGGTTGGGGGTGGTGGGAGTAGGGTGCTCTTTGTCTCTGGAGATGCCTCCCCAGGACATTTGTTGAGTGATGAGGACTCTCCTCCTGGGGTGCCCTGGGAATCCCAAAGCAGTTTTTGGTGCCTATCACTCTCCCTCCTGGATTTGTTTTTACAAATGGTCTTTCTGAGGCTTTCTGGCTGGGAATTCTGGAGCAAACTCAATGCCTGGAAGAGGAACAGTGGAAGCCAGGCCGTTGTTTTACATAACCAAATCTCATTTAGCCCTAGGAAGGAGCCACCCTAAGGGACAGATACATTATCCTTTTGTATACTGGATCAAGTATCGTCTCCCAAAATTAGTGTCCACCTGGAGCCTGTGAATGTGAACTTCTTTGGAAATAGGGTCTTTGCAGATCTAATCCAGTTAAAATTAGATCATACCGGATGACTGTGGGCCCCAATCCGATGGCAGACACAGCGAAGTCTGGGGGTCCCCGCAGTCACTCCACTGCAGGTGCTGTCATCCCTCCCCAACTTTTCATGTTTCTCTCTTCACAATCCCCATCACAGTGCTGTGGCTCCAGGTCTCCTCGGCTTGTGCCTGGACCGTTGCCTAACTTCTAAAGGCCTCTGTGCTTCCTCCGGCTTCTCCCACTCAAACCCATTGTCCTCAGATCACAGTCCCAGATCCACCATCCAGAGGATGGCACTCCTCTGCTCAAAGCCTGGCCCCAGGGAGGAAGTTCAGATTCTCCTGTTTAAACTGCTAAGACCTCTGTGATCTGACCCTAACTACTCCTGGAGCCTCAGTCCGTCTTTGCCTTCACTTGCCCTAAGCCAACCTGTGTCCAGCTGGAACTAATTTTATTGATTCCCCATACCTTCCCACCTTCACCAGGTGCAGTCTCACTCTACTGAAGGGGTGTTCCCTCTGCATTGTCATGAGGCTGTATGCATCCTATACAGTCCCACTATTATACGGCCCTTGGGTGTCTTTCTTTTCTTTCTCTTTCAAAAGAATCACGGTGGGCGTTGGAGTAAGGCAGCCCAGCTTCAAATCTTTGCCCTCAATTCACTGTGGGGATATGGCAAGTTAATTGATCTCTCTGAGCCTCAGATTCCTCCTACATCTGTTCTTCAGTGAGCTGAGGAGATTAGAGTGTGCATGTCAGGTGCCCAGCACAGAGAAGGCACTCAGGAAATGGGGGCTCCCTCTGGATCTCCAAGGACTCAGAATTGCAGGCTTGCAACGTAAGTTGCCATGTTGATATCAAGAGCAGGTGCGGGGCCTGGAGACTTGGGGTGGGAGTAGGAGGCCTGAATTCTCAAGGCCCAGACAAAGAATAACCGAACAGCAAACACAGTGGGAGGGTGAGGCTAAGAGCAGACAGGGCTGGCTCACCAAGGCCACCCGGGCACCGCCAGGCTTCCCTGACTCACAATGGAGGCCAGAGAACAAGAGGAACGCTGCCCCTGCCCTCCAGTCTCCCCCCAGCTCAGCTTCCACGTGGGTGGGAAAGGGCATGGAGGGCAAAGACTTGAGTTCCAGCCCCAGCTGGGCAGTGACTCACAAGCTCTCTCGGGCAAGACCCTGCTCCTCCATGGGCCTTGCTCTCCTTATCTGTAAAATGACAGGGTGAGAGAAGAGACTCTCCAAGGTTCTTACTACAAAAGGGACAATGAGATGGAAGTTAATCTCCACCCACTGATACAGCAGCAGAGTTCCAAACTAAGCCCGGTCCAGCTGGCTGGCCCTTACTGCAGAACCCCTGTGTGGGGACTAGCCCATCATCGCCACCATCCCTGCTTCCTAGAGAAAGCTGGCAAGGTCGGGGATGACCTCCCCCGGGCTCCTAGGGGAAGCGCTGGCGCCCGGTGGCCTTGATGGCTGTGGCTTTTGGCAGGGAGGGAGCAGAGGGCAGGTGCTTCAGGGCCCAGTTTAGGGCTGTGGGCACCACAGAGATGACAGCTGCAGCTGCCCTCCTTGTGTTTTCTTATTTGTTCCCCACAGGAAATCGATAATGTCAGAAACCGTGGGATAACTCTGCAGGCCCAGTCAATAGACCCTGATTAATTCAGTCGTGGCCGTTGGGTAAATTTGCTGCATCATAATTAGAATTATTAATTAAAAATAGGAAATCGATTGACACAAATTAAGCAAAGGAGGAGTCAGTTGGGCCGCTTTGACATTGCATGGGCAGGCGCTTGAAGACATCCCACTGGCTCTAGCTTTGGGGTGACTTCCCACGTGAGTCCCAGACTCCCCCACACCACGAGAGCCTAGCTTCAGCACCTGCCACTCCCTGGGGAGCAGAGAGCGCCCTGGGCCTCCAAACGCCCGAGCTGGAGGCCCCCAAGTAGCATTTCACCCAATACTTTTAACTAAAAACAGTAAGAATTTTAGGAGAAATATATATTTCTGCTCATTATTTTGCTTTCTTCTTTTTATATTTATAATTTTTGGGGTAGAGATCAGGTTTCATGATGTTGCCCAATCTGGTCTCAAACTCCTGGGCACAAGCAATCTTCCTTAGCCTCCCAAGTAGCTGGGACTACAGGTACACGCCACCATGCTTGGGTAATTTTTTTGTTGGTGTTTTTGGTTTCTTTGTTGTTTTTTGGTTTTTTTGTTTTGTGACGGAGTTTCACTCTTGTTGCCCAGGCTGGAGTGCAGTGGCACGATCTTGGCTCACTGCAACCTCCGCCTCCCAGGTTCAAGCGATTCTGCTGCCTCAGCCTCCCAAAGAGCTGGGATTATAGGCATGTGCCACCACACCCAGCTAATTTTGTACTTTTAGTACAGATGAGATTTCTCCATTTGGTCAGGCTGATCTTGAACTCCCAACCGGAGGTGATCTGCCCACCTCAGCCTCCCAAAGTGCTGAGATTATAGCCACCTCACCCACCCAGCTGTATTTTGCTTCCTTTCTTTTTTCTTTTTTTTTCTTTGAGACGGAGTTTTGCTCTTGTTGCTCAGGCTGGAGTGCAATGGCGCGATCTCACTGCAACTTCTGCCTCTTGGGTTTAAGCGATTCTCCTGCCTCAGCTTCCTGAGTAGCTGGGATTACAGACATATGCCACCATGCCCAGCTAATTTTGTATTTTTAGTAGAGACAGGGTTTCTCCATGTTGGTCAGGCTGGTCTAGAACTCCCGACCTCAGGTGATGCACCCACCTTGGCTATGCACGTGCATACATCATCTTACCATAACATACACACAAGTTATATACTGTTGTGTTCTTCTCTCAACATCATGGCATAATAGTTCCTTAATTTGTGCAAAATTTTCTTTTTGAATGGCTGCATAGTATTCTGTGGATATGCCATAATCTGCCTAACCAGCTCCTCATTGCTGGCCATTTAAGTTGTTTAATAATAATCATCATTGCTAAATTCCCTGGGGCTCCACTCTCAACTGCTTGCACTGTGGGCTCTGCATGCGTCGTTTTCTCTAGTCCTCATGACCGTCTTCCAAAGCAGGTGCTATTCTGATCCCCTTCAGATGGGGAGACGAACACTTGGAGGAGGGACGTGACTTGCCCGAGTGACTTGTCCGGGGTCACATGTGCCTTGCTGGAGGTGGGGCATGGGAAGACGAGGGCTCTCAAATCCGAGGTCGCTCTGCCTCTGACTTCTCTATGTTCATGAGCGGGTGGTCACACATGGCTTTCCACATGTCACATTTTCTTCTCCTGGTGTCATTTTTACAGACCAAGACACTGAGGTCTGAAGGAGGGAAGTGATTTAGTCCAAGTCCCGCAGCTGGGCAACGGCTTACTCAGGAAGGGAGCCAGAGCCAGGCCTGGAGGTTCCCTGACCAGGACTCCTTCTACCTGCCCCCACCCCCATGCCACCTTCCTTCTCCCCTCCCTCCTCACGGCTCCCTCAGGATCCTCTGAAATCTTACAGTGGCCACATGTGGGCACAGCGATCACTGAGGATATACGTTCTCAACTGAGTGTCGAGGCAGAAGTCCTTGGAGGGTTGGAGCAGCTCCTGCCCCACCCGACATTTCTTTACCAGCTTTGGAATGGTCACCACCTGTGACTGCTCCTGCCAGGCCCCCTTTACACGCACCCCCGTATTGTGCCAGTGAGTGTGGCTGCCACGCAGAGAGAGCCTCCATGGTCCCCAGGGCTCTGGCTGGGGAATTCCCTCCCAGCACCTCTACCCTCTCCTCACTGCCACACCCAATGGCTTCCCACTTGACAAGAGTGAACTTTATACCATGCTTGAAAGTGGTTTTCTCAATCCTTACTCCACCAAGATGCAGTAGCACATACTGTCCACGTGGCTGGGGGTCAGTTAAGTTGGCTGTTGGTTATGGGCAATCTCAGTGGCTCCCAGTGCCGGAACCCCATGCTTTCTCTCCCATTTAAGAAAATATCTAGACAGGCAAGTGAGAGAGAAGGAAGTTATCGTGCACATCCAACATTGACACTTTGTTATTTAGTATGAAAGATAAATTATTCACCAGCTTGGTCCTACATTAGTAGCAAATCTCTTGTGACAAACCCTGCAGTCTATTCAATAGAGCTTGTCCCACCCGTGGTCCATGAGCCACATGCAGCCCAGGATGGCTTTGAATGTGGCCTGACACAAATTCATAAACTTTCTTAAAGTATTACGAGATGTTGCTGGGCATGGTGAATCATGACTATAATCCCAGCACTTTGGGAGGCCAAGGCGAATGGATCACTCGAGGCCAGGAGTTCGAGACCAGCCTGGCCAACGTGGTGAAACCCCATCTCTACTAAAACTACAAAAATTAGCCTGGCATGGTGTTGCACACCTGTAATCCCAGCTGCTTGGGAGGCTGAGGCACTTGAATCCAGGAGGCGGAGGTTGCAGTGAGCTGAGATCACATTATTATACTCTAGCCTGGGTGACAGAGTGAGGCT
>NW_016107800.1:515633-516702 GCF_001604975.1 Cebus imitator
TTTTTTGAGACAGAGTCTTGCTCTGTCGCCCAGGCTGGAGTGCAGTGGCGTGATCATGGTTCACTTCAATCTTGAACTCCTGGGTTCAGACAATCCTCCCCCTCAGCCTCCTGCATAGCCAGGACCACAGGCACATGCCACCATGCGTGGCTAGTTTTTAAAATTTTTGTAGAGATAGGGCCTCACTGTATTGCCGAGGCTGATCTGGAACTCAGGCTCAAGCAATCCTCCCACCTTTGCCTCCCAAAGTAATGAAATTATGCACATGAACCACCATGCCCTATAACTCCTTTACCATGGCAAGTCACTGTCCCTCCTGGGGGCAAGAGCATCCTCATCTTTAAAAGAAGGGAGTTAGACTAGTCTGTGATTGTGTGTGTGTGTGTGTGCATGTGTGCATGTGTGTTTCATCGTTAATGACTTAGTACCTAGCACAGTGCTCAAGTGACACTGGGAAAATTGATGGTTTTCCCCTTGTGCTCAGAAGAAGTGTTGAAGGAGGGACCAAGAGGGTAGGAATCAGGGACCCCTTCCTGACTCCTGTCCCTGCTTCAACTAGAACATCTCTACCTTTGTGTATCTTATATTTGTGGTTCTGCATAAGGTTTCACTAGAAGACAGGGTTCCCTGATTTTAAAAAAACCTTAATGAAAACCACTGGCCACAGTGAAGTGTGTGGTTCCTGTCACCTCTACAGCCTCTGAGTGTGTGCGCCTGTGTTGGCCCTGGGCTCTTGGTGTGCATGGTGGGCACTTCACTGTCGCATCCATCCTCCTTGGAAGAGGCAGGAGGAGGTGCTGCAGAGAAGGACTGAAACCCTGACAACCATGCCACAGCTCCCTGCAGCCAGGGACTGTGCCTGATCTGTGTTTATCTTTATGCTTCTTTCCAACACCCAACCCTTGCCCGCCCCTGCCCTGCAGCAGCACAGTGCCTAAATAAGTGCTAGCACTTAGTAAGTAGATGTTCAGTAAATAGTCGTTGACTGGGTGAAGGGGTAGTGAGAATGTGCCTTCTGTGCCATCTTTTCTCCCCTCCCCTCCCCTCCTCCCCTTCCCCCTCCCCTCCC
>NW_016107800.1:516917-533805 GCF_001604975.1 Cebus imitator
TTTTGAGACAGGGTCTGCCTCTGTTGCACAGGCTGCAGTGCAGTGGCCCACTCTCAGCTCGCTGCACCCTCTGCTTCCAGACTCAAGCCATCCTCCCACCTCAGCTTCTGGAGTAGTAGCCGGGACCACTGGCACGCACCACCACGCTTGGCTAATTTTTGTATTTTTTGTAGAGACAAAGCTTTTCCATGTTGCCCAGGTTGATCTTGAACTCCTAGTCTCAAACAATCCACCCACCTCAGCCTCCCAGAGTACTGGGACTACAGGCGTGAGCCACCACACCTGGCCTGTGCCATCATTTCTTTTGTTTGATGTGTACCCTAGCATGGACACCTGGAAATTATTCAACTTTTCCCTGAGGAGGAGAACCTAGCAGGGAATCAAAATATTTGGATTGAGGTGAAGTCATTTTACTTGCCTCTGGAATGCGCTACGTGGTATATGTGTGTGAGTTTATTTTCCTGAGTTTGTCTCAAGTATGGGCTTGGCTGTTGCTTAAGCTAAACTTTGCATAAGCTTCATGCTGCTGGTGATGCATGTAAACGCTGCCATCATCATAAGGAGGTAGACAGGGCTAGCCAAAGTGCCTGGTAACTCACCTGTGCTGACCTATGAGCCTTCCTGTTAGCACACTCAGTGCTGGCAGGTGGACCCTCAGCCGCAGGCAGATCAGCAGCATGCAGCCACTGAGTCTGAACCTGAATTAGCCTTGCTGTTAGCCACTGAGCCAAGAGAGGAAGAATTCGAACCAGGCTAATAGAAAGAATGTGGTGAGGTGAGCCCCTGGGTGAGGCTGGAGGCGAGGGGGGGGCTTATGTTTGTTTGCAATATTGGATCCACAGGCTCAATTTTCTCTGCTTGCCGGGGAAGGCATGAAGGTCTCCTTTCCATTATGTGTCCACCTGTGCAGGCTCCCCTTTCTCGGAGACTGGAGGGGCTGCCAGTGGGGAGCTGTCCTTGGCTCTCTCCCAGTCACAGAGCACACCTCTCCAACTTCGCTGCTCTGCTTTTTAGAAAGGGCTTTTATATACATGTTATTTAATGTCATTCGGATCTCTTATTCCTGGGATATAGACTGGAACAAAAAGCAGAATGACAGCAGCAATTAATTTTCCTGTCGAGGATGCCAGCAGCAGAGAGAGCGCCAGGCCAGAGCAGGGAGCTCAACAAAATACCATGATTTGGAATTCACAGCCCTAGAGTCTCTGTCTGGAATCTCTGGCCCCACCATGTGTGAGTCATGCCCTTAGAGCTCAGTCACACATGGAGAAGCTGGGAACAAGAAAGTTTGTTTAGTTTCCAGACCTTGATGCTTGGCCCTGCCAAGCAGAAATGAAATGAAAATGGAATGGTTTGGCTTTTCCCCATCCTCCTCAGAGGGCTGTAGGCCAGCACTGCTTTAGCTCTGTGAGTTCAGGGAATTCAGGGAGAAGCCTGGTACCGAGGTGCCTAAAACATTAGAGCTGGCAGGGACTGAGTCCCATTCTTCATTCTAGAGGTCCTGTGTTAGAACAGCAACCAGAGCTCCTGATTTCCATCTCTCCCCAGTCAGTCCCAGCCAGCCTCTCCTCTTCCGTCACAGCAACAATAAATAGGATGTATGTATGACTTGTCTCATCTTTATCCCACTTACCTCTCTATGAGGTCAGCAGGCCTTATTGTCTCCATTTTGCAGATGATGAATAATACTGAGGCTCAGAGAGATTAAATACCAGACGTCATATACGCCTCTGGTCAGCAAGCCCTTTGTCCTCTGATTCCGTTTTACTCTTACAGTCATTTCGGTAGACAGATTTTAGTAAACTCATTTTCCACTACAGAAAACGGAGGGATTGGAGAAGTGAAATGACTTTCCACAGCTAGTCAATGGGTAAGCAGGACTTGAGCCCAGCTACCCTTCACTGCGTGTACGTGTTGGTGGCTGAGCCAGGACTAGAGTGTGGGTTCTGACACTCGGTTTTCTAGCCCTTTATACCATCCCTGCTGGACCCCATTTCCTGGACATGATGACACTCCCTCAGCTCAATGAGTACGAACACCGTGACATCATCCTTCCCACTTAGAGATGTGTCACTGCCCACCTCCACTCTGAAAGTCTGTGATGCTTGCAAATGTCACCAGCCACCATCTGAATAGGTTTTTGTTTACCCACAGGGAAGCCAACTGGATCATTTTTCTTAAAACTTTCTCAAGGGTTCTTCCAGCTTAACTCGAGCCTCCATACACACTGCCTTCTTTGCTTCCCACTTTGAGAGACCGTTTCACTGCATACTGACTAGAGCACGAATCAGATCAGTATTGCCAATGTCTAATTATAGTATTGCACTTAAGTGTTTTCACAAGCATGTTTTCCAGCATTCTATCACCTGGTAAAATGATCTCCACTTGGCAGACGAAGAATCAGAGGCTTGCTGTTGTGAGGGGATTTGCTCTGGGTCACAAAGGCTATCAGTGACTGAGCCTGAGCTCAGTCCTAAGCTTTGTGGCTCCCAGTTCTGTGTTTTTCAGTTTAAGGTCAAGAAAGGACAAGCACCTACTAGCAGAAGGTGGAGGTGGGAGAAGAAGTTTCAGGAGAACAAAAGCCAGAATCCCTTCCTGTCATTTAGATCACCAGGTTGTCCTGGAAATTAAAACATTATTTTGTATCTTTTTTCTTTTGTAAGAGAGAAAGTCTCGCTATATTGCCTCAGATGGAGTGCAGAGGCTATCCACAGGCATGATCATAGCACATTGCAACCTCAAACTCCTAGGCTCAAGCGATCCACCTGCTTCAGCCTCCCAAGTAGCTGGGGCTACAGGCATGTGCCACCATGCTTGGCTTATTTCGTGTCTTACAGTAACAAGATTATTGTTCTAGTTTCCAAGGTCTGTGTTCAAAAAATTCATTGGTGGCCCCAGGCACGGTGGCTCGCGCCTGTAATCCCAGCACTTTGGGAGGCCGAGGCAGATGAATTGCAAGGTCAGGAAAGCGAGACCATCCTGGCCAACATGGTGAAACCTTTCTCTACTAAAATACAAAAAAATTAGCCAGGCCTGGTGGCGGGCACCTGTAATCCCAGTTATTCGGGAGGCTGAGGCAGGGGAATCGTTTGAACTCGAGAGGCAGAGGCTGCGAAATTCAGCACCAAGGACAGCACCCCAGCTCCCGTTGCCTGCAGCCGTATACTAGCCGTGAGTCCTGAGAATGAGGCTTGAGAATTGGAAAGGTCCTCTCGGGTCAGAGCCCAACCTTCTCCCGCTGTAGAATTCGCTCCCACAATATTTATTGCCTGTCTGGCCTCTGCTTGAGCACCTCCTGCCGCGGGGACCTTACCACCCTCAAATTCAGTTCTTTCTGCGGATGCATAGTTTGCACTTAGAGACAGTACCTCCTATTGGAAGTGCAGGAGGTCAGGGAATGGTGACTGTTGAGAAGAGGCTCGCCAGATTCTTGTTAAAATCACTAAATATTTGCGACATACAGGAAAATCGAGAAAATAATATGAAAAACCGTGATCACCACTTAGACTGAACAAATATTAATATTCACTATTTTTGCCCCAGATCCTTTTTTTTTTTCTTTTTTTTCTTTTTACTTTTCGTTTTCATTTTTTTTTTCCCAGTAATGGCTATAAGCAAGATCCTTTTTTTAAAAAAAAATTTTTTTTACAAAAATATTAGAAGCCCCCTCTGTACCCTCCACAGTTGAATTATCCTCCCTCTCTTTCTCCCCAGCGGTCATTTGTATGGCTGTTAAGACCCTTCATCCGGAAAGTTATGTCAGAGGCAGAAGGGTTCCTAGAGACCTCCTTTTTCAATCCCTTCATTTAACAATGGAGGAAAACAGGCCTGGAGGGAGGACTTAAGAGCTCAGGGGTGGTCCTGAGGACTTCCACAAGCTTCTTTTTACTTTCACCCAGCTTTCAGTGTGGGGCGGACATGGATTGGTATGTTCATTTTACGGTGTTTAGGTTGTTTCTCTGCCTTTTTAGCTCTCCCCTTCAGCTCCAAGATACCGAGTCACTCTTTTGCAAGTAGAAATATCAGGGAACTCACCACTGCAACAGTTCCTCAGCCTACCTTGTTTTCCATATGAGAAATCTGAGTCAAGGCCAAGAACCAAATAATAAGGGAAATCAAATGGACTCGCCTTGTCAGGGGTCTACCTTGGGACGGAGTGGAGCAGGACTGGGGGTGCTGGAGCAAGGAGAGTAGATTTGGCAAAGTTTAAGGCACAGGAAGGCAGGGGCTGCCAGGAACCTGGGCATGAAGGGGTGACTGGAGGGACTGGGCAGTGGGGAGGCTGGGCCTGGGCACTGAGGGCTTTGAATGCCAGGCCGCCATGCACCTGGACTTGAACTTTGATTCATGAAGAAGGCACAGAAAGGCTCTTGGCAGAGCAGTGGCCTCATCATGTCAGTCATTTGGAAAGACCACTCTGGGGTGGGCAGAGGTGGGGTGAGCGAAGAAGCTGGAAGTGGGGTGCTGATATGGAAGCATGTTACAACAGTCTCTGGCCACCACGGCTGCTCTTTCTCCTGGTGCTGTTGGCTTGCTTGGCAGATTAGGCAACTCTCAGGCCTCAGTGGCTTATCCTGGGCCAGCTTCTCCTCCCCACCCTCCATTCAGCCACCCCTATGGATAGAAAATTTGCTTGCATGAGACCTGAGAAAAACATGACAAATAAGGAAAACCTCCATAACTCACTTGTGCATGGCAGGGAAAAGACAAGCACAGGGGCTGTCTAGGTCTGCGGCTCAGCTCAGATGCTGTGATAGAAACAGCCTCGGGCCAGGCATGGTGACTCACGACTGTAATCCCAGAACTTTGGGAGGCCAAGGCAGGTGGATCACTTGATGTCAGGAGTTTGAGACCAGCCTGGCCAATATGGTGAAACCCTGTCTCCACTGAAAATACAAAAGCTAGCCAAGTGTGGTGGCGTGCACCTATAATCCCAGCAAAACTCAGAAGGCTGAGGCAGGAGAATTGCTTGAACCCGGGAGGAGGAGGTTGCAGTGAGCTGAGGTTTTGCAGTGAGCTGAGGTTGCACACTGCACTCCAGCCTGGGCAACAGAGCTAGACTCCATCTCAAATATATATAAATAAATATATATATATATATATATATATATATATATATATATATATATGTATGTATGTGTATATATAATATATATATATATATATATGAAAGATACAGCCCTGGACTTAAGAGCACTGTTCTAGGCTCAGCCCTTGTTCATCCTGTGATCTTGAAAAAATCATTTCCCCTTTCTAAGCCTCTGCTTCTTCACCCCAAAAAGGGAGAACTGGACTAGCTGATTCCTCAGGTGTCTGCAGCTCTAATACTTTATACTTACATCCTCCTCACCCTCTCTGAGTCACCTATGGGACTCTGGACTCTGAGGTCTGCAAACAGCCTGCTCAGCCCTGGTCCTTCGTAATCATAATTGCTACAATTTATTGTGCATTTATCATGTGCTTGGCACTATGCTGATCACTGTGTAATCATATTTAATTACTGTAGCTACCCTACCATGTCAGTGCTATTATTTGCATTCTACAGATGGGAGAAACTAAGGCACAAAAAGTTTTAGTACCTTGCCCAAGGTCACCTGCAGAAGCAGGACTTGACCCAGGTCTGTTGGCCTCACAGCTCATGCCCTCAGTTCCTGTACCTTAATGCCTAGACGCAGGCTCAGGCCCAGACTGGGTCCCCACAGGAGTGACTATCAAGTTCTCCTTGGTCCACTTTCAACCATGAGGCAAAAACTTGTCTGACGCTCTCCTTGGCTTTGTGAGTGACCAGAACCCACCCCTGTCCCCACCCCAGAGAGCTCTGCCCAGAAGCCTGCCTGCTGTTTGCTCATTTAATAAGATTGTTCTCTCTCCTGAGCCTGAGTGATGACGGGCAGCCAGCTAGAACTAACTACAGTGTTAACTTTGCCTTGAAATCCTCTGCGAGCTCTGCAGCTGGAGACAGCTTGAACCATGAGCTCATTAAGCACCAGAAGCCCTTCTCCGCTCTGCCAAGATGCAGGCAAGAAAACCTGTAATAAATCCACTTTTACACTGAGTCAAAAAGATCTATGCTCACCCAATCCCCAACAACTTGCTTAGGGTTGGGGTGTGAGGGGAGGGGATTCCATTTCCCACCCCCAGTATTCATATTAGCTGCCAATTAGGCATTGAAGGTCCCCCATCCCCCTGCCGGTCCTGACCCAGAAGAGGAGAGGACCGCAGAGCTCTCAGCCCAGGTTCAAAGGCCTTTTGATTGGGAGCCTGAGTGTATCCCGCTCCTTTCACTCAGGGCCTGGCTTCCTTTGAAAGTGAAATGCTTTAAAAGAAAAAGAAAAAGAAAACCCCACACTTTGGGGAGGCCCACTGGGACCTTCTTTGGTTCAAACATCCAGTTCAGACAGCCCCCCACAGCTATCCCCCCCCATCTCCCAGCATGTCAGTCTGGGACAGCCTCACCTAGTCCTCCCACCTCTTGGGGACTCAGCCATTGACAGGAGGGAGATGAGAGAGAAAGGTAAGTGGGGCAGAGTAAAGGAGGTGAAAATGAGAGTGAGGCAGCGGAGATGGAAACAGACAGGCAGAGAGGAGAGACATCAGGGAAGCTGCCACTCAGCCCCTGCCCCATCCTCCCAGAGTGGGGCTGAGCAGCAGAGTGACGACCCCCTTTGTAGTGTTTCTGCTTCCAGGGAACCCGATGCTTGGCTGTGACAGCATCCTCTACCCAACTCTGGAATGCAAAGGCCTGAGTCCTGAGGGGCTCCCAATCCTTCCAGCCAGGGGAAGTGTCTCTTTTTCCTCAGTTTCTAAACACCTCTTATCCCTGTCTCCTCCCTTCTTATGCCAGCCAGACTGAGCCACGAGGTACAGATGTTCAGGTCGTGCACTGCATAGAACAGACATAGAGAAGCTTTCATGGGGGCATGTGGATGTGGGGGCGGTGGAGGGAGGCTCCAGCCTTCCCAGCAGCATCCGAGGGCAGCAGGGAGCCTCTCCAACATGCACTCTGGCACACACTACTGGCTGCGGCTGCTCCCAATCCTAACTCTTTCTAGACATCCTCTGAGGTCAAATTTCTGTCCCACGTGTCAACTCTGAACCGGACAGGTTAGAGAACCTAGAGACTCTCCAACCAGAGTCTCCTGCGCAGGTGTTTCCCAGCACACCTGTGATGCCATTCCTGTCTCCAGCCTTTTGCCCGTGCTGTTCTCCCAAGCCCCGCCCTATCCTCTATCTAAACCCACTCTCCCCTCAGGCCCCACCAAGTCCCATCTCCTCCTAAAGCCTTCCCAGCCCTGAGGCTGCCCTCCTCTTCCTACCTCGAGTGCCTTCTCTTCCTGGGGGCATTCGCTTCCTGACTTTTAGTGTGATTGATCCATTGTCTTTTTTCTTGTGGAATTGTGCCACCAGCTTCTCCACTCTGGGCGGTGAGGACCTGAGGACCCTGTCCTTTTGCTCTTCCTAGCTTCTCTAACCATTTCCTATATGGAGTTTGCTGATGAATTATTCATCGAATCAACAAATATTAGTATCAACCCCTAATACATACCAGACAGCATGTTAAGTTAGGGATTGTGTATACAGTGGGGGACAAAACAGACGGGCCCTTCAGCCGGCGCTCTTGCTTTTTTCTTTTTTTTTTTTTAAAGCGACAGTTCTCTCTCTCTTACCAGGCTGGAGTGCAGTGGTGCAATTATGGCTCACTGCAACCTGGAGCTCCTGGACTCAAGCAATCCTTTCACGTCCGCCTCCCAAGTAACTGGCACTCGAGGTGTGTACCACCATGTCCAGCTATTTTTAAAATTTTTTGTAGAGACAGGGTCTCACTGTGTTGCCCAGGCTGGTCTTGAACTCTTGATCTCAAGCCTTCCTCCTGCCTCGGCCCCCTAAAGTGCTGGGACTACACGTGTGAGCCACGTGCTCAGCCTCCACAGATGCTCTTGATTCCCTAGACTCCTTAGTGCTCACTTTTACATGCCAAAGGCTGCCCCCAACAAGCGTCTGCCACTCCACCACAGAGGGGCACACAGAGCTAGCAGGGAGGACCCAACACCTGAGCTGCCCTTCTCCAAGGACAGGATAGAGAGGTTGATGGATAAATGGCCTAGCCTCCTTGCCCTTGACTGGGATCACTGAGGCGGTGGTCTTCATGGTCCCCCGGAGGTCCAATGGGTTAAGTACCACTTGTACTTCATCTCCCTGCCCTGCCCTTCCCTGTGCTGCACTGCCTCTTTCCCTTACCTGGCTTCCTGGAGCCACCTCAGGGTCTGCCTCTGGGGAAGCCCAAACCAAGTGCCTCCCAGAAGGAGTTTACAGCCAGCTGATGGTGACAATGACCTACTGTCATCCTGACAGTGATTCAGCTACCTAATTAATTCACTTGCATGTAGCATGATGCCTTGATCATTGACTTTATTTATTCCTTTATTTCTGGAATGTTTTGTTGAAACATAGTACCAAGCACCTCCTTCTTGCCAGGCGTTGAATAAGATGCTTTTGTACCATACCCTGGTGACAACCCTATCAGGCACACAAGAGCCCCATTTTATAGGAGAGATGAGGAAGCTGAGACCCAAGGACTGAATGCTTCCTCAGGTCATACAGGTGATCAGAGGCCGTGGTGGGATTTGAACTCAGGTCTGTGTGATTCCAAAGCTCAGGGGCCTGATGGGTCAACATCCACCATAACCCAAGGCAAAAAAAGCAGCAGGCATAGGGGAAGCAGGAAGGTTCCTGAAGCTTCTCTAAGTAGGAAGCATTAATCTGAGCCTAATTAAGGATAAGGGGGCTTTTAGGGGATGGAGAAGCCCCCCTCATATAGGGTCTGCAAGGCCTTTAAGGAGGTGATACCACACAGATGTAGTGGCTCACACCTATAATCCCAGCACTTTGGGAGGCCATGGCCAGAGGATGGCTTGAGCTCAGAAGTTTGAGACCAGCCTGGGCAATGTAGGGAGACCCCTATCTCTACAATTTAAAAAAGCTGGCTGGGTGCCGTGGCTCACGCCTGTAATCCGAACAGTCTGGGAGGCCGAGGTGGGCAGATCACCTGAGGTCAGGAGTTCGAGACCAGCCTGGCCAACATGGTGAAACCCCGTCTCTACTAAAAATACAAAAAATTAGCCGGGTGTGGTGGCACACGCCTATAGTCCCAGCTACTTGGGAGGCTGAGGCAGGAGAATTGCTTGAACCCAGGAGGTGGACGTTGCAGTGAGCCGAGATTGCACCACTGCACTTCAGCTTGGGCGACAGTGCGAGACTCCATCTCAAGAAAAAAGTTAGCTAGTCATGGTGGTGTGTGCCTGTAGTCCCAGCTACTCAGGAGGATCGCTTGGTCCCAGGAGGTCTAGGCTGCAGTGAGCTGTGACTGTGCCACTGTGTGCCAGCCTAGGCGACAGAGTGAAACCCTGTCTCCAAAAACAAAGAAGTGACACCCACATGGAGGACAAGCTTAGGTCCTTTGGAAGAGGCTGGGCCCCATTAGACAGAATAAGGGGGTGCTGAGGCCCAGACCACTTCTACTAAGTGAAGCTCATTAGATTCCCTCCAAAGTCCCAAGCCCCTAAGATCCCAGGATGTTCCAGCAATGAAAAATGTGGATGTCCTGCTTAATGAAGCCTCCTGCTGTCGCAGGCCATGCCTGTGGTCATGAGAAATCCTAAGGGTCATTAACCTCACCCCATTTGCTCAAGTGCTGATTGTGTTCCTCGCTGGGTGACTCATGGGGGTCATCAGCTCCCAGAACGGCTTTGGCTCTCCCCACACCCCCAAACCTCCTGCCACATCTCTCAGCTGCACTCGGGGACCCACCGCGCCGTGACCTGCCCTCTTACCTCTCCAGCTTCTGGCAAACGCAGCACCTGCTTTCAGGGATGGGTAAGACAGACTTCAGGAGTCATCGCTTGGCACCCAGAGACATAAATAACAGTGAGGGGAGTTATATTTAGTGAGGCCTCCGCCGCTTCTAAAGGGGGGGGGGTGGTGCTGTAATTTAGGAAGTCTTGGTTTGTGTACAGCTGTCAGCACATTTCCTGAGTCTCCTGGATGCCCCAAGCTGCCCCATCTGCTTCTCCCGCCCTCGCCTGGCCCCTCCCGTATCCCCACCCTGGCTGTGTCTTACCTGGCAAGGGAGTGCATCTCACTGGCACTGGGCGGTGTCACGAACAAATGTGAGGAGTGGAAAGACTCTCATTCATTCATGTTCATATATTTATCTCTCTCTCTCTCATTGTAAGTCAGCAGGCACTGTCCTACCAGGGGTGATGATAAGCCGCAGAGAGGGACCGTCTCCCTCTTAGACCAGGGTTGCAAGTTCTGCCACAGGGAAGTCCTGCCTTCATGCAGTCATGATGGCTCACTTAAAGTGCTTCCCATTGCTCTTAAAATCCCAGCTCCCCGCCACGACCACATCTCACCAGCCCTCTCTGCCTTATCTAGAGCCATCTTTCCCTCACAGTGTCCCCCACCCCTTCCCCTGCCTTGACTCTGCCAAGCCTTTCCCCACCCTGGGGCGTTTGCCTGGCCCCTTCTTCTTCCTGGAAGGCACTTCTTACCTCCTGCTCTTCCCACGGTGGCCTCCTTCTCATTCTTCAGTTCTCAGTGTCCAGGTCACCTCCTCAGGCTCCCTGGACTCCCAATGGAAAGGAAGTCCCTCTCATTGTTTTCTGTCAAGCTCTTGTTTAAAGCTCCATACCCTGACTGCAACTTATACACTGACTTGTCAATGTATTCACTCATTCAGCAAATATTTATTCAGCATCTACTATACGCCAGACACTGTTCTAGGGATACAACAGTGAATAAAACAGAGGCCTCTGCCCTCGTGGAGCTGGCATTCTAGTAAGACTCCCAGACAATAAATAAAAGGATAAAAATAACCAGGCGTGGTGGCTCACACCTGTAATCCCAGCACTTTGGGAGGCCAAGGCGGGTGGGTCACAAGGTCAGGAGTTTGAGACCGGCCTGGCCAGCATGGTGAAACCCCATCTCTACTAAAAATACAAAAAAAATTAGCTGGGCATGGTGGTGTGCACCTGTAATCCCAGCCACTTGGGAGGCCGAGTCAGGAGAATCACTTGAACCCAGGAGGCGGAGGTTACAGTGAGCCGAGATCACGCCACTGCACTGGGCAATAGTGAGACTCTGTCTCAAAAATGAAAGAAAGAAAATGGCCAATACAGTGAAGTGACTACATCATATCAGATAGAATAAGTGCTTTAAATAAAAAAACAAAGCCATGGCCTGGGGGAGAGAGCTTGGAAAGGGTAATCCAAGAGGACTCGAAGGACATAGTGTTTGAGCAGAGAAATAAAGGCTTGGTTTACTTATTGTCTCACTTTGCTGCCAGGCTGTGAGTTCCAGGACAGGACCGTGGTGCTTTGATTCCCCACTCCACCCGCAGGGCCTGGCACGGGGTGGGAAAGCCATCAAGTCTTGTTAGTGAATGAACAAGTGACCAGCCAAGCAAACCTCCTACTGCCACAGCAGAAGTGTCGTGATCCCAGGAGCAGCCAGCCCATCCTTTGATAATAACTCTCAATAGACAGGACGGCCATTTGTCACTTGCTCTCAGGACTCCTCTCTCGGGGAAAACCAGAGGTCATTGTCCAGCAGTGATGGATAGAGTGTCCTCTGACTGGCAGGCCCAACTGAGAGCTGCTCTCAAGGTCCCTTCCCTGCTTGGGGACAAATGGACCATGACATGAATAACACAAATAGCAAGACAGAGTTGAGGAGGAGGTCCCCAATCCCAAAGCGATGTGGCTTCTTGCCAATAGGCGGGGCGCATGTGACATGACTCCACTGGGGGATGACATGGTGGAGAATGGGGGACCTGTGGTCTCAACTCTCTGGCTCACCCGACCAGTGGCCTCAGGCAGGCTGCTTCCCTTCTCTGGGCCCCAGGCTGTCCATGGAGCGGTGGGAATGCCGGCGTCTGCTCTGGTCGTCTGTAGGCACAGAGGTGCTGTGGAAGCTCAAAAGTACGACAGACGGTGCCTCACGCCTGTAATTCCAGCACCCTTGGAGGCTGAGGCGGGCGGATCATTTGAGGTCAGGAGTTCAAGACCAGCCTGGCCAACATGGTGAAACCCTGTCTCTACTAAAAATACAAAAATTAGCCAGGTGTGGTGGCGTGTGCCTGTCATCTCAGCTACTTGGGAAGCTGAGGCAGGAGAATGGCTTGAACCCAGGAGGCGGAGGCTGCAATGAGTCAAGATCACTCCATTGCACTCCAGCCTGGGCAACAGAGTAAGACTCCATCTCAGGGGGTTGGGGGGAGGCACTAGAGATAAATAGGGTTATTCCAAATAGCAAGTTTCCTATAGCATTTAAAGGGTGAGTTCCGTGCACAAGAACTTGGAAGAATGGCTGTGTATCGTGAGGGAAATGCTCATTTGCTGCATGGTTTTGGAAATTCTATCTCTGTCCATCATTCATTGGCAGCCGTGAGCAGGTGAAGAGCACTCATCCACGCCCACACTTTGCTCTCCCCCTTTGACATGCTCTTCTCATCCCTGCCCTAAGGATTCCCCCAGGTGACTCTGGGAGATGAAAGGCATCTCAAGGAGCATCCAGTGCTAGTGCCTTTATTTTACAGTGGAAAAACTAAACGCCAAAGAGGGGATGTGTCTTCCCTAAGGCCACACAGAAAGCCAGCAGAGGGGCCTAGATTAGGACCCCAGCGTCCACAACTCCCTGACAGGGTGCCAGGCAGGGAGGGCGGAGGCTTCCCCGGAACTCTAGTGACATCTGGATGCTCTCAGTCCCTTACCTCTCTGTGCCTCAGTTTGCTCATCTGTAAATGGAGATGATAGGTTTGTTGGGAGGATGCAGTAGGATACTACTTGTAAAGCACTCAGACAACGCTTCACATATAGTAGGGCTCACTGTGTGTCCGCTGCCACTGCCCTGGACATCCTGGATATAGCCACCAGGCAGCTGGTGGGCACCCAGCTCTGCCAGAGAGGAAGCCATTGGAATATCCTTGGTTATATGTATCGTCCCCAAGTGCCTGGTCCCTTAGGTGGCACAGCAGCCTCTGGGAGTCCACAGGAAGGAGACAGAAAGGACAGGAATCTTGCCTAGCTGGAGGAAAACCACCTGCAAACCTGTCTTGATGGGCTGTTCGCCTCTCCTCCGACCTGCGCCTAGCCCAGTGCTATCCACAGTGCGCTCTCCAGACATGCCGTCCAGAGGCTGTTACTGGCCAGTGACGAGATAAGTAAGAAATTGAGAGTAAACATTTAGCAACCTTTATAGCAATTTTGACGTTGCTGTCAGGGCCATGCACATCATTGGTTGCAGGGCTCCTCTCACTGCGCAGGGTGTAGACGAACTCGGGCATTGTCAGATGCTCATGATGAGTCCCAGGTGGTATGAACATCATCACAGTCATGCTCAGGGAGGACCACGTGATGGACTGGAAAACTAAACAAGACACGTGGTCTTTCCCCATGGTGAGTTTTGGAAGCAGTGATCTAGCCCTAGTTCCGCCCACCCGGACTGCAAACCTGCCTTTCCAGGCTGCCCTGCAGGCCCTGCACGCCCCCTCCGCACGCTCTCACTGGCTCCTCCACTCAGGCAGTCTTCGTGTTCCCACTCATCAGAATCCTGTTCCTCCTTCAAGATCCCAAATCAAACCCCATTTATTACACACGGCCCCCCTGGCTAGATGAACCGCTTCCCCACCACCCCAAGCTCCCAGTGCACTTTCACCTCCAGCAAGCCCGGCCTTCAGCGTGTCATGTGGTCTCTGGCTGCTGCCCTTAAGCCCCACCCAGTCTGGACCCTACATCCAATCAGTTCTTTTTTTTCTTTTTTTTTTTTTTTTAACTCATCTGTATTTGTTACACCTTTAAGCAGAACGTGACTCCAGCGCTACATTTCCATCCACACAAGACTGGCTCTGAGTTATTTTTGAACAGTTTATGATATACTTAGGTAGGCTTATACCTGCTCCTCCAAACAGTACTTTTCTTTGGAAAACAAGGCCTGTAGAGTTCCTTCCATCAATTGCTTCAGTGTAACCTATTTCTAGAGGAGCAGTACATGCAGAATTGGCAACTACAGGGGTGGAAAGTTCAAAACGCACACGTGATCAGTGCTTAGCAGACCGAGGCCAAGGCGACTCCAAGCACCGGGAGCACCGGTTGGCTCCTTCCTTTGTCAAAATAAAAGGAGGCTGAGCTGTGAATCTCTCGTGGAACCGTGGCGGTGTGAATGCTGCTGGACGATCGCAGAGCCGGTGGACCTGCTGGTGGGAACAGCCTCCCGCCAGGCCTTTGGGGGACAGCATTGACTCCCAGGATGAGCAACCAAGAGGGAGGATCCCAGGTCCCTCCTGCCCTGTCCTGGGCCCACGGCCCCTTCTGGCTGACTCTTAGTCCAGGCTGCCCAGGTCCAAGTCACCCTGACTTGCTTCACCTCTCGCTGGTTCCTGTGAACCCCCAGATAAACTGCCGGAGCAGCTTCAACAGAACCCCTCTCCCGGCTCCTCCTTCCCCACACCACCCCAGCCAGAAAGGCCCCCAGCTCCAGCAGGAGCAGGGCAACAGGTGAGGCAGGGCTTCGTGCAAAAACGCTCCGTGGGCCCACCAGGGAGCCGGGCCTCTGCACGGCCTCCACTTCACTGCTCCCGTCTCTGCTTCCTGATGTCCTGCGGGGGCGTGGCCCACAGTGCCAGGCAGAAAGTCCCTTAGGAACAGAGGCCCCGCGCACCGCTCCTGCTGCCTCCCCACCAGCACCCATCGCCGCCGAGCCCTGAAGTGGCCGCTCAGTGAGTGAGTGATGGAAAAGAAAGCACTTCCAGCAGGAAATTCCTCAGTGAGACCTACGGAAGAACTTTCTGAGCGTAAAAGGAATGAAACGGGCATTTAAAGGCAGAGGTTAGGTTTTCACACACCCTGCCACTTTCAGCTGCTTAGTACTTTGTCCCTGTGTGAGAATCCAGCAGAAACACGGCAGCTCTGGAGCCCTGGAAATGGGAGTTCCAGGGTCCCTGTCACAGCCCAACCCGTTCCCAGCACAGGACCCCTCCGAATTCCACAGGCACAACTTCACACACGGTCATCTGGCCTGATCCCGTTTTTTGCCAAGGGGGACACTGAGGTCTGGAAGGGTGGCGTCTTGCCCACAGCCCATGACAGAGCCAGAGAGAGGCTCCCTCCTCCAGACCAGACCTCGTGGTTTGAAGGAAGTCATGGGGAAGGGGAATGATGGGGAAATGGTCATGTCAGGGGACAGTTCACGCCTCCCTCCCAGTGCCCTTGCCCACTCCTACTGTGAACTCATGTCCCTCAGAGCCTACGTGGCTGGGGAAGCGTCACCAAATTCCCCTTGATCCCTCACCTCCCCCACACAGCCTGGGACTTGCTCAGGGACCCCAAAAGGCAAGCAAGGGGGCCACATGGGGGAGGGTGCAGGGCCAACAAGGTTGGCCCTCCTGTCTCTGCCAGCTGCCTTTGAAAGGCTCCTCCAAAGTGGTAATTCCTTTGTGCACAGACATGATTTATGAGGCTTTCTAAGCAAATTGTGGAGATAAATGGTCTTTGGGGCTGGGAAGCTTCAAAGGCAGTGATGCAAGCAGATCAGAAGGAGCTGGGCCGCTGGGAGCGGTCCCTCATTAAAAGCCTGTGGGTGGAGGGGAGGGCTTTCAGCAAGCTAAGGACAGATAGCTTTCCGGGCCTCTGGGTCCCTTTGGGGCAGCACGCTGCAGCTTGCCTCTCACCCCGAGCCTCACAGACCTCATTGCTATAGGGTCTAAGGACAAAGTGCTGGGGTCACTGAGGTGCATTTATCCTCTGATATAATGCCATGGGGCAGAGGCTGGGGGTGGGGCATGAGTTCTGACTTGGACTCTAGAATGGCAGGGAGGGACAGTGCAGGGTGCTCCTGCCGGGAGCTCAGGTAGGCAGCACCAGCCTCTGTGATCAGCACGGTCTGAAGACATGGCAGGACTTCCGGGAGTCTTGCTCCTCTCCTGCCTCTCACGGGTGACCTGGATGGATTATCAGGCTCTCTGGGTGTCAAGACCTTCTTTTGAACAAGGTATAAAAGAACTCCAGGCCGGGCGAGGTGGCTCACACCTGTAATCCCAGTGCTTTGGGAGGCCAAGGCGGGCATATCATGAGGTCAAGAGAGCCAGACCATCCCGGCCGGCAAGGTGAAACCCTGTCTCTACTAAAATACAAAAATTAGCTGGTCATGGTGGCAGGTGCCTGTAGTCCCAGCTACTTGGGAAGCTGAGGCAGGAGAATTGCTTGAACTCGGGAGGCAGAAGTTGCGGTGAGCTGGGATCGTGCTATTGCACTCCAGCCTGGCAACAGAGCAAGACTCTGTCTCACAAAAACAAGAAAACAATGCTCCAGCTCTGCAGTGCCTCTACGGCCCTAAGTGGCCCATCTCAGAACAAGCCAGAGGTCACCCTCGCTTCCAGGTTGTGGGCAGGCCCCCTAACCACCCCTGCCCTTGGCTCCTTCCTCTGTCAAGTGGGATAACTATAGCTATCCTGAGCAGTTGTGGCTTACCTTGAACAAGATCATACCTGTAAAGTCTCTCACACCTACTGTTCCTTCCCATTACCTGTCCACACAATATTGTGGCATTCTACATCCAGAGCAGATGCTGATTTAAAAAAAAAAAAAAAAGTCCCTGGTAAAGGCCCTGAAGTTGATGAATTTGACTTTCCCATCTTCCCATCTCCTCTCTCCTAAAGCAGGTTAATAAACATACACATACCCTGCTGAAGCTGGCTTCCAGATCTGCTAATTGCCACTTGGATATTAACAGATAACTGAGATATGAATGGCCGATAGTGCCTCAGGATGTGGCTAACTCCCCCACACACAGAGGCACAAGCAGGGGGTTGTTTGCATTTTTTTTTTTTTTTTTT
>NW_016107800.1:533995-601024 GCF_001604975.1 Cebus imitator
AGACGGGGTTTCACCGTGTTGACCAGGATGGTCTCGATCTCTTGACCTCGTGATCCACCCGCCTCGGCCTCCCAAAGTGCTGGGATTACAGGCTTGAGCCACTGCGCCCAGCGGGTTGTTTGCATTTTAAGAGGGATTCCTGCAGCCCCTGAGGAATGGGGTCCTAATGGTGCAATGCCAAGCAGACACAGCGATATCTGAAGCAGGGGCCCAGTGTTGGTTTTGGTTCAGCCATCTGCAGAAGTTTGCCTGGCTCTGAGAAAACTATTCCTGAATCTCCCCACTTCCTCCTGCAATGCTGAGGGTGAGGTGCCTGGCTGAAATGGACCTGGCTGTGGCAGAGGCTATGGCAATGGAGATGAGGAAGGTAATGAGCTGAAGCAGTTGCCTTTGCTCAGGGCATTGAATGCACCCATGGCCTTCGTTCCCCCTCCTGCCCTGCAGCCCAAGACACTGCTGGCTCCCAGGCCTCCTTGTGTCTAACCCGACAGTGGCCACAGCCGCAGCTTTGGCAGGCCGCTGCCCAGAGCCCCTCGCATCACCCCGTGTTCTGACAGTCTCCCATTTGCCTGTCTGTTTCTCAAACTGACTGTAGGCTTCTGAGCCCCTCACATGGTAGGTGCCTGAAAATTGTTTGACATTGAGCCTCTCATCTCGCAATAGCTGGTGTGATGGGATGCAAAGAGCCCTTGATGGACATGGCCAGCTAGTTTCAAATGCAGCTCTCCAGCTTGTTAGCTGTGTGGTCACAGGCAAGTCACTCGGCCTCTCTGGCCCAGTTTCCTGACCTGTAAAATGTGGAGGGCACACAAGATAACTTCTAAAGCCTAGCAGTAAAAAAAGCCAATGTATGACTCTCAACTTCGCCTTTCACAATCAGGTGATGTTGCCCTCTGCCAGGGGATGTTAGTGTGTGTGTGTGTGTGTGTGTGTGTGTGTGTGTGTGTGTGTGTCAGGGGATATTACTGGCATCTCGTGGGTAGAGGCCAGGGATGCCACTGAATGCCCTGCAGTGCACCGGATGGTTCCCCATAGCAAAGAAATTTTCTGGCCCAAACTATGCTGAGGTTGAGAAGCCCTTATTTCGTTACTGAATGTCTCTGAACCTCGGTTTTCTCACTGGAAAATGGAGTCATAATCACATCTCACATGGTTTAACTGAGATCATCTTTGGCATGAGGCAGGGTATGAATAACTGGCACAGGATTAGTACAAAAATGAAAGGAAACAACGTGTGGGAGAATGCAGGTGGTCCCTGGTAAGCTCTCAGGGTCAGGGTTTTCCCCACATGCCTGTGCTCACTCCTCTGTCACTCCCACCCTAGGAGACAGGTGGGGCATGGACCCTCAGCCCCTGTGAATCCCAGCCTCCCCTCAGAGGTTTAAGGGAGGGATAGATAGTGTGGTTAAGTGACACCAGGTAAGTAACAGCTGTAATAAATAGATCACTAAGAGCTCATGATACATCATAATCCTGTGCTGTCAGCATCTTCCAGGCTTAGGAACTGTGTCAGGAGCGTCGGGTTTTACTCCACCTTGGTCTATTAATATTTAATTCCAACAATCTAAGTGGCAGAAGGATAGGAAACTGAGTGGTAGCTCAGCTCAAAGCTTGGGTAACCACCCCGAGTTTTTCAAACAAACACACCTCCTACCCCTGTGCCCTCTGGCCTGTTTCTCACCTGGGGACATTTAGCAACAGGGCACAGAATCACGGAGACTTGAAGGGTCTCCAGCATTTACCAGCCAGTGTTTCTTTCTTTTTGGGGGACAAGGTCTCACTGGGTCACCCAGGCTGGGGTACAGTGGTGCCGTCACAGCTCACTGCAGCCCTGACCTCCCAGGCACCAGCCGCTCTTCCACCTCAGTCTCCTGAGGAGTTGGGACTACTGGCACGTGCCAGCACACCAGCTAATGTTTTTAATTTTTGTAGAGATGAGGTTTTGCCCAGGCTGGTCTTGAACTTCTGGACTCAAGCTGTCCTCCTCCTCCAGCCTTTTGAAGTGTTGGGGTTACAGGTGTGAGCCACCACATCTGGCCCAGTATTTCTTAATGGGGACACCTTTGGCATTTTTTATTTTTGTTTTATTTTACTTATCTTATTTTTAGAGATAGAGTCTCACTCTGTTGCACAGCTGGAGGGCAGTGGTGCAGTCATAGCTCACTGCAGCCTCGACCTCCCAGGCTCAGGTGATCTCCTTACCTCAGCCTCCCGAGCCGCTAGGGCTACAGGTGTGCGCCTCCATACCTGGATAATTTTTGGTAGAGACAAGGTCTCACTGTGTTGTCCAGGCTGTTCTCAAACACCTGATCTCAGTGATCTTCTTTCTCCACCTCCCAAAATTTTGGGATTACAGGTGTGAGCCATCGCACCCAACCAGGGTACAGTTCTAAATTGTGTACGATTGTCCCTGGGGTCATTTATGACAACCTAAACCTCTCCTCTCCGGCTTCCAGATGCCGTCTTGGGGAGGGTGACCTACCCCAGGCAAGAACCTCTGATCCAAACCTGCCATTTTACAGATGTAAAAACAGAGGCCCAGAGAGCAAAGCAGGCTGCCCAAGCATGCCCAGCGCTGGCTCTGACCCATCCTTCAGGCTCCCTCAGAATTGCAGCTCAGGCCTGGAAAGAGTGGAGGGGCTCAGCCTTGGAGAGCTTGACTGTGCTTTGACTGGGGCAAGTCTGTTGACAAATGGCCTCGCTCGCTGGGAAGTCACTTTATTTATCAGCTGGAATGGTTTCCGGCGGCCGCTGCTCTATCCCTGCCTCCCTGCCTGCTGCCTTGGAAACTCAGGAGCAATCCCAGGACCTGTCAGCTCTCACTGCTGCTTCTGCAGGTGGGGTGGGAGAATGAGAGCCACAGACCGTGCTGGGAGGGGCCCTCACTGCATCAGGCGCTTCCGTTGCTGGGGAGGAGCAGGGGGTGGGGGCCTTGGCCTAGGCCTTAGTCCAAGCTGGGGCAACTCAGGAGCAGTGGCTTGAAGGTTCGTTTCCACCCTTGACCTTTGATTCAGAGGCCGACTCCTCCTCCTTGCTGGGCCTCAGGATTCCTGTCTATGGAATGGGAAGGACTAACCTTCTCTCCCACCCCACCTCTGGCCCAGCATCCTTCTGTGTATCTCCCTGAGAGGACCAGTGAGAACAGAGACCATGGGAAGAAAGAGTTCTTACCTGGGGAGATTTTCAAGAGACCTATGCTTGGGCCCCGCCAACCACCCTAGACCAATTCATTCAGAATGGCCATGGGTAGAGCCCAAGTAAGAGTGTTTCCTTTTCCTTTCTTTCTTTCTTTTTTTTTTTTTTTTTTGAGACGGCATCTTGCTCTGTTGCCCAGACTGGAATGTAGTGGCACAACCTCGGCTCACCGCAACCTCCACCTCCTGGGTTCAAGCAATTCTCCTGCCTCAGCCTCCCAAGTAGCTGGGACTGTAGGCATGTGCCACCATACCTGGCTAATTTTTTGTATTTTTAGTACAGACAGGGTTTCACTATGTTGGTCAGACTGGTCTTGAACTCCGGACCTCATGATCCACCCACCTCAGCCTCCCAAAGTACTGGGATTACAGGCATGAGCCACCATGCCCAGCCAAGAGTGTTTCTTAAAACTGCCCCAGTGATGCTGATCTGCAGCCAGGCCGAGAACCACAGTCTGAGGAAGTGAACCCTAAGCAGCTGGGGGGGCTCCTTGGTAGCTGGGAGAAGGGCTGGCCAGTCTCCCTCCTCAGCACGGCTGACAGGTCTTCTTGTGCTCCACTGCGCTGGCTGCTGGGTGGGACCAGATGGTGGATGGGGGGAAAGTAAAGGGCAATCACAAAACGAGGCCCACCTTGGCTCCTCTGTTCCTCCAGCCCAGAGAGACTCCAGGGCTAATGGAACAGCCTGGACGCAGGTACCTTCCTATACAGCAGTGAAGGTGGAACAGCAATGGCAGTCCTAGTCCAGTCCAGAAAGGCATCAAAACATGTTTACTTGGGTCCCTTTAATGAATTATCTTCAGGGACTCAAAAAGATACCTATATCCCGGTGTTGACTGTTGTAACAATAGCCAAAAGGTGGAACAACTCAGTGTCATCCACAGATGACTGGATAAACAAAATGTGGTAGAATATTATTCAGTCGTAAAAAGGAATGAAGTCCTGATACGGGCTACACCATGAATGAACCTGAAATATTATGCTAAGTGAAATAAGCCAGGTACAAAAGACTGATACTGTATGATTCCGTTTAGAATCTAGAAATATCTAAACAGGCAAATTCATAAAGACAGAAAGAGCGCGGTTGTGGTGGCTCACGTCTGCAATCCCAGCGCTTTGGGAGGCTGAGGCGGGTGGATCAATTGAAACCAGGAGGTCGAGACCATCCTGGTCAATAAGGTCAAACCCCATCTCTACAAAAAAATAGAAAAATTAACTGGGTGTTACCGTGCATGCCTGTAGTCCCAGCTACTCAGGTGGCTGAGGCAGGAGAGTCACTTGAACCTGAGACGCAGGTTGCAGTGAGCAGAGATTGTCCCACTGCCCTCCAGCCTGGGGGACAGTGTGAGACTCCGTTTAAAAAAAGGAAGAAAAGAAGGGAGGGAGGGAGGAATGGAGGGAAGGAATAAGAAAAGAAAAAAGGTGTAAAGCTTACCAGTGTAGTTGGAGGTGGAACTAGGGAGTTACTGTTGAATGGTTACCAAGTTTTTCTATTTGGGGTGATGGAAAAGTTTGGAAACAGTGGTGATAGTTGGTACAACACTGTGAATGTAATTAATGCCACTGAATTGAACACTTAAAAATGATTAAAATGGAAACCTTTATGTTATGTATCTTTTACCACAATAGAAAAGATTCTGAATAAGCAATAGATAATCTTAACTGAAGAGAATAAAATTACGGGAAGTAGGGCCAGTCATGGAAAACCTAGGGCCTACGCCCACCCTTCACACTTGAAGCAGTTCCTGAATAAGGCACTTGTGGAAAATGAGCCTCCTTTCTCATCTCTTTGTGGGTTTTCGAGGGTGACTATTTAAGCCCAGGCTGGCTGCCAGCGTTCCATGTCCACCTGCAGCAGGTGCTGTTATTATGGGTTGTCGTGAGAATTAAATGAGAAATTCACTTTGCACCTTTATCTCACGACGTGGCATTAGTAACTGTCCAATCAACTGGAGTTACAAACTTAAAAGCCTGTCAGTGATGAAGACAATGGGGAAGCCACTTCCCTCATGGGGACCCAGGGGCACACTAACCCTGGACCCCAAAGTCTGAAGTGGTCAGAAGGGAAGGAGGTGAGCTGCCCAACCTTAAAGAACACAACAAGCCAGGCCATGCATTTCCCAGTGCCCTTCAGTGCTCAGTAGCTGCCCAGAGAAGGTCTAGCCACTTAAAAAAATCAGCCAATAATTCTATCTACTCCGGAGGCTGAGGCACAAGGATCGCTTGAACCCAGGAAAGGGAGGTTGCAGTGAGCTGAGACGGCACCACTGCACTCCAGCCTGGGTGACAGAGTGAGACTCCGTCTCAAAAAAGGAAAAAAAAAAAAATCAGCCAAAGTCCAATATAATTAGGAAGGAGAGTCTGGGACGAAAAAAGAAATGTGTGAGGGGTGACATTCCAAGGCCAAATTGGTAAGAGTTCACAATTCTCTGTGAAAGAATGCAAAGTCCTCTTGTAATTATAATGACGGTAGTTTTCAGTCACCTTGAGCAGAGCTGATAATTGACTCACTGCAGCTTGCCTCATTTCTCTGTCATTGCTGGGGAATGAGGTGTTTTAAGTGAATTTTCTAGATAACTGAAGCTTATCCCTGTGAACCCTAACGTTGTTTTTCCATTTAATCACTCTGGGGAGGAATTTCTCCGGAATGAATTACACACTTCTCTGCTTCCTTAATCAGAATATTCTAAATTAAATGTGGCTTCTTCCTGTCAATTTGGATATGAGAGGCTATTTGCCCCTATATTAATGGCTCCAAGTTACTTGGCTTTTTTTTTTTTTTTTTTTTTTTTTTTTTTTTTTTTTTTTTTTTTTTTTTTTTTTTTTTTTTTTTTTTTTTTTTCTACACGTTTCCTATTTCCATGGTTTCTTACTGTGACATAGAGCTCTTGCTCACATATTTTTAGGAGCCCCATAGAACATGCAGACGTTGGCAAGGCACGGTGGCTCATGACTGTAATCACAGAACTTTGGGAGGCCGAGGCAGGTGGATTACCTGAGGTTGCAAGTTCAAGACCAGCCTGGCCAACATGGTGAAACCCCGTCTCTACTAAAAATGCAAAAAATTATCCAGGCGTGGTGGCACATGCCTGTAATCCCAGCTACTCAGGAGGCTGAGGCAGGAGAATCACTTGAACCCAGGAGACGAAGGTTGTGGTGAGCTGAGATCGCACCACTGCACTGCAGCCTGGCAACAGGAGCGAAACTCTATCTCAAAAAAAAAAATGCAGACACAAACATACACATGTGCCTATACATACACACTCACATGCCAGTCTGTAATGTGAGGAAGCAGAGTGCCAGGTTTAATAGAACTGTGTTTACATCCTTCTGTAATGCCCTGAGCCACCCGTGTTAGAGGACTTTCGTAGTGTACCATGAACGCTGCTCCAGCATTTCTGCCCACTCAACTGTGCACCCCAACAGGGCAGGGCACCTTCTGGCACTAGCAGGTCCTTGGTAAATGTTTTTGAGTGGGCAAGCAGAAGAATGAAGACACCCAAGTGTTACCACGTGGACTTTATGACAATATTCTAGCTTCCTTATCAGAAGGCTAGCTTTGCTTCCTACTGGGTTTTGGCTGCGCCAGAAAGAACAGAGGTCGTTTTATAAGCAAAGCGTAACCGTGCGCCCTGGGATGCACGAAGAGCAAACCGGCTTTGGGCCCCAACAGTTTCATACAGAGCCAAGGTCTCAGGGCAGTAACTGCAGCCCCAAGAAAGGAAGGGGATTCCTTGTGCTGGATCCTGAGATGGTTCACAGTGATGAACAGAGAAGAAGTGGCCGGTCCCTGAGGCATCCCTGACCTGTGCTTTGTGGCTGCCACCTTGTCCCCAAGGCCACCTCTAAATTTCAGTCTTTGGACTCACCCTCTAGAAAGTGTCACATGACCTGCAGTGGAGAGAGCTAGAACCAGGAGACCTGGGCCTGCCCTTGCTGTGACCTCAGGCAGTCACTTCCCTTCTCTGACCCTGTGTTTCTCCATCTGTGACATGGGAACATAAGAAAACCTAACTTACACGGTTGTTGTGAGGGTTACATTTTAGTCATGTATGTAGTCACATCTTACAGACGATAAACTGTGTGAATTCAACTACGTGTTCTTGACAACTAAAAGAGAAATGGTACCACAGAGAATTCTGCCGGTCCTTCTGCTCACTGGGTGTGTGTCTCGGGGAAAGGATGAGGTGGAAGGTGCTGGACTGCTGGATACTCAGTCACCCTCCGTCCTGTGAGCCTTTTTTTTTTTTGGAGACAAAGTCTTGCTCTGTCGCCCAGGCTGGAGTGCAGTGGTGAAATCTTGGTTCACTGCAACCTCTGCCTCCCGGGTTCAAGCCATTCTCCTGTCTCACCCTCCCAAGTAGCTGGGACTACAGGAGCACACCGCCACACCCAGCTAATTTTTGGTATTTTAGTAGAGACGGAGTTTCATCATGTTGCCCAAGCTGGTCTCAAACTCCTGAGCTCAGGCAGTCCACCCGTCTCGGCCTCCCAAAGTGCTAGGATTACAGGCGTGAACCACGGCGCCCAGCCGCCTGTGAGCCTTTTTCGATGTGAGTGGAGGCTGTAGCCTTACTCATGTAATACCAAGTGGCAAATATAGAGTGAGACTCATTCATGATTTGACAGCTCCGTTTGTGTGTGTGAATACTTGGGGCACAGAGGAAGAAGGGATGAACCAAGATAGGGTGATGGGCATTCCAGGCCTCGGTGGTTCTGTCTGCTAAAGGATGATGGGCAGGCTCCATGACATTGACCACTTGACCTTGGCCGGTAGGTGGGAGGGACATACGGGGGACTGGTAGGGCTGGTGGGGCAGTCATTCCACCAACCTTCAGCCCCCAAAGACCACATGCACTCAGTGGCCACACTGGAACCTTGTACCTGGAAGTCTGACCTGATCTCCTTAGCTGGGAGCAATCATTCTTTCCATTGAACTTCTCCCAGAACTTAACGTTACGTGTGCCTGTCCGTGCCTGAATTCCACACCCCACTCCCACCCCAGAATTTGGGGAAATGAGGCTGTAGCTGAGGACATCGTGTTATTGTGTGTCCTGTACGCATCAGGTGAGGGTCAGGGTGGGAGGTGGCAGCAGGCGGGGTGACCTACCTGGGGCTCTGCGGTTCAGCCCCTTTCCATAGCCCTAGACTGTGAATTTCTGCAAAACTGGCTCAGCTATCACTCTTTGAGACGTTTAATTACATTTAAGATCTTGAAGGCTGTCTGTTAGCTCCCAGGGAAGCATTTCGTTTTCCTCCTCCTGAAGCTGGCTGCTTGGAAGGTAATGAAATTGAACTGAAGCTGAAGCAACCAGGGGTCGTAGGCATTACTGAGAGGAAGAAGCATGAGGTAGAGCCAGGGAGGGGCAGGAGAAAACCAGCGTGTGTGGGGAAGAGGGAGAAGGGGCAGGAAAGGCAGAGAAGTGGGAGCTGGCCTGGGCTAGGTCCGGCAGGCCCCAGGAAGAGGGGCAGAGTCACAGAGAAGACGTGGCAGATGGCAAAAGAAAGGGCCCAGCAGAAAGGAACACAGAAAGGCAGCCGGCTGAGAGTTTAGCAGAGACGGAGGGAGGTCAACAGCTTGTGGCTCCAGAATTTCAGTACAGGAGAGGGGGCTTTGGCACAGCCATTTGGTTGGAAGAGCATGGCCGGACCAGGAGGTGGGTTCTGAAGCTGCCTTGAGGGAACAAGCCCTCTGCCCCTCTTAGCCTGTGTGACGATTTGCGTGACTTCGTGGAAGAACTCGTGGAGCTTATGAGGCACCAAAGCTTCCACCCAGGCGCCCCTTGCTGCCCCCTGTCCAGGGAGGGGTGCTGCAAAGATGGGAAGGCCGCATGGGCATCGGTTGCCGGCCTCTGCCCCAAGGAGAGCCTTCGAGGCTCCTGACACCCGACCATCCCCATCTCTCGCAGGCTGTGACAGCGACCACTGGGGCCCCCACTGCAGCAACAGGTGCCAGTGCCAGAATGGCGCCCTGTGTAACCCCATCACAGGCGCCTGCGTGTGCGCCGCCGGCTTCCGTGGATGGCGTTGCGAGGAGCTCTGCGCACCTGGCACCCACGGCAAGGGATGCCAGCTGCTGTGCCAGTGCCGCCACGGCGCCAGCTGTGACCCCCGCACCGGCGAGTGCCTCTGTGCGCCTGGCTATGCTGGCGTCTAGTGAGTAACGCGGGGGGCCTGGAGGGGTGGGGGGCCTGGAGGGAGCCCGCCCTGGGGAGGGGTCTGGAGTGGCTGCCCTCAGGGCAACTGCACGCCCCGCCCCAGGCCTCCTTGGGGGTGGGCTGTGTGGTGGGACCAGGAGAGTCAGGATAGTCTTGGCTGTGAAATCTCCTGTGAATCTAAACACCCAGGACTCACCCACGCAGGTCTCAGATTCCTGTCTTCCAGGTCCCTGTTGCTAGACTGCCGGAGTGAGCACTCCCTAAAACCCTCCCAGGAGGCCCCTCCTGGCAGGGGCAGCTCTTAGCTTAGAAGTCTCTTCTGACCTTACCCCATATGATGCTGCTCACCTGGGCATTTGGGACAGAGAGCAGTCAGGGTCCTGGGCAGATACCATTTGCAGATTTGGGAGGGTTACTCCGCCTGTTCCTCACAGCAAACAGCCCCCACTCCAGTTCCCCAGAGAGTGGTATTGACAGGAGATTGAAGATCTCCTCCCAACCCTGTAGCAGGCTCTGTGGCCCTCCGACAGCCTAGATCCTGAGGGGCGGCCAAGGACTCTAACCACAGAGACGTCGTTGATGGAGGGTGTTCCCTGCCCTGATGTCTGGCCGGCTCCCAAGTCCTAGTGAGCTAGAGGCCAGGGCCACTGGATGCAGGCCCAAGACTAAGCCCCCATGCAAACCCTGCCCAGCACCGCCACAGCGCCCTGCACATGAGCCTGTCATGAGAGCTGGGAGCCTTCCCGAGCCCGGAAGGAACGTGCTCCAGATTCTTCCCCTCTGCGTCTAGGCAGATTCTCGAAGACGGGATCCACGAGCACTTCTCAGTGCCTTCATTCGTGCTGTTCCCTTTGCCTGGCATGCCTTTCCTTCCATTCTCCTGGTGAAGTTAACTTCACCTTACGGCCCAAGTAAAATGTCTTCCTCCTCGGGAAGCCTTCCTCGGCCACCTCCCCAGCACACTCTTCTTTACACTAAGAACACCTCAGTCATCCCACAGGTATTGGCCCACGCACCCTCCCTTCCAGAGTGTTCAGTCGGAGCCCTGCTTCCCGCTCCTGGCAGGGAGCAGGACTGCAGCTCAGCTGATGTGCCTAATACAGATCCTTTGACTGTGAAGGAATTCCCAGGGAGCCCTGGAGCACTGGGACCCTGACACCTGACCTGAATGCTGCTGTGTCTAACACCTCTGCTTCTCCATGCAGCTGCGAGGAGCTGTGCCCTCCTGGGAGCCATGGAGCTCACTGTGAGCTGCGCTGCCCCTGCCAGAATGGGGGCACCTGCCACCACATCACTGGCGAGTGTGCCTGCCCCCCAGGCTGGACGGTAGGTGGCCCCACAGGATCTGGGTGGGGCACTGTAAGAGGGCTGAGCATTTGCCACTCACACACCTTAGAAGGCTAAATCGGCCGGGCATGCTGCTCATGACTGTAATTCTAGCACTTTGGGAGCCCGAGGCCTGCAGATCACTTGAGGTCAGGAATTCAAGACCAGCCTGGCCAAAATGGGGAAACCCCATCTCCACTAAAAATACAAAAATTAGCCAGGTGTTGGGGCACACGCCTGTAATCCCAGCTACTCAGGAGGCTGAGGCACGAGAATCACTTGAACCCAAGAAGCGAAGGTTGCAGTGAGCCAAGGTTGAGTTACTGTGCTCTAGCCTGGGTTCAAAAAAAAAAAAAGGCTCAATTCTTCTCCCACTCTGAATACCCTCACGCCTATTTATCACCTTAGGGCATCACTAAATGCTGCCAGTGGTGCCATGGACACAGCTTTGAATCCCAGGTCTGCCGTCTCCACGTGCTGTGTGGCCTGAAGTTACTCACCTCTCTAAGCTGTGGTCTCATGTGCAAAGAAATTGAGTTCTTCTAAGATTGACTGTCTGTGTGTGTAAACACCCACATGAGCTGCTGTGGGCCCTGGGCCAGAGGTGGCAGAAAAGTCTGGGAAAAGAAGAAACAGCAGGTACGGGTGACCTGAATTTAACGTCACCCCTGCACTCGCGCACACACGCATTCGGATTCCGTGGGCCCCGGCGTTTGTGTTTTAACAAGTGCTGCAGGTGATTCTGACGCAGACTCAGGCAGCCCGGATCTCCCCTCTGGGAACCACCATTGTAGGAAAGGGATTTATAACCTCAAGGGTCTAAATTCAGGTCTCACATCCAATGTTAACCCTGAAAAGAGCCTCCATTACTCCGCTTCCCCAAGTCCAACACTGATGTGCCACCAGTGAGCCCTGCCCTGCCTGGCTGCCATGGCTGGTGGCTGGCTCAGGTGAGGCTGTGCATGTCCGAAGTCCTTTGCAAGCTCTGAAGCTCCCTATGATGGCTTGATTTCTGTCCCTGAGTACCAGAGATCCTCTACAAGCCTCCTTTTAGCCAACACACCCTGCCTATCAGCACCTCCCCTGCAGACCAAGTCCTTAGAGGCAGTGAGTCAGCTGGAGCTGACCCTCCTGGGCTGTGTCCCTGCCTCGGACTGTCCAGTAACACGCCCCAGGTCAGGGGAAGCTCAGCGACACAGTCCGCTACCTCCCCTGGGGCCTGAGGCTTTGCAAAGCCAGGGAGGACAGGGCTGCTGAGCAGAAGCAGGATATTTTAGGAGGCTGTGAATGCAGAGGTCACAGGGACAGAAGGGAGGACACCTGCAGGGCCCATCGATGCAGGCACAGTCTTGTCAGAATGTTTTTAGGGCAGGAAAGGACCTTGGGGACCACTTGGTCCCACAGTATCCAAACCTGGCTGCACACCAGAGCTGACATGAGGGTGGCGGTGGATTAAAATGCAGATTCCCAGGCCCCATCTGTGACCTCCCGGGACCGGGGGATCTCTCTTTTTAATAGGCTCCCCAGATGGTTCTGAGGCAGCCAGTCCTGACTGCAGGTCTGCATTTGGAAAAAATTGATCCAGACCATAGGATTTCCTTCTGTGTTTCACAGAACCCTAGGGTTTCTTGAGGGAGAATGGGGACAAGAGCCCAGTCATTAGGACCCTGGTGCCCACCCCACCCCCACCTCTCCATTTGATCTATTTTCCATATTGAGGTGCTCTAGGTAAGATTCCACGTAAAAATAGGGTTTCCCAGCTTTAAGAGATTTGAGCCCCCGGGTCTGTCAATACCTTCCTTTCTCAGATGAGGACACTGAGGCTCAGAGAGGGTAAGGGACCTGTTCAAGGCCACACTGGTAGTTAGGGGGGAGGTGCAGCTAGAATCGAGGTCTCCTGACTCCCAGCCCTTGGCATCTGTCTGTCCATCTGTCTGTTTTCTCTGAGGAAGAAAAAGGGGCTGCCGCCACCTCTCCCATACCTGCCCACCTCTCCCATACCTGCCCACCTCTCCCATACCTGCCCACCTCTCCCGTACCTGCCCACCTCTCCCATACCTGCCCATTTCTCCCTCCCTAAACCAGTCTCTGGAAAGACCCTCTCATCTCCAACCAGCTTCGGAAATTCACCCAGTAGGCTGGGTCCTCAGAGGCCCAGCAGCAGCGGAGAGGTTGGATCAGGATGCAGTGGGGAGAACAAGGCCACAGCATCCCCGTGCCTGTAAAGGCCTCTCTGGAGACGCTGCTGAGGCTCTTCTGGTCAAAGACGGGGAAGGTGAGACGCCAACACATGCAGGGATTGTATGTCTCCCCAGCACAGCCAGAGGTCTGTTCTTCCAGATGACAGGAAACTCTGTCAATAGAAGCCTTTGGATTTGGGGACTTTATGTTTTTTATTTTATTGTAGACAATTGCATTTCTATTTTTGACATAGCATTTAACTTGCAGATTTGTATGAATTATTAATACCCCTTGTGCATACACAGTCACCGTATAATGAAGTCACACTCATGCCTGAGGCTCCTCCCAGGGAGAGCTGGGACCAAGGAATGGCTACTGGGGAGAAGGCTCCCCACTTTAGCATCCCCTGGCGCCTGACTTTCCCACAGTCACACAGTGGGCCCTGTGTGACTTCCACCTCACATTTTCCAACTCAGAGATAAAAAGACTGGTGATTCGCACCATGCACCTCCCCAAAGGCCGGGCCATTGTCTGAACTGGAGAGAGGAGCTGCCAGGAACTCTGGCCCTGCAGGCCCCTCCGAGATTCCTGGCCAGCAGGCCCTGAGCATGCACACGGGATGGTCCACCAGCCCAGCACGAAGCCTGTTTCAGTAGGAGTCTTTGCAAAAGAGCTTGGGAATCATTTCCCCTCTTTCTGAACTCCGAGACCTAGCAAAGCAGAGAAGCCAGGTGTGAGTCGTTTGATGTGAGTGGGCACTAGAGACAGAGAGGGAGAAGGAAACGGGATTGTCATTCCACACCCTGAGGAGTCCCCAGTCTGATGCTGGGGGCTGGATACCGTGTGTCTGCCCACATGCATACACACACACAGAAAAGAGACGGGAGGAGAGGAGACTGAGGGCCTGGGAAATAGGACTAGTTATCCTAGAGGGCCAAAGAGAGGTTTTGCGTGGTGAAATCCTATCTCTACTAAAAACACAAAAAATCAGCCAGGGGTAGTGGTGGACCCCTGTAATCCCAGCTATTCAGAGGCTGAGGCAGGAGAATCACTTGAACCCAGGAGGTGGAGGTTGCAGTGAGCCAAGGTTGTGCCACTGCACTCCAGCCTGGGTGACAGAGGAAGACTCCATCTCAAAAAAAAAAAAAAAAAAGCAGAGGTGTTGGAGCCGAGGCTCTAGCATCACAGATGCTCAGGTCTGAGAAGGGAGGTTCATGGAGCCCCACTTCCAGTCCTGTGGCCTAGATCTCCTTCGCAGCGCCCACACCAACCACAGCTCACGGTCCCTTGAGGGTGTCCATGCCACCCTGGAGCATCACTGGTGGTTAGAAATGCCTTCAGGGGCTTGGAGAGGCTGAGGCGCCTCCCTCCAGGGGAACCAGCACGCCTTCCGTCCTCTCCCCATCTTGGCCTCTTCTCTTCGTATGTTCCATTTAGCCAAGATCCTTTTAAAGTGTGACTGTTTTCCAGATTTTGACCAAGCCATTTGGTCTAACCACTTCTGAGAGGAGCAGAAAGTGTCACTTTACCCCATGTCCAACTTTCTACTTGACACAGCAGTCCAAGATCCCTCTACAATTGGAGATACATACTCAGTTGACCATAGGGCAAATACATGAGTCCTCTGGGGCTGCCATAACAAGGTGCCACAGACTAGGCAACATGAACAACAGACCCTGATTCTCACAGTGCTGGAGGCTAGAAGTTCAAGATCAAGGTGTCAGCAGGGTTGGTTCCTTCGCTCAGAACCAACCCTCTTTCCTTGGCTTGTAGATGGCTGTCTTCCCCCTGTGTCTCCATGTAGTCTTTTTTCTTTGTCTGTCTGAATCTCCTCCTCTTGTAAGGACATGAGTCATATTGGATGCGGGCCCACCCATATGACCTCATCTTAGCTCGATTACCTATGCAAAGATCCTAGCTCCAAATGCAGTCACATTCTGAGGTACTGGAGGTTAAAACTTCAACCTACGAATGTTGGCCGGGCACGGTGGCTCACACCCATAATCCCAGCACTTTGGGAGGCCGAGGCGGGTGGATCACCTGAGGTCAGGAGTTCGAGACCAGCCTGGCCAATGTGGTGAAACCCCGTTTCTACTAAAAGTACCAAAAATTAGCCAGGCGTAGTGGTGGGTGCCTATAATCCCAGCTACTTAGGAGGCTGAGATAGGAGAATCGCTTGAGCCCGGGAGGCAGAGGTTGCAGTGAGCTGAGATCATGCCATTGCACTCCAGCCTGGGCAACAAGACTGAAACTCTGTCTCAAAAAAAAAAAAAAAAAGTTTTTTCAAGAGTGTCCTTATCCAGCCCAGGACTGTAGAAGACTGAGTCAGACAGAAGCCAGAAGGACTTCCCTCCCCTCATGAATACCTAGAACTTATAATGTGCACTGAGAAAGACAGGCCCCTGCCATGCCTGGGGTACCCCCACCACCTCCAGGAGGAAGAGGGACCCCTATTCTGAGTGACTTTTATGATTATTATTATTATTTGAGACAGAGTCTCACTGTGTTGCCCAGGCTGGAGTGCAGTGGCACGATCTTGGCTCACTGCAACCTCCACCTCTCGGGTTCAAGCAATTGTCCTGCCTCAGCCTCCCAAGTAGCTGGGATTACAGGTGCCTGTCATCATGCTGGGCTAATTTTTGTGTTTTTACTACCTGCCTTGACCTCCCAAAGTGCTGGGATTACAGGCATGAGCCACTGCACCTAGCCTGAGTGACTCTTCTCTCCCTTCTTCACACACACACACACACACACACACACACACACACACACACACACACAGTCTCACTGTCCTTGGCTGCCTCTGCCCTTCACTCCTCCCTCCCCTCCCCCCCCAGCCCCTCCTCTCAGCCCCCCTACTTCTGACTTGTGTATGGAGAGTCTGAGCTTACTAGCCCCCTGTTTAACTCATTACAAGTAAATTGAATGATCTTGAAAGATGACTCTGGTCTGGCAGAATTTTCCTAAATAAACCAGCTTCTGCAGGGTTGGCGATTATTGGTGCTTAATAATTGTGTGTTGAACTAATTGATTAATTAATTGGAGGAACATCCTTGATCTCCAGAAGAGAAATGACTATCGGGTGTGTGTGGGACTGGAAGGGCAGCAGGAGTCGAGAGCAGGCTCAGATTTGTGAGTTAAAGACCTAAGACTCATGTGTAATTTTAAGTGATATAATGTCACAAGGCTAATACTGGGGGGCGGGGGAGTCCCCTACTCCATTTACAAATCCTACTCCCTAAAGGCAACTACTCTCAAATCTTTTAGGTATTTCTCCTGGAATTTCCCTCCATTTTTCTATATAACATGCTTTATAGCTGTTTCTTGACTTTTCCATTTTAGTCATTGAATCCATTGACTTCCTGACATAGAATAAGATTCAGCTCTGCCATACACACACATACAAAACAAGCGACTCTTCTCCCACACCTCCCAATGGAGTTACGTTACAATTTGTGGTTAAATTATTGAAAAAAAATATTTAAGACACGGCATCTGGCTGTGTCACCCAGACTGGAGGGCGGTGGCTATTCACAAGCACGATCATAGCTCACTTTCAGCCTCGAACTCCTGGACTCAGGCAATCCTCCTTCCTCAGCCTCCTGAGTAGCTAGGACTACAGACAGGTGCCACCATGCCCAGCTTGGTTAAATTATATTTTAATATTTGTTAATATACACATGTATTGTTACTAATTTATCCTTAAAACTCGGTGACGGAGCTCTCAAACTCCTCAGGAAGGTCAGATGCATCAGAAGTCTCTCTGTTTGGCCTGGCGTGGTGGCTCACGCCTGTAATCCCAGCACTTTGGGAGGCCGAGGCCAGCAGATCACCTGAGGTCGGGAGTTCGAGACCAGCCTTACCAAAATGGAGAAAACACCATCTCTACTAAAAATACAAAATTAGCCAGGCATGGTGGTCCATGCCTGTAATCCTAGCTATTCAGGAGGCTGAGGCAGAAGAATCGCTTGAACCCAGGAGGTAGAGGCTGCGGTGAGCCGAAATCGTGCCACTGCACTCCAGCCTAAGCAACGAGAGCGAAACCCTGTCTCAAAAAATTTTTTTTAAACCTGTCCATTTTTTGCTTTTGTTTTTGAGGCAAGTTTCGTAGAAGCCTGCGTCTTCTGTTCCAGTCTGAACTCCTTTCCCTGCAGGCCTGCAGCATAGCGGTCACCTGGGACTTCCGTTCACCCCTCTTCTCTTAGAGTCCCTAGTTCCTGAAATTCATGCCTTTCTTTTTCTTGGGTAATTTTTTTTGATGGAAAAAAAAAATCCTCCAGTAGCTTTCTGAGAAAGTGTTTATGGAAGGTTAACTATTTGAGGCTGTTCAAATCTGAAAATGTCTTTATTGAATCCCTCACTTGAGTGTTAGTTTCGTTGGGTGTAGAATTCTAAGTTGGAAATAATATTTTTCCTCTGGATTTTTAAGGCATTGCTCCATTGTCTTCTGGCTTCTAGTTAAGAAGTCTAAAACCTTTAATTCCTGATTTTTGTATGTTGTTTTCCTCTATTTTCATTTTTATTTGTTTCTGTAGAGATGAGATCTTGCTTTGTTGCCTAGATGTTAGAGACCAGGGGCTGGTCTCCAACCCCTGGGCTCAAGAGATCCTCCCACCTTGGCCTCCCAAAGTGCTAGGATTACAGGCATGAGCCACCACACCTAGCCTGTTTTCCTCTTTCTAAAAACTGTGAACATCATTTCTTTATCCATAGAGATATAAAAGTTTACAGTAACACACCTTGATGCAGGTCCTGTTTCATTTTGTTGCTGGAGACCTTGTAGGCCTTTTCAATTCAGAAATCCAGGTTCTCCATCCTTCCATTCTGGGAAATTTTCTTTTATTATATTTTCCATTAATTTACTTACCTCCATTTTCCCTGTTCTGCCTGGAACTCCTGTTAATTAGATGTCAGACCACCCAAACTGGTCCTCTAATTTCATTATATTTTCTCTATTATTTTAAATCTCATCTGTCTGTCTGTCTCTCTCTATCTGGTGTACTTTATAGGAGATTTCTTGTACTTTATCTTTTGGCTCTTCTATTGCAACATTTTAACTTCCTCCATATTATTTTTAATTTTCAAGACCTTTTTTCTGTTCTGTAGATATCCTCTTTTATAGCATTCCATTTTTTCATAGGTGCAATAGTTTCTTTTTTATTTTTTTTATTTTTATTTTTTTTACTTTTTTCTGCTACTAGGTCAGTGCAAAAGTAAGGTGCAATACTTTCTTATAGCTACCTGAGCATGTTCATTTTCATTAAGATAGAGGCTTCTTTCCTTCTTTTTTTTTTCTTTAGCTTTTCCTTGCTCCAGGCATGGTTCTTATTTCCTCTGTGTTCCTGTTGTCTATTTGTTTATTTCAGTGTTTCTCTTTCATGTGAGAGCCTATTTCAAATATCTGGTGAGCCTTGGCCATCTGTTCATGTTTCACAGGAAGCCTCAGAAAAGCTAATTGGACACCTGGGGGTGGAGGGAGATGTTGACCGATGGGACCCTCAACTATCCGTATCTTTAGATCACTTCTCTTGAGCGCCTCAGTGTCCCTAGAAAGGAATCCTCCAACCTCCTGCCACAGGGAGTCCCGTCCCTCAGTCAGCTTTCTGGGAGCACAGTGGGGAAGAGAGCAGCAGGAGAGTCCTACCCCCACCTTCTTCTGTGCCTGTGTCCCTTGTCCACAGCCTGTGAGACCAACCTCTCTGAAAGATGCAGGCAATTCACCTGGCTCTTCAAGGTGGGGGCAGAGATTGGGGGTCCAATTCCCTATTTTATAAACTTTCACACAATCCTTTTCATCATCCCTGCACCCTCACCTTCGGAGGGTCCCAGTGTCTCTGATTCCTGAACTTTCTGCGGTTACAAAGGACTTCATTGCCCAGCATTGGGACACCCCCTTTGCAGGCACTTAGCATTGCCCGGGAAGAGAAAGCAAAGGCGTTGGCGCCCCTCCACCTGCTCTGCCGTCTTCCGGTGTGCGACATCCCTAGTCTCCTCTTCCTCTCTTCGTCGTAGGTTTATACCTTTACCCGTTTAACTCTCATGTCAGCTGGGTTTGGGAAAGAAGTCAAGCAAAGTGCACGTCTCCACAGCAGCATGTTTACTGAGCCTCCTCAGTGCTTTACTGTGTACCCATGTGAGAGTACTTACTGCCTTGTACTTAGTTTACTCAGCCTCCTCAGTGCTTTACTGTGTACCCATGTGAGAGTACTTACTGCCTTGTACTTCATTCCTAAATTGTGCTGAATAACTGCATGAGCAATTTGACTTCAGTCTCCCACCTCTAAGAGGAGGGCTTTGGAGCACTGGTGTCCAGCTGTCTGTACTTCTTCTGGGAAGTTGGGTGGTCCCTGGGGTCACAGCAGCTGTGCCATTCCCAGGGGAGTTTGGCATCTCTGGAGCACCACCATGCATGTCTTCTCATCTCTATTTCAGGGAGCAGTGTGTGCCCAGCCCTGCCCATCAGGGACATTTGGCCAGAACTGCAGCCAGGACTGTCCTTGTCACCATGGAGGGCAGTGTGACCACGTGACTGGACAGTGCCACTGTACAGCTGGATACATGGGGGACAGGTAAGGGTGGCGTTAACTGTTGTCTTTGCTGTCCATTTTGCTCCTATTCACAGAAGGCTTGTAGAGAACAGCTCATAGCCCTCTCTCTGTCAGCCTTCCAGCTCCTTTCTCAGAAAGCATTCTGAGCTCTCCTGCCAGGGAGAGCCAGCAACTGATGCCCCCTTGCCCTCGGCCTGCAGAGCACACCAGCACACCCTCTCCTCTAGCCTAGTGGCCCACGCTCTGAAGGAGGTGAGCACCTGCCCCCACTCTCTGCTCTTTGCTCTCATGGAGGGAGGCAATGGCACAGATAATCCAAGCAAGCTGAGAGGACAAAATCACTTCATCTGTTTTGCATGATTTCTTCTGGAAGGTGGATTTTTAGTCCTAATTTGCGTTCCAACAAAAGGATGCTGATATCAGTTTGCACCCTCTGAAGGCCTGCAGCCTAACAGCAGACTGAAGGAGGCACTAATGTCCTGGAATGAAACCAGCCTTGCAGAGTGGATAATCAAAACACACAGAACTGGGTAATCACCATACGTGCACATGTGCCCCAGTTGGAAGAAGGATCCCATGTGGACAGGGCAGGTGCAAAGGAAAAGGGAGAAACGGCAAGCAGCCTATGTGAGGATGAGTAGGTTGGGAGCTGGAAAAAGATCTTTGAAACCCTCAGAACCCGGGCCAAGCCTCCTTCCTCTCACTCTTGACTACATGGGTCTCTTCAAACAGAGAGAAAGGCTGCACATAGGCGGCCCGCACACCCATTGCCTGGTTCCTTGGGGAGCCATGTTTCATTTCTGGCTCCTGGATTGGATACTTTTCTCAGACAAAATGAGAGAACATTTTTCATCCTTCCCTGCCTGAGTGACATCAGGGCTGAGTTAACCAATGAGTCCCTCCATCTCTAATAGACAAAATTGGGGCTCCTCTAGCTCTCCCTAGAATCAGCCCCGAATCCTTAGCGATGTCCAGAAAAGAGATTGTCCATTACCCTTAGGCTTATTTACCTCCAGCTGGAAGTGTTTTAAGCCAGATCTGATCTCTTTGTGATCCAGTGTTCATCTATGTGAGCTTCCCCGACACAGAACATGGGGTGTGGCACCTGGGGACCCCTCCCTCCCTGAGCCGTGAGAGGGAGGACTGAAACACTAAGCGCGTGTTCCCATCCTCACCATCTCCCCAAATCAGGAAATGCTCAGGATGAGCCAGCATAGACTGGAACCAGGAAGACCCTCACGCCAGCACAGGACTGCTTTGTCAGACCACTTTCCCATGAGAGTGCAAACTGCCCGCTTGTTGAAAATGCGTAGGCCTAGGGCTCTAGCCGGCTGGACTCTACACCAGTAGACCCTAGCTCATTGGTGCTCTCGATTTTCGCTGTCAGGACGTGTCAAGTAGAGAAATAATCCATGGCTGGGTACGGTGGTTCATGCCTGTAATCCCAGCACTTTGGAAGTCCAAGTCGGGCGGATCACAAGATCAAGAGATCGAGACCATCCTAGCCAACATGGTGAAACCCTGTCTCTACTAAAAATATAAAAATTAGCTGGGCGTGGTGGTGCACGCCTGTAGTCCCAGCTACTCGGGAGGCTGAGGCAGGAGAATCACTTGAACCCGAGAGGCAGAGGTTGCGGTGAGGCAAGATTGCGCCACTGTACTCCAGCCTGGCAACAAACGAGACTCCATCTCAAAAAAAAAAGAGAGAGAGGGAGGGAGTGGGGGGGAGAGAGAGAGAAACCAAAATCTCTGCTTATTGGAGCCTGGTGCATAATCCCGGGCAGAGAGGAACCCTTAAAGCCAAAGGGCCTTCTAGAAAGCTTTGCCAATCAACCACATGAGGGTTCAGTGGGAGGCCAGGTAGCATTTGGGCTTCTCACCTAAACGGGCTGCCTGGTGTTTAATATTTTGTAAAATTACCTCCATTAATTTCGTAGGTGACAGCTGCATTAACCCACCCCAAATCATCACGAGCACATTAAAGTTGAGTGGGTGTCATAATGCAGGCCTCCCCGGATAGGCAGAAACCAGTGCAAATTAAACATGAAATGTAAGGAGGGCTTTGCAGCTCATTTTGTAATTTAATTGAGCAATGTATCTGGTTGTTAATGGCAATATCGGACACATTAGATTGATATGGTGCAAAGGAAGGATGTTTAAGTAGAAAACTAATTCCTGCTGTGATTACCCTTCTGTTCCACAGGCCCGGTTATTAGCATGCTTTGTGTAAAATTCATTAGCAGTCATTGCTTGATCTCTAAATAAATAAGTTGTTTAAATTGTGAGTAGAAAAAAAAAAAGAGGCTGATTATGTAAATGAATTAGGTTGTCAATATTTCAATTTCCAGATTGTCTTTCTGGGGCTGTAGATTGTCACCCCCCAAAAAAAATAGTGGGCTAGGGAATTGCCCGTCAGAGGAGCTTAGGGTTCAGGGCTCTGCCTGGTCCTGCTAGGCAGGAGGGAGTAGGAATGTTTGAAAATAAACAGGTATCAGGAGGTGTCTGGTTGGAGTTTTTTTCACCTGACATCTGAGGCATTTGAGGCCATCAAAGCACAGAGACTTCTGGAGAAATCTATTTGCAGGCTGAACAGGGGCTGGCAATTCAGATAGTGATTATTCAGGTCTTCAGCTGCCCTTTCCCCTCCCCGTCTGCCTCAGTTTCTCTCCTTTCCTTCCCGCATCCTACTTCTCCTCATCTGTCTTCCACTTTCCTTCTCTAGACATCACCTTCTTTCTTGCCTCCTCTTCCCTCCCTTTTCTAGTCTCATTTCCTTCATGAGGCCTCAGATTGGCTGACCTGCAGCGAGATTTGCAGGAAGACAATCTGGGGTCCCCTTAGCCACATGCAGGCTGCGTGAGCTTGGAAAAGTTGCCTCACTTGTCTGATGGCAGCCTCTTTAATGCCAAAGGGGGGGTGATGAGAATATCTGGTGCTTCAGGGGCTGGGGCCAGGCTCTGGAGCCTGGGCAGCTGGAAGCCCCTCGCTCCACGGTGCCCAGGGGCGTCATCACCATGACCCCTGCTGCCCCTCTGTGCTGCTGGATCACTCCTTTGCCACAGTGGCTCTGAGAGGGGAGAGCTGGGCATGGAAGCACTCAAGGCCGGACCCCAGTCACTGTCCTCTTCTCCTTGTCATTGTGGGCACAGAGCAACGAAGGCAGAGAACAGACACAAGGATACCCCAGTTGTTGCCAAGGCTGGTGCCCCACACACTGGTTCCCCTCATTCCCTACACACTTGCTAGCTGGCCCCGCCATATCCACAGGGGTCTGGCCACTCACCCTCACCGTAAACAACTGAGGTCACCCAGACACAGAATCTCCCTGCCCAGTCTGTGGAAGAATAATCCACCCCACGATCCTCCAGATTCATAACAAAGAAGTTAGAGCTGCATTTTTTTTAATTGCTTTTCTCCTCTGATTATTGTAGAAGATATACAGAAAACCTGGAAAATGGAAACACATGATAATTAAAACACGAATTCATCAAATCCACTCTACCAGCATTTTAGAATTTTTCCCCTTGAGCTTTTTCATGCCCGAATTTAAGGCCAGAAGGTCAGGTGGGCTCTGTTCTAAGAACTGTTGAAAACAATATTGACATGAGTCCTGATGAAAATCACTAACTTTTCTAATCGAGCCCCAGTCATGGGCTGGGCACCTTTCTAAATGTTTACACACAGTATCCCATTTAATTCTTATACAACCCGGTGAGGTTTAGTGAGTATTGTCCCGTTTAATGAAAAAGTAGAGGTGCTTGAACACGGGAGGCGGAGGTTGCAGTGAGCCGAGATCGCGCCACTGCACTCCAGCCTGGCGCCTGGTGACGCAGTGAGACTCTGTCTAAAAAAAAAAAAAAGAGAGAAAGTCAGAGCTTTAGGTTAGTTCTCCATTATCCGCACTGTTGAATCAGTGCTGGCACAAAGATACCCCAGAAGCCTAGAGGCCAGAAGCCATTTCTATTTGTCTTTGGAATGCAGGAGGTCACCCCCAACCTCTTTTACTTCTTATTCCCCTGGGTTTACCCCTTGACTTACCCGGATCTAGTTGCTGTGACAGTAAGTTTGCATCCCCTGGAAAAGAGCCCAGGGCAGGAGTGAGGAGTGCTGAGGCACATTCGGGAAACCGGGCAGTCAGCAGTGGGGGTCACACACACCTACGGAGGAGCCACACCCATGGCTGTAGTTAAATGAAGTTGAATAATTATCCTGATGTTGGGAGCTCCAAGTTCCAGCCCAGACATGCACAGGACACAAAGGAGGTCCCAGGCTTCCTCCTTGGGGGCTCACAGACTGATGGAAGAGACTCAGCCCCTGCCTTGAGGGAACCCCTTTCCACGGAAGGGAAAACAGCCCCTGTCACACGGAATTCTACAGTCCAATGAAGAAGAATGCTTTCTCCACTCGAGGGAGATTCCACAGCCAGGGAGGAGACGCACCTCCCAGTGGGACAACAGAGACTGTACCTCTGCCCAAAAAGCTCAAAAACCAGAGACGCTGTGTAGAAACAAAACCACCCCATTTCATCAAATCTAAGGTGTCGTTGATTGTAAAATGCATCATTATTTCATATGCTGGGAAGAATGAAAAACACTGCCAATTAACTTATGTCATCAGTTATAAGACATCTAATTTCAGAGATATAAAAACATATTTTAATAACAAGGTGTTTTTGGTCAGGTGCGGTGGCTCACGCCTGTAATCCCAGCACTTTGGGAGGCCGAGCTGGGCGAATCACAAGGTCAGGAGTTCAAGACCAGCCTGGCCAACATAGTGAAACCCCATCTCTACTAAAAATACAAAAAATTAGCCAGGTGTAGTGGCGGGTGCCTGTATTCCCAGCTGCTGGGGAGGCTGAGGCAGGAGAATCGCTTGAACCTGGGAGGTGGAGGTTGCAGTGAGTCAAGATTGCACCCTTGCACTCCAGCTGGGCAACAGTGCAAGACTCCATCTAAAAAAAAACAAAGGGGGCGGAGGGTGTTTTTAAACCTACCTAGATGGTTTTTTGTTTAATGGGCGAGGAGTTTCACTTTGGGAAGATGGAAAACTTCCAGAGACGGGTGGTGATGCAGCATAACAGTGTGAATGTAGTTACTGCCACTGAACTGTACGTGGTTAAAACAGTAAATTCTATGCTGGGTACTGTCTTAGTCTGCTCATGCCGCTATAACAAAATACCAGAGACTGAGTAGTTTATAAACAACAGACATTTATTCTCACAGTTTGGAGGCTGAGAAGTTCAAGATCAAGGGGCCGGCAGGTTTGGTGTCTGATGAGGGCTCAGATCTCTGCTTCCAGAAATGGTGACTGTATCTTCAGAGGGTGAAAGGAATGGAAGAGCCCCCCTCCAAAAAAAAAAAAAAAGGTCCTCCCCGGCTCCCTCCAGCCCTTTTATAAGAGCACTAATCTATTCATGCCCTCATCACCTCCCAAAGGCCACACCTCTTACTACCGTTGCATTGGGTGTTAAGTTTCAATGCGAATTTTGAGAGAACTGTTTTAACCATAACATGTAGATTTCACCACAACTTTTTTAATTTTTAAAAAATATTAGGCGTGGAATCAATAACATATGGTGGCAGGTGCCGTAATCCCAGCTACTAAGGTATGCTAGTAAAATGGTAGTACAAACTCACTGCTGGGGGCACTGAGGAGACCTAGGGTGAAAGGTGGAAACGACTGGGGCGAGCTAAACCTTGGAATACTTTCTGGAGGAGGAGAGAGAAGAGGGGAGGAGGCTGTGAGCAAGGCAGAGCATACCAGGCCCGGCTGGAAGGCAAGGAGAACAGCATCTTGGAGGATCCGCCGCCTCAGCCCCACTCTGCTATCCCGTAGGTGCCAAGAGGAGTGCCCCTTCGGGACCTTCGGCTTCCAGTGCTCGCAGCGCTGCAACTGCCACAATGGGGGGCAGTGCTCCCCCACCACGGGCGCCTGCGAATGTGAGCCTGGCTACAAGGGTCCGCGCTGCCAGGAGCGGCTGTGCCCCGAGGGCCTGCATGGCCCGGGCTGCACCCTCTCCTGCCCCTGTGATGCTGACAACACCCTCAGGTATGAACCACAAACAGGCGAGCCCGGGGCAAGGGCGGCGGGTGGGTATGGGCTCAGGTGGAGAGGAGGCTTGCTAGGATATGGCCCCCCCGCCTCCAGCATGAACATCCAGGCAGGGTGGTGGGGAAAGAGCTAGGACCTCAGCACTCAGCCTCGAGAACCACTTTGATGAAAAGAAGGGGAAGCCAAGGCCACATACCCAGAGCCGGGACTAGAGCCAGGTCACTCACTGCTGCCGACCGCACCTGGCTGCCTGCATTTCAAAATGTGCCCGTCCGAGACTTCACACATGCAAGCAAGGAGAGAGCAAGGAGGCGGGTGGAGCACAGCTGCACGGCCCCGGGGGCTGGGATGGCAGGGCTCAGGTGCCACAGGTTCTCAGCACATTGTCCAGGACGGTATTTCCCCTCCACTCACTTGGTGTTCAACCAGAGACAGGGCCACTAGGGCAGAAGTAGGGGCTTGAACTGCAGAAGGTCAGGACTGGAAGGGACCTCAAAAGTCAGTGGGGCTTGTTGGCTCACGCCTGTAATCCCAGCACTTTAGGAGGCCAAGGCAGGTGGATTACCTGAGGTCAGGAGTTTGAGACCAGCCTGTCCAACATGATGAAACCCCCTCTATACTAAAAATACAAAAAGTATCTGGGTGTGGTGGCGCGTGCCTGTAATCCCAGCTACTCAGGAGGCTGAGGCAGGACAATCACCTGAACCCAGGAGGCAGAGGTTACAGTGAGCTGAGATTGTGCCATTGCACTCCAGCCTGTCTCTGTCTCAGGGGAAAAAAAAATACATATATATATATATATATCAGTAGGGCCCATTGTAGGGCTTAGGGAGAGCTGTCCCAGCAGGCCCTGGCAAGGGCAGAGGAGCAGGAGCAACAGGGGCAGCCCTTTATCAGGGCCAGCCTCCCCCAGCACTCTGTCCTTTGTGGCTTGGGACATCTGGGCAGAAGCTGTGCCCCTACCCCCCACTTCCAAAGGAGTCTGAACCTGAGGTGCTCCAGGCTACTGCTCCCAGCTCCCTTCCCTGCCTGTTTCATGCACCAGCTGGCACTACCCCTGGGTAATAACTGAGGCTGCCAGCCCTGGATAAATGCCCCCACAGCCCTTTATGGTGGCTGCCTCTTATCTGGGTGATGAAGGGTCAGGGGAGCACCCCTTCTCCCTCAGGCCTGCAGACAGCCCAGGGAAGACTGGCCACCCAGGGCATGGGTGCTGCTGCTGTTTGCAGGGCAGACAGAGAATCCTTCTGCTTTGCAGCCCGGTCGCCGGGACAGCCCGGACCTAGCCTCGGCTCCTCTTCATTTCCAGGCTTTGAGCTTTCACAAATCACCCTGGAGCCTTGTTCACTGTAAGCAGAGGCATCTCAGCAAGTGTCACGAGTTAGACTAAAAGGTCCTCCCTCCCTGGAGCGCAGCAGCTGGAATGGTGTGAGGCAAAGGTGGAGGGCCCAGGAAGGAGACTGTCCAGAGAGGGCACCAGAGCCAGTGGAGCTGGCCTGTGCGTGACCTGAGCATTCATTCACTTGGTAACACTGAGTGCCTGCAGGGCTGGGCCATGAGGGGGACACTGAGCACCTTCTACCACATTTCTTCAAATGCAAAAACGATACCAGTAGTGAGGCACAGCTTTGTTTTGGTTACTCCTAAACTAGGAAAATTGTATCAACTGAACCGTGACATACCATTGATTGTGTAACATACCCAATATCAGAGATGTGAAAATGTAGAGAAGTACCTCTTAGAATTGATGAAATATATGTGGCTGGCCCTGCTGGGTTCCAACATGTACCCAAGTAACTGTGATCCAGAACTATGTGATGCTGGTCAGGGAAGGCTTCCTGTAGGAGGTGGCACCTGGACTGGGTCTGGAGAGCAGAATGGCCGCTCCAAGGCACTGATTACAGAAGTCCCACATGGCTGGTCAGGGGACTGGGTAGCTGGCTCAGACTGTTCTGTGTGTCTAAATATTAATATTCCAGGATCCATCACTCCTGCTGGGAAGCTGAGGGGAGGACCTTCTCCGAGACGGGAAGCAAGGCTGATGCTGGGGCCCATTGCAGGGAGCCCCTGCCACAGAAATCCAACCAAGCCCCAAATTAAAGGGCTATTGTTTTCCTTCTGTGCCTGGGCAACCATGCCCTGTGTAAGTCAGCCTTGCTCGGAAGGAGTCCTCGATGCATTATTAATCTGGAAGGACTCCCTCTTCTCTCCTGCTAATCTCAGCCCATCCAATATTGATGATTATTTGCTTTACTGTCTTAAACGCACATCAAGTTTCAGGGACTGGGAGGGAGCAGTGGTTCTTCAGAGTGGGGGCTCAGTGTGCCTGCCGGTCTCCTCCGAGTCTGAGGGGAGCTTTGTCACAGCCTGGGCTCCCTGAGGGCACCAGCAGCCTGGCTTATCCATCCCCGTGGCCTCTAGCCTCAGCGCCACACGGTGCCTGCACAGAGTAGGCCTTCAGTAAGAAGAGTCCTCAACTCATCAAACAGCTTCTGCCCATTAGCTGAAGTCAGCCCTATTTTTTAAAAAAAATACATATTTCCCCTTTTCTTTTGGCACACTGGCCCAGTGGCGGAGCCCCTGGCACTACGTTTTTGTTCTCTTGAGGTTAAGATTTCTCGCCCTGGCCACCATGAACGTGCGCTGGGTAACTCTGTGTTGTAGAGGGCTGTCCTGTGCTTTGCAGAATGTGGAGCAGCATCCCTGGCCTCTACCCACTAGATGCCAGTAGCATCCCACTTCCCCTGCCCAAGTCCTGACAACCAAAAATATTGCCAGACATTGCCAGATGTCCCAGGCTGGGGTGGGGCAGGAAAAGTTCCCTGAGGCTGAGAGCACCTGGTCTAAATGAACTCTCTCATGCTGCTTTTGCCTGTGTTCTTATGGACGCCAGAAAACAGCCCTCTTCCTCCGTGTGGACAGAGGGCAGCTCCTCTCTTCCCGTGAGCCTTTTTTGGCCCATTGTAGAGTCTTCTCTTGAGATGCAAGAAAAGCAAAGGAATGACTCTGTGACTTCTGATCTTGAGACAGTTAAAGTTCAGGTGCTGGGTGGGGATTGGGACTTCTGAGTCCTGGCCTCCAGCCTACCTCTGCCAAGCAAGTGCCTGACACATGCCCTTCTCTCTATGCGTAAGTTTCCCAGTCTGTCCATCACCTTTCATTAACCCAGTGGGGAGAAATGTTTTCCTGTGGGTCTTTGAAAGTGAAGCGTCCATCCAACTCCCTCAGAGAAGGAACCTGGGACCCCTAGAATCCTAGCCTCAAAGCCCCCTGCCCTCTGCAGAGCTTACAACAAACCCCGACCACAACAGCGCGCAGTCTTGAGCATCTTTCCTAGGGCGACAAAGTAATGCCAGCCCCCAGCCAAAGAAAGCCCTTCCACCGAGCTCTGCCTCGCTCTGGTTTGTGCCCTTCCGGCAAGGCTGGTGCACAGAGGTTGGGTCCATGCCCCGGGAAGGAGGAAGTGGCTGGTGAGATTCTCCAGCCCTTGACCAACTCTTCATTCCCTTTATCAACTGTTCGTAGCACACACAAAGAAACCATCCTCCTTTACACGGGAATAACCTTGAGAAAGAAAGCACCTGTGTGTCAGTGCTCTTACATGTCCCCTCCAGAATTGGATTGTCATAGACTAATTCCAGCAGCCATGATTGCGTATTACCTTTGAAAGATTTGATTTAGCCAACAGATGGAGCATTGATAGAAATCTCATCGCAGCTGAAAGAAAGGCAGAAAAATCCACTCTGGAAAGAATCCTGTATTGTTCAGCTTTCGGCTCCTATTAACTTGTGATTAATCTATGTCTGGGGCAAATGGGAGAAAAGAAAAAAAAAATAGAACCAGCCTAAGCACCAGTGATTGTAACACCTGCCTGAGCCAAAAACAGCAGTCTCTGGCCTGCCATGTGACTCAAGGGAATGGGAACCACCACTGGGAAGAAGGGATGCCTGGGAGAGGAGCTGGGAGAGTCCCTCTCCTGAGGGACAAAGTTTCCAGGCATAGCGACCACAGCTCTCCATCATGATCACTGTCAGCTGTCACTCTTCATCCTCTTTTCAAAGGGACTTTTAGAGTTTCTGTAAGATGAGTAATCATATTAAGAAAATAGATATCCCACTTCTAGAAATAGGATTGTAGGGATATGAAAAAAAAAAGAAAGGAATGATTTTAGATTTGGTGTTGAGCCTTCTGGTTCTCAGAGTAAAGAGTAAGATTAGCTCCTAACATATCCCTGAGCAGTCAGAATGACAGCAGCAGAGATCAAAAGCAGGAAATGCAGAGAGTACTTAGAAGTCAGCATTTGCCGAGCGAGGCGCGGTGGCTCACACCTGTAATCCCAGCACTTTGGGAGGCCGAGGTGGGTGGATCACAAGGTCAGGAGTTTGAGGCCAGCCTGGCCAACATAGTGAAACCCCGTCCCTACTAAAAATACACAAAAATTAGCTGAGGGTGGTGGCAGGCACCTGTAATCCCAGCTACTCGGGAGGTTGAGGCAGGAGAATCGCTTGAACCCGGGAGGCAGCGTTTGCAGTGAACGGAGATTGCACCACTGCACTCCAGCCTGGGCGACAGTGCAAGACTCAATCTCAAAAAAAAAAGTCAGCACCTGCTAGCTCGTTGTGTATGGAGTGTGCTTTTCACAGGGTGGTACCCTCACCAAAGTAAGAGTGTGTAATGGGTGAACTCCAGCATGACCATTTGCTAGGCAGAGACAGCAGAAGGATCTACTGATGGAAGAAGCAGAAAGGTGCCTGAGACCTTTTAGAATCTCTAGTGCTTGGCTGAGCTGATGGCTGCAGCCAAGACCTGTTAGGTCATTCCATTCAGGTCATTCAAACATGTCAGTCCCCACAACCGTGACTGAGCCAGTCTCTGTATGCTAACCCTAAACCTCAGAGGATGCCCTTGGAAAGATGCTACCTAGAGAGAAAGAACAGTGCCCCAAAACCATCTGGCAGAGCATCAGGGCCACCAAGAGGCACTCCTTCCCCACGATAGCCGTGCAGGTCTCTGTCTCCCCTTCCAGTGCCTTGGGGCTCAGGGAGGGATTTTTCTCAAATTGTAAAGGTCAGAAAGTCTTCAAACACTCATCCCTTACACGCATTCTTCTTTGTTATAGATTTACAATTTTTATTGCTTTACAAATACAATGGATGCTCAGTTTTGGCAAGTTAGGGAATATATAGACATTTAAAGAAAAAACTTAGAATCAATTTCTCAACCCAGAGGTCAGCACAAAAGCCATTTTGTTGTCATTTGCCCATCTGCCGATGTCTATATTGTTTTCATAGATTTGATATATTTTCATATTTGAAAGATTTGATTCAGCCAACAGATGCAGCATCGGTAGAAATGGCTTCGTATACAGGGTGCTCATTTCACTTAATCTTACACCAGTCAACACTCTGAAAAGCAATTGAATGTGTCCCTTAGCATTGCTTCATATGAATGCCGTAATTCATTTAACCAATGCCCTGCAGGGAGAGGTGGCATGAGGCAGTGAATAAAATGTGACCAGACAAACCTGGGTTTGAATCCCAGCTCTGCCACTCACTGACTTAGCAATGTGACCTTGGGCAAGTCACATAACCTCTAAATGCCATCTGTGAAACAGAGGCTCAGATGCCTAATTCCCAGGCTTATTTGAAGATTTAGAAATATATGTATAAAGTACCGGTGCCTCAACAGCCTGGTCACACATTATTTATTATTATTTAAATTGCTTCCATTTTCCGCTGTTATAAATAGCGCTTCAGGGAACAACTCTGCATAAATCTTTCTCCACAACTATGATTATTTCCTGAGGACAGAGTCTTAGAAATGGAATTACAAGACCAGAGTCTGAATAATTTTAAGTCTCTTGATACGTAACCTCAGATTGTTTTGAAGCCTTTACCCGCATTTTTAAACATCTTCGCTGTTTGGATACAGGAAAAGTGGTGTCCAATTGTTGTTTAGACTTGATGATTAATGAGACGAAATCCTTTTCTGAAATGATTATTAGCTACTTGCACATATTATTCAGAAATTTCCTCTTCCTGCCCCCTCCCCTTCATTTTCTGTGAGAAAACCAGGATCCTTAGAAGAGGAACAGCTTGGCTAGGCTTCACACAATTAGTTTGCTCATTAATTAATTTTCCAAATATATATTAAGCACATTCAGTGTGCCAGGGACTCTGTCGGGCCCTGAGAAGGGAGTAAGACAAAGGACTCTGCCCCATGGAGCTGCAACCTCGTGGAGGAGACAAATGACTAATCAGCAGACAAGAGTAAAGAATCCATGGAAGATAATTCTACTTAGGGGAAGCCATATTCATTTCCAAATATTCACAAGGGCAGTGAATATGAGCCAGGTGTTGGGGACCCACCCAAGGCCCCGTGGAAGTTAGCAGAATCAAGACTTGCCCCAGGTTCCCCCTGCCAGCCCAGGGTATGCTTGACCTTATCCTCTGCACTGGGCTCCAGAGCAGGGAGGCAAGTGCCACAGGGAATCTAAGAGGCTTGTCTCTGCCACCCAGCACTTCTTTGGTGTGCTATTCTGAGCCCCTCCAGAAGCAGATACCAAGGGCAAGTGGTTTACTAGGGGAAGCATCTGTGAGGGAAAGTGGGGAGGAAGCTCGGGAGGCTGCGAACGCTGTCAGATCACAGAGAGGGAAAAAGAAAGGAAGGAGGGAAGGGAGGGAGGAAGGGAGGAAGGGAGGAAGGAAGGGGGAAGGGAAGGAAAGGGAAAAAAGGGAGGGAGGGAGGGAGGGAGGGAGGAAGAGTCTTAACCCACAGCACAGTTCTAAGAAAGTCTGCCAGGATGGGACATCTTAAAGCCAAGGTACCCATCAGAGGAGTCCCAGATCCCAAGAGTGTGCCCACCTTAGTATCCCTGCTGTGCTCCAGCTGGGAGTGGCCCAGGGGAAATGTGACCTCTGGATTTCAGACTCAGCAGCTGGGGCCATTGGACAATTACACTCCTGCAGGAGTTCTGGGCAGCACACAGTTGCACCTGGCATCCCGCTGACCATGAATGGACATTCGCTGTTGGATCAGATGGCTGCCGGCTAGAGGTTGCCCCATTCTCTGGAGGTCATGCCAGGGAACTCTTGCCTCTGGCCCAAATGATCCTTTCTCTGGCCTAGACAGGAGATGGAGAACTTGCTCCTGTTAAAGAGGCTGGGAAAGCATATGTTGGGGATTGTTCTCTCCAGGGCAGACACTGCCAGAGAGGGGAGGCCACATCTGGCCCTTGTTTTCACTCAGCAGCATTCACTGAACACCTGCGATACGGAGAGCCACTAGGTATCATTGCTACCTTCTCATGCTGTTCCCATGCTAAGCGTTTGCCTTGGGTAAGGGTTGGATGAAGACTTGGACCACATGGTCTATAAGCCAAGGGACTAAAGAGGCCACCCTCTGTTTTGCTTTCCATGTATTTGAATTATAAAGAAGATGTGTTTGGGAGTCAGGAGACCTGTGTTCTCATCCTGATCTTGTCATCTTGCTGTGTGACATCTGGGTAGTTGTAAAATCACCATGAGCCTGAGCTCCTGGGTGCTAATAAGACCATGCTGCATTGGCATCTTCGGATAAACAGACAAGGCACTGAGCAGTTTAATCCCAGAGCTCCTTTGATCCGGCTACCCTGGGCAAGCCAGGCTTGGGGTGGGACGGGGCTGCTTCCCAGAACACAGTGTCCTCTTACCCGTCTCTCACCTGCACAGCTGCCACCCGGTAACCGGAGCTTGTACCTGCCAGCCAGGCTGGTCTGGTCGCCACTGCAATGAATCCTGCCCTGCCGGCTACTATGGCGATGGCTGCCAGCTGCCCTGCACCTGTCAGAACGGCGCCGACTGCCACAGCATCACTGGCGGCTGCACTTGTGCCCCGGGCTTCATGGTAAGATGGGAGGGGCCTCTCATGGCCTTCCTGACCCCCGACCCGGCCAGCTCCCCTCACCTCCTGGTGCAATCAGGAATGTGGCCCTGCACCCAGGTGCTTCCTTGTGTCCCCCTCAGAGATAGATTCCATGAGGGGAGGGCCCCTGAAGCTGGTCTCAAAGGGCCAGGGTTTGTAATACTGCCAATAACAGGAGAAGGGGTCCTTCCGTCACCCCCAGCTCTGAAGGTTGCCTTCCTTTGTGCCCAGCTCCTCCTTGCCTATATTCTTATGCACACAATATTTTACATCAGAAAAAACACAATACACATAGACAGTTTTTCACTCTGCCTTCTTTCACCCACATTTCTATGTTGCTGCTTGGGCTTCTTAATTATCATTTTAAATGGCTGCATAACCTGTAGGAGCAGATGCACCCCTGGTTTCCCCAGCCATTCTTACTGCTGATTATTAAGCTGTTTCCAGTGTTCACAGTGAACGTTGCAGTGAGCATCTTCATACAAATAGCGTTCCCCCCTGCCAATTGAATTATTTCCTTAGGGTGAATGCCCAGGGTCAGTGGGCACAGTATAGCGATGGCTCTTGACGGATGTCGCCATATGACTTTCCTCAAGGGTTCTATAAATCTACACCACCACCAATTGTGTACGAATGTACCTATTTCAGAATAACTTTGCTAACATGTTTTTAATTTTTGCCAATTACATAGGTAGAAAATGGCTCCTCAATGTTGCTCTAATTTGCATGTCTCTGATTACGAGGGAGAGTGAACATCTTCCCTACGTTTGTCTACTATTTGTATTTTCTCATGAATTATGCGGGTCTTTATGAGGTTTGGTTCTGGGGAACTTGGCATTGGAAGTGGAATCCTGTTCAAAGGTAAGGCGTGCCCAGCAGGTTCAAGGAGACAAACACTCAGGGGTTCTCTATGGCCATATGTTTCATTGTGCTGTAGGAAGTGATACAATGGTGCAGTTGAAAGAGCGTGGCCTTTGGAACCAGACCTGGGTGGCAGGCACCCTGGCTGTCCTATTCACCAATCATGTGATCTTGGACCAATGAGTCAACCTCTCTTAGGTTCTGTTTCCTCACCTGTGAAAGGGAACGCCTGCCTTGTAAGGTTGCTGTCAGGTGTTGAGATGGGATATACAGAGTGCATTTTAGCAGGCTTTTCAGGCAGTAGTAAATTTTATAAGCATCTGTGGCCCTTGTTCACTTGCAGGTTCTGATTCAGTAGGTCTGGGATGGGGCCTGAAGGTCTGCCGTTCTAACAAGCTCCCAGGTCAGTGGTTCTCACTTTGAGTAGGATGCTGATAGGTAGCCATGGGTCTCAACTTGGGCAGCGCACTGAAGTCACCAGGAACGCTTCATAGACGTCAATGCCGGGGCCCCGTTCCCAGAGATTCTGATGCATTTGATCTAGGCATGGTCTGGCTGAGGCCAATGTGCTGCTAAGGTGGAGATCCACTGATCTACAGGGAATTCTTGTAGATCAAGTGAGGGTTTGCTTGGTGACAATGTCTTTTAAAGACAGGCTGCCTCTGGTCTGCAGAGCAAGGCCCAGGACAAAACACTGTTCAAAATAAAATGTGGCCAGTTCTGAATTGAGATGTGAAGTGGGAAATACGCACTAGATTTCCAAGACTTAGTATGAAAAGGTGAATATAAAACATCTCAACAATTTTGTTAGGTTGATTATATGTTGAACTGATACCTTAAAAAAAAAAAATATATATATATATATACATATATGTTTTTATATATATTTAACGTATCACATATATTTAAAGTATTACATATATTTATATATTTTTATGTATTTAAAGTATATGTATACATATATATATATATATATTTTTTTTTTTTTAGAAAGATTCTTGCTTTGTCACCCAGCTGAAGTGCAGTGGTGCAATCTCAGCTCACTGCAACCTCCGCCTTCAGGGTTCAAGCGATTCTCATGCCTCAGCCTCCTGAGTAGTTGGCATTACAAGCATGTGCCACCATGCCTAGCTAATTTTTGTATTTTTAGTAGAGACAGGGTTTTGCCATGTTGGCCAGACTGATCTCGAACCCCTGGCCTCAAGTGATCCACCTTCCTTGGCTTTCCAAAGTGCTGAGATTATAGGCATGAGCCACCACCTAGTCTAAATATATTTGTTTAAATCAAAACATTTTACTAAGATTTTTTAAAAAACAGTTAAGCTCTCCCTTTCTCTTTCCCCAATGCAGATAAAACTTCCTCCTTCCCCAATGCAGATAAAACCTCCTCTTTCCCCAATGCAGATAAAACTTCCCAATGCAGATAAAAATGAATTCTTTGGCATGTTTGAAAGAGAAGGAAGCCGGGTTTCCTCTTTAATTTAGCTTTGTTGGTGCGAATTTTTGCTGTAATTTCCACAGCAAAATGGAGGTGCCCTGGGTTTTGAATTTGGGTGGGAGAGAATAATTGTTTGGGATTAAACATCTCACATAGCCAAGTGGTCAGGTGACTGGAGCTGACTGCACTGGACTGCTCATGGCTGACCCCTGTCCCAGCTTGGCTTCTGGCATAGCTCTAGGACTTTGGGCATCTGTGGATGGGGAGTATACAGGGAGAGAGAAGAACCTATAACTTCTAAGATGGTCTACTACATGGACTCCGTGGATCAAGTCTGGGTGAAAGGGGGAAAAGTAGGAGCAAGGAGATATGTGCACACGTCGGTGTGGGAAAGTCACTGAGGGTCGTACCGTCTGGTCATATACATTGTCTATGCATCTGCTGGGAGCCTTGCCTCCCTCTTCGCCCTTCTTTATCCCCAGCTGCCTGCCTACTCACTGATCCTCAGAAAAAGGGAAAATTGGGGCCCTGGGAAGGCCTGGGAGGCAAGCATCTGTTTGCCCACTGCCCCCAGTGCTCCAACAGTCTGGTGGCCAGGCCACTGCCTCTATTCCTTGCACCTGAGATGCAAATGACTTCCTGTCCTTGAACTTTGGGGCACATGGTGCATGCCAGAGTCGTCTCACTGTGGAGTCCCCCTGCCTGGGGCTCAGAGCTAAGACAGATTGTGAGTCAAGCTGCCCTGGTGAGACCCAGTGAATTACCATCCATCTCTTCCCGCCCAGCATCATTATTCCTGGAAAGGCTCTTCTAGGGCTCTGTTGGACATTGGGCAGGGGCTGCAGGAGGTGATTACAGAACATTTCATTGTTCTCAACCAGTGTGACTCATTTCTTCACGCACCGAGCCCTGAGGGAGAAGCCGTTACTCTCACCCTCACTCCAGCTTCTGAATGAATGCAGCTTCCCACAATTAGCCAGCTAGTGGGGGCAGGCTGCAGAGCAGACTCAGCAGAAACTGGCCCCAAGATGTCCCACAGTCAGTAATAATTAGCAAGGCCTTTGTTGGTGGGTTAGTTTGCGAATGTATGTATCCTGCCTTTATCCTTGAATGATTTTAGGATGGGTAGTCAGTTGCTGACTGATTAAAGGAGCCCTTTTCTGGGTGTTTGGAGACCTTCATTCTGGGCTCAGTAATCTTGGGCATGTTACTTCACCTTGCTGGACCTCCATTTCCCTATCTGAACGATGGGAGAAGTAAATCAGTTTTGTCTGCTATTGGATATGAGTAGCCCACATGGAGTGGATGCGAAACCGCATCCTCAGCTCTCCCCTCTGACTCCAGCTATCCCTGCCCAGGGTTTTTAGGGAGGATATTGGGACAGCTTTATGAAAGCAGATTCTGGGGGCTGAGAATGGTCTTGGGCTCAATATCAACATGAGGAGTGCTGATGAAGTAATGCAGAACCATATTTGTGAGCTCAGTGACATGCCTGCCACAGCCACGTGGTCCCACCCCCAAGTGCACAAGGACATGGGCCAGAAGCAGGCCTCTGCTTGGGGCTCTGGGCTGGCCTTCACACACTGCCTCTTCCCTCCCAGAACACTGGATATTTCCTCTGCTAGGACATAGGGGCCAGGCGGGGATGTGGAAAGACCAACCAGACTCCCATCCAGCCATCCAGGAACCTGTGTTCAGTAATAATCATATGCACACTAGCAGCGAACACTCACTGAATCCTGGCTGCATGCTTCATCTGACTTATGCCTCACAAGGGCCCTAAGAAGGTGCACTTTCACTTTCTGCAATTTGCAAATGAGGAGCTGGAGTTTAAACAGGATAAGTGACTTGCTTGGGATCACAAAGCCAATGGTGGTGGGAGACACTGAACTCTCATGTTAGTTGATGAGCTTTGATTGAAGGATCGCTGTGGAACCAGACAAATATAAGTTCAAATCCTAGCTCTCCAATCCCCACACTGACTACTGGCAACTCACTTACCCTGCCTAACACTGACCTTCCTTATCTGCTAAAACAAGACTTTGCTTGTGAGAATTAGGAATCTTATATGAGAAGTTCAAAACCCAGTACCTGAAATACAACAGACACTTGGTGAAATGGTAGCAATTTCTAGTAAGATATGAGAGTCGTGGGGGAAGTGTTGCTTCCCCCATGCCCAGCATACCAGCAGGAGGGTGTTGGGATGAGTGGTACCCAGGGTTACCCAATGGATCAGAGGCATGAATGTACACAGCTGCTGTTCTAGTGAGGTCCACTCAAGCACCTGTGGGTCACCCTGAGTGGTGGGTCTCAGGAGGCACTGTGGAGGTGGACAAGCATCGGAACATTTGGGGAAATTGAGATAGAGATGGAGGTGAGAAGAGAACGTGGGCATTTTAGATGTTCACTTAGCAGCAGTGATAGAATCACTTGGGGTGTGCACTGATAAATTACACTGTGGCTGCCCAGTGCAGTTAGAGTCCTCGACCAGAAAACAAGAAATGGGTTTGTAGCTCTAGCTCTGCTACCTTTCTGGGCTTCTACTTCTCATCTATAAAATGGGAATGAAATTCTCTGCCTAACGGAAACAGTGGTATGGGAGCTAGTCATTCCAGTGGGAGCGCTGACAAATGGAAACGGCATCGTTTCAGCACCTTGGACAGCGTCACGAGCCACTGTTTCAAGGCTACTCCCGGCCTTCTGAGAACTGCGGGTCCTCGCCCAGACACAGAACACCAGGGTGAACAGGGATGGGAGAAGGCAGAGTGAGGGGTCACATGACACAGTGGTCAGACCAGCAGAGTCCTGGAATACCTGTCTCTGTGAAGATGACCTGATTCAGTAGGTGAGGACGTTTCTTCCCACCCTCCTGAGCTAGGGAAGTAGCTGCATCGTGGATGAGGAGACTGAGTGGAGCTGTCCACCCACCCACTTGCAGGTTAGCACCACATCAGCCCTTTCTGTGGCTCCCCACTGCCCAGCAAAGAAACCTCAAATCCCAGGCCTTTGTAACATGCCCTCAAAGTAGTCTATCCTAATCTCATCTCCCACTAAGTCCTGCCACAACTTGGGCAGCACACATAACTCCTTTCCCCCAAACACAGTACGGCAGTCCCCCTTATCCATGAGGGATACATTCCAAGATCTCAGTGGATGCCTGAAATTGTGGGTAGTCCTGAATTCTGTATATGCTATTTTTTCCTGTGCATACATACCTGCAATAAAGTCTAACTTATTAGGCGTAGTAAGAGATGAACAGCAATAATAGAACAATTATAATAGTATGCTATAAAAGTTATGTGAATGTGGCCTCTTTCTCAAAATATCTTCAAAAAAGTTTTTTTAGAGATAGGGTCTTGTTCCATTGCCCAGGCTGTAGTGCAGTGTCACAGTCATAGCTCACTGCAGCCTCAAACACCTGGACTCAAGGGACATTCCTGCATCAGACTCCTGAGCTGCTGAGAATACAGGCACTTACCACCATGCCTGGCTTTTTTTTTTTTTTTTTTTTTTTTTTTTTTTAAGCAGTGTCGGGGGAGACAGAGTCTTGCTCTGTCATCAGGCTGGAGTGCAGTGGCCTGATCTCGGCTCACTGCAAGCTCTACCTCCCGGGTTCAAGTGATTCTCCTGCCTCAGCCTCCAGATTAGCTGGGACTGCAGGCACATGACACTATGCCCAGCTGATTTTGTATTTTTAGTAGAGATGGGGTTTCACCATGTTGGCCAGGATGGTCTCAATCTCCTGACATCATGATCCACCTGCCTTGTCCTCCCAAAGTGCTGGGATTACAGGTATAAGCCACCTCGCCCAGCCCATGCCCAGCTATTTTTTAAAAATTTTTGTAGAGGTGGAGCCTCACTATATTGCCCAAGCTGGTCTGGAACACCTGGTCTCAAGCAGTCCTCCCACCTCAGCCTTAAAATATCTTACTGTATTGTATAAACCTACTTTTTTTTTTTTTTTTTTTTTTTTTTGAGATGGAGTCTTGCTCTGTTGCCCAGGCTGGAGTGCAGTGGTGTGATCTCGGCTCACTGCAACCTCACCTCCCAGGTTCAAGCAATTCATCCGACTCAGCCTTCCGAATAGCTGGGATTACAGGCATGTTCCACCACACCCAGTTAATTTTTGTATTTTTAGTAGAGACAGGGTTTCACCATGTTGACCAGGCTGGTCTCAAACTCCTGACCTCAGGCGATCTGCCCACCTCGGCCTCACAAAGTGCTGGGATTACAGGCATGAGCCACCATGCCTGGCCACAAACCTACTTTAAAACCACAGGTGACCTCAGGTAACTGATACTATGGAAAGTGAAACCAAGGATAAGGGGCACTCCTATATGTTCTTTGGGGACTCTGTGCTTTTTCTCACACCTTTCCTTCTTACTAGAATGCCCTTCCCATAGTCCCTATTGAACCTATGAAAATCCTTCTCAGCCTTTCAGGAAATCAAAGGCTTCCTCTTCCATGAAGCCTTCCCGGAATACTCCTCTCTTCAGAATTAACCATTCCATCCCTTGTTTCCACTGTGTGTGGCTCATGCTCAGGGCCTATCTCCCTAGAGACAACAACATGACTCCCTCTAACCCTGGACTTCCTAACCAGCCTACCATGCCCACCACACAAATATCTTGCTCAGCAAACCCTCTGAAATGAATGAAATCCCTGGTAGAATCAATGCTGTCAAAGCAGGCTATAGTGCAGTGGCATAATTGCAGCTCGCTGTAACCTCAAACACCGGGGCTTAAGTGATGTTCCTGCGTCAGACTCCTGAGCCGCTGAGAATACAGGCACGTACCACCATGCCTGGCCGTATATATATATTTTTGTTTGTTTGTTTGTTTGGTGGAGGAGGCACAGACTCTTGCTCCGTCGCCAGGCTGGAGTGCAGGGACCTGATCACTGCAACCTCCACCTCCTGGGTTCAAGTGATTCTCTTGCCTCAGCCTCCCGAGTATCTGGGACTACAGGCATGCACTGCCATGCCCGGCTGATTTTTGTATTTTTGGTAGAGACGGGGTTTTACCATGTTGGCCAAGATGGGCTCGATCTCCTCACCTTTACAGTAAGGAAATTCATGGCATGTCCCAAGGGGCTTTGCCAGTAGTGCTGGGACTTGACTCTACCTGTTGGCTTCTCTGAAATTTAGATAAACAGACAGCTGCAGCAGGACTGGAGCAGCTGATCCCTGACACCATCTCCAGATTCTTTGAGCAATGACATGAGCTTCTGCCTTATGAAATTTTGTGTAGTGGTTTGCAGAGACTCTGGAGGGAGATTTCCTGCCTTCAAATACCAGCTTTACTGCATATTAGCTGTGTGACCTTGGGCAAGATACTGTACCTCTCTGTGCTCCTGCCCCTTGTTTCATTTCTTTTCTTTTTCTTTCTTTCTTTTTTTTTTTGAGACAAAGTTTCACTCTATTGCCCGGGGTGGAGTGCAGTGGTGCAGTCTTCGCTCACTCTGCAGCCTTGACCTCTCTGGGCTTAGGCGATCCTCCCACCTCAGCCTCCCGAGTAGCTGGGTCTAAGTTACACACCATCATGCCCAGGTAATTTTTTGTAGAGATGGGGTTTTGCCATCTTGCCCAGGCTGGTCTTGAATTCCTGGCCTCTCATGATCTGCCCATCTTGGCCTCCCAGTGTTGGGATTACAGGCACGAGCCACTATGCCCAGCCTGCCTCCAGTTTCTTATATGTGAAAAGGAATAATAACACAGCCTCATAGGATTATTGGGCTGACTAAATTAATTAGCACATATAAGGCGCTTAGAATGTCTAGCATATTTGTAATCTTTCAACAAGCATCAGCCATTATTGTTGATGATGCTGCTGCCAATGCTGTTGTTATTTACACCGAGGGGTCACTCACTTGAAGAGGCTGACTGGTCCTGGCCTGAGTGCCCTGTTTGGGGGTGGAGGTGTAAATGGGGTTGGGAGGAAGAAGGCAGTTAGTTGAATCTTTCCCCTGGCTGGGAATGGCAGTTGCCAAGGGCTCCTAGGTTCCCAAGCGCAGACACAGAACCGAGAATAGACTTCCTCATCACGTGGGGGAAGAAGGCCGATTCCTCAGCTCCACCGTATTCCTCTGCTGACCAGCCTTCCTTTCCTTAATTAAGGCTCACCTAGACAACCAGCCTGATGGAGCCTCCTCCACTGCTGTAGGACTAATTGCTGCCACCTTGGTGCCTGCAGTAACCGTCTGTGAGGTCACTGCCAGGGCTGCAAAGACGATTTCTCAGACCCCCTCCCGGCTGCCTCCTCCCACATGGATGCATGGATCTAAGGGGCCCTCTGGCCCTTCCTCAGCCCAGATGCTCCCTTTCAGCTGCACTGAGATGGGGACGGAAATGCGGGAAGCAGAGCAGAGGGGCCCCAGTGTCCCCTCCCATGGGATTCAGGGCCCATATTTCTCCCCAGGATGACAGCATTTCTATTACCTTAAAGGGCTCATCTATTTATGCTGCAATTTTTTGAAGCCCTGTCTGCCATTATTGAACCCTGCACACTGTCGAGGGGAGCGGGCACTCCATCACCCAAATGAACAAAGTTGTTTCTGCATTTTTCTCCCTTTTCTCCATGCCATTGCTAGGTCATACAGAAACCTCAGCTGCTCTGACCAGGGGAGGCAGCAGAGGGGGGCAAGAGTTATGAAAATCCAGATCAGTGGAGCAGTGATTGAATTTCCCTCCAAGGTTTCCAATGTCCTTTAAAGATGTCACCCTCCCCTAGCCTCCCCCAGCCGGGCAGAGTGCATGTCTGCCTCTTGGGTGGCTCCTAAGCTGGAACTAGGGAGTGACAGAAGTGTAGCCAGTGGAGAATGCGGACTGAAAATTATAGCCAGGTGACAAGAACATAATGTGTGTGCATTTTCTCTTCTAATTGTTTCCCTCTTCATCAAGCTGAGATCTAGACTGTTAGCCCTAAGAACAGAAAGCTAGCTTCTCATCCCTCGGCCCCACTATTGACTAATTTCCCAATTATTGTAGTAAAAGATTTTCCTGAATGTGGCACAGGGAATGAGGCATTCACCCTCTAGTTGCCATGCCTGTGTGAGCAGAGGAGTACGAATACTACAGAATAGCTGAAATGATCCAAAAATATTAATGTGCACACGCGTGCACGCGCGCACACACACACACAAACACACACACACACACTTCAGCACCCAGATCCCAGCTCTGCTATCACCTGCGGTGTGGTCTTGTTGGAGTTACTTCTCAAGCCTTATTTTTTCATCAATGAAACAGGATAATTAATGGCACTATGCTGAGGATCGAATTAGATAAAATATGTAGAACAAAGCCTGGCACATAGCAAGTGTTCAGTAAACGTCTGTCGAGGCTTATTATGCGGCTGTGGAGAGGACTACACGCAGAAGGACGTGGGCTTTGGAATCGGACCGTCCTGGCTTTGGAATCCCACAGCCGTCACTCAGCAGCTGTGTAACCTCAGGAAATATAGCCTCTAGAGCCTGTTTCTCGTCGGGGAGATGGATTAATAATACCCGTCCCTCCGGGTCGGTGGGCCCACCGAGCGAGATGCAACGTGTAATGTCGTAAAGCAGGAATTGGTCTTCATAATGGGGGAGGTGGAAGAACGCTCAGTGCTTCCATAGTGCACAGCAAAAGAAACCAAGGCCAGAAAGGGAAGGTGAACTTAGGTCACACAGCATATCTTAACAGAGCTGGGATGGGACACAGGCGACATGACTCCCAGCCCACTGTTCTTGCCGCCTTCACCTCCATCTCATGAGCAGCTACCTGCTGATATTTCCCTGCACAGGGAGGGGTGGTGGGGGTGGCAGGCAGTGGGGGCATGAGGGGAGTCACCGGGGGCTAAATCATGTCGTCAATTAATTCACAGAGCAAAGTAGGGAAAATTGGTTTTATGTCAGTAAGATAAGTCCAGCCTTACTCCTCTGGGACCCCACCGTACAGCTTGTTAGGGAAAACTGCTGACTCTTCTACTCTAAAAAATAAGCATTTGCCACATCAGACCACCCTCTTGCTGTCATGTTCCTGATGTCCTTATTATCAGTGCCCTCATTACTGGGGCCTGGGCTGGGACTTTGTCTCAGACCTAGTGGCTGCAGCAATCTCTATGCAGCAAAAGCAGCTGCTGGGGCAGATCTGAGGCATCTGTGGTTTAAGTACACCCAGTTTTCTTTTTCTCCAAGTCTCTAGCATAGATGGACCTTCTGCAGGCTCCCATTCCTAGCCAGCGCCCAGGCTCTGGGTCTGACTTCACCAATTCCAGAGGGCAGGGATAGGGCCACAAGTCAGAGAGGCCTCCCTGAGAGGTCTGGAGAAAGTAGACAACCCAATGGGGGTGATGATGGCTCATATTTTGCAGTGGGCCCTAGGCCAGGCACTCTGTCCTATATACCTTGTGTTTAATCCTCACAACAACCCTGTAGTGGGGAGCTGTAGGATCCCCACTTTGTACTTGGGGATTCTACCCATCCTTCCCAACACCTTGTTTCATTGGAGCTTTAACCAGCCCCAGGAGACGGGGTCAGGGTTGGTACCCTCATTGTGCAGAAGAGCCCACGGGCTCTATTACCCCCACAAAATCTGTAGGTTTAGAACAAAGAAAGCTCCCGCTACCCCTGGGCTCAAGCTTCAGTGCCCCAGCCCCTCCCAGCCACCTCTCCCTTAGTCATTAGCACCGATGATCCCATCTGCAAGAGTAATTATCAACCCCAGGAGGGGAAGGGATTCCTGCCAGAAGATGTGATTATGTCTGGAAAATGAAGGATATTGCAGAAAAAGGTCATGAATAAATTATTTCAAAGTGGGGCTAGTAAGAAAACGAACAATGGGGGTAAATGCAAAAAACAAAATCTATTTAAAAGTTATCTCCCAAAAACACTAAAAAATAAGTGTCCTCGTGTCTCCTAAAAGTTCTGAGGAGGGAGATTTAATTCCCTGAGACAGGCCCAGGGAAGCCAGGCAGGGGCTCCCTAGCCATGAGGCACAGGTGTCGAGGAAGGTGTAGGGAATGGAAGCAAAACAGTGTGAGCAGGGCAGGCGGGCCCTGCATGCCAGGGTGGGGTCTCGTCTTAAGTCAGCAGGCCAGAGGGAGCCGCTGCCACCTGGAACGGGTGTGACAAAACAGTGCTGTATTTGACCTGCATTCTCTGTGTAGGGAGATGGTGATGTCACAGAATAAGAACCAGCATGCAGGCCGGGTGGGTGGTTCATGCCTGTAATCCCAGCACTTTGGGAGGCTGAGGTGGTTGGATCACCTGAGATCAGGAGTTCGAGACCAGCCTGGCCAACATGGTGAAACCCTGTCTTTACTAAAAATACAAGAATTAGCTGGGCATGGTGGCCAGCGTCAGTAATCCCAGCTATTTGGGAGGCTGAGGCAGGAGAACTGCTTGAACCCGGGAGGCAGAGATTGCAGTGAGCAGAGATCACACCACTGCACTCCAGACTGGGTGACAGAGTGAGATTCTGTCTCAAAAAAAAAAAAAAAAAAAAAAAAAAAAAAAAACAAAAAAAAAAAAAAAAAAAAAAAAAAAAAAAGCCCAGCATGTAGTAGGCGCTCAATGGATGCTAGATCCCATCACTCCCCACATGTCTTCAGTGGAGGCTGCTTGGCAGAGTGTGGAGAGCATGGACTTTGAGTCAGGGACACCTGAGTTTGCATCTCAGCCTTGCCATCCTCTTCCTGGGTGACTTAGGGCAGGTTCCCCCTTTGCTCGCCTCACATGTGGATTTTTTGTAGGATGGTTTTGACATGAGACAGGGCAAGCGCTACAAAAGCGTTTGGCACAGAGCAGGTGAATCGTGGCTGCTTCTTTCACCTGCAGTGTGGCTAGGTCCTGGTGGGTCGTGTGAAGGCATCTGTAGCACTCACTCTCGATCCGGCACTGTTCTAAGGACATTATGTATTTTATTTCATCTTCACCAATATCCTTGGAAAAGGTACTACTGTAATTCCCATTTTGCAGATAGGGAAACTAAGACACAGAGGGGTTAACACCTTGCACAAGGTCCAAAAAGCCACAGGGCCAGGACCTGAACCCAGTAATCAGGTTGCAGAGCCCATGGGCTTGGCACTTCTGCCTGTCCCTGCCTGTGAGCTGCGGGCAAACCCAGAGTGATCCTCATTGCCCCCAGCAGGATGAAACCTTGACTGTGGCCTTGGGGGTGCTGCAGCCAGGAGGCCTGAACTTGGAAGTGGCTGACAATCGATGGGGAAATTGGGCACGTGTCAGGCAGCTCAGGGGAGGCATCTCTTCCCCAGGTGGTCGTGGGGATGGAATGCCCACCACATGCTATCCATCCACATCCCTGTTTTCCAATACAAAACACTCATAACCACCATCTCATGTGCTCTCACTGCCCTCTGAGGGCTGTGATGTCACCGCTGACATTTTACAAGTAAGGAAACTGACATCTCAAGGTTACATAGTCTCTGGCACATCTCAGCAGGCCCCAGCCCAGGGCTGAGCCCCTCACCAGGCCCTCACTGCTCCCCAGGGCACCCCTTCCCACCCCATCTCCCTCAGGGACCCTGCTCCCCTCTCCTCCCTCAGGCTTACAGCCCCACACAGGATCTGTCCTAGGCCTGACTCCACTACCACCTTTTCCTGCAGGGAGGTTTGACCTGAGCTCCCATCAAACCTGCCCCTTCCCAGGTTTGGGTGCCTTTATGGGGGGCACACTGTACCGTGTTCTGTGTGGTGAGGCACTCTGTGAGAACTTGACTGAAAAACCTCTAGGACCAGAAAAATCTAGAGGAAACTAGCTTTAAAGACCCAAGAGGCTGGCCATGGTGGCTCACACCTGCAATCCCAGCACTTTGGGGGGCCCGAGGCAGGCAGACCACTTGAGGTCAGGCGTTCGAGACCAGCCTAGCCAATGGGGTGAAGCCCCATCTCTACTAAAAATACAAAAATTAGCTGGGCATGGTGTGTGCCTATAATCCCAGCTACTCAGGAGGCTCTGCAACCTGATTACTGGGTTCAGGTCCTGGCCCTGTGGCTTTTTGGACCTTGTGCAAGGTGTTAACCCCTCTGTGTCAAGGAGAATCACTTGAACCCGGGAGATGGAGGTTGCAGTGAGCTGAGATCGTGCCACTGCACCCCTGCCTGGGTGACAGAGCAAGACTCCATCTCAAACAACAACAAAAAGACCTGATGGTTTACAGGAGTTGGGGCTGGGGCTGGACCGGGGGACACTGGACAACACAGGCCGTCTTCCCCACACCCACCCCTTTTTTGTTGCCCAGTAAAAGCCTCTCTGGTGTTAACTTCTGGGCTGTCTTCGTATTCGTCTATAATTGTTTTTATAGTGATTCCACAATCAATAAGCAGTTGAATTTGCCTGAGTCCGGACCCTCAGCCAGAGAGGAAGGGCCCAGATGCCTTTCTAAAACAGTCACTCACCTGCTCTTGGGGGCCCTCCTTTATCTTTCCCAAGCAAAGTTGACACCTGGCACTCAAGGCCATCCTGGCTGGGCCCACCCTGACCTCCAGGCTCCTGCTGCTGCCCCTCATCACCCTCCCCTAACCCCTGAGCTCCAGCAAATGCAAACTGCCTTTCCCTACAGCCCCCCCACTCGTGTGGCAGGACCACCACACCTTTGTTCAGCCTGCCCCTTCCCCCAAATGCCCTTGCTCTCCATCCCCCTAGGCCAAATCCTGCCCATGCACCCTCCAGTCTCCATTCAGTTGCCACCTCCTTCTAAAGCCTTCTTGCTTTCTTCCCTATGGGGCAGAGCCTTTCCACAGGACACGGACTTACCCAGTCTGGTGGCACACTATGGACATTTTTCTCCCCTCTACTAAACAGAAAGCTCCGGGGGTCTGTCCACTGTATTCCTGCGTGTCTACTCTTTTCCCCACCCTGCCACCTGCTAACCCCCAGCCTGTCCAAGCCTGGCGCAGTCCCCTGCACATAGTGTCAGTAAATGTGAATGCATCGCATTTTACTTGGACCCTAGTTTTCCTTATTAGCCTCTGTAGGACCCTCTGTCCCCCACATTATGGATCCCACCTGGGACATTGTCACTGTTGTCAGACTCTGGCTCTGTAGGCCACTGCCCCAAATCCACATTACACATCCCTCACCCCCAGGGAGCTGGGCTCTTTTAGAGTATGAACGCGTATACACCCTATAGATCCAACCCACCCCTCCCTGACTTTGAGCCACACCATGCTCAAAGCCACCAGGATCAAATCACCCTGGGGCGCTATGGCCAGGATCAGCCTGGTATCTGACGTGCAGATGCTAAGCCTGCCCCTGGTCCGTCACACCAATACACACACACACACCACACTCACATACTATGCTACATGCATCACACAGTAGGGAGCCCTCTAAGCTACCATGCAAACCAGGACACTGGGACAGCAGACCCAAATCCTATCCCTAACCTGCTGTCAGTCCATCAAAGCACATGTACCTCTAGTACATATGACACACATAGGGCCCACATGCGTTAATCACATGAAATACGTCAGGAATATATACCAACGCTAGCACACATACACTCATAAGCTCACCGAAAACAGCCCGCAGAACATGCAAGTGGGGAAGTGGCCAGCCTGTGCCCCTCCCCGCCCCCGTGGTCCACACACACACTCCTCTAAATGCCCAGAAAGACCTCCCTCAACACCCAACATAGGTTTTCCCAGAAGTTTGGAGGCAATTTTTTTTGGCATTCAAAAATGCCAAGGTTTCGGCCAGCCCCAGGGAAGCAGAGAGAGATGAGGCTCACGCCTTTAATCCCAGCACTCTGGGAGGCCCAGGTGGGTGGATCACCTGAGGTCAAGAGTTTGAGACCAGCCTGGCCAACATGGTGAAACCCCATCTCTACTAAAATCACAAAAATTAGCCAGACGTGGTGGCGGGCACCTGTAATCCCAACTGCTCGGCAGGCTGAGGCAGGAGAAGCACTTGAACCCGGGGAGGGCAGAGGCTGCAGTGAGCCGAGATCGCACCACTTGACTCTAGCCTGGGTGAAAAAGCGAAACTCCTCTGTCTAAAAAAAAAAAAAAAGACAAGTTTTTTTTTTTTTTAAGCACTGTGGAAATTAGGAAACCTAACATAGATTAATTAGGGTCATATGCTATCAATGATTGCACAGAAACCTCTGAAGACGGAGGCCCAGGCTTTGCAGGGAAGCTTCATTCTGATCCCAAAGGGAGCAGGTCCCAGCAGACCTGTAAGAGATGCCCTAAAACCCCGTCACCTTTACCACCCTCACCCCCAGCCCCTCAGGGACCACAAGAGCTCTGGACAGGGCTCAGCCCCAGGGAAGCAGGGAGAGATGGGGCCAGGCACGGGGAATCGAAGCTGCAGCAGGAAGGCCCTTCCTTCTCAATAAGGGCAGAGGCCTGCCTGGACGTGGGATGCTCATCGTGTCCGAGTCATCAGCATCACTCTAACCAGCTTTATCTCATTCAAAAGATATACATTATCAAATATGAACTCACTCCCACTGCCTGTTATTCCATCATCTTAGCATCACACCTAGTCTTGAAACCTTTTGTACTTCAGGAGCTTCCTCACAACAGAAGACACAAATGCCCCCTAAGAGTTCCCAGCATAGCCCCCCGCCCCCCGTTAGCCATTTCTGCCTTCGTTGTCAACATACATTTAACAGCAAATGGGTAAGACAGGCGATTATGAGATGACACAGCACAGGCTCCTGGTAGCAAGCCTGGCACGTTGCAGGTGCTGGGGACATTTGAGTCCCCATCACTTCCCACCTGTGTGCAGTCAACGCAGCCCGCTCTAGGGGAGAAACCTTGAACTTGGGGATCAGCTGCTCCTTCCTTTTCCCATGCTGTGACTTAGGGCAAATTGACCTCTTTGGCCTTGGCTTGGCCCCTCTCTAGGATAGTTCTCTCTCTGGGAAGGGAATTCTCTTCCTGCAGGGCTGTTACCAAGCAAAAGGAGATCAGAGGGAAAAAAAAGTGCCAGGCGGGACGAGGTGGCTCATGCCTGTAATCCCAGCACTTTGGGAGGCCAAGGGGGGTGGATCACAAGGTTAGGAGTTCAAGACCAGCTGGGCCAAAATAGTGAAGCCCCATCTCTACTAAAAATACAAAAATTAGCTGGGCGCGGTGGCAGGTGCCTGTAATCCCAGCTACTCAGGAGGCTGAGGTAGGAGAATCCTTTAAACCCAGGAAGTGGAGGTTGCAGTGAGCTGAGATTATGCCATTGCATTCCAGCCTGGATGACGGTGTGAGACTCCATCTCAAAAAAAAAAAAAAATGCCTGGGACAAGCCTGTCACCAAGGAGGTGTGAAAAGCATAGAGTTTCCTTTGTCCTGTCATCAGCACTAGGGATGGGGGCGTCTGCCCTACGGCACTGGGCCAGCCCTGTCTGGAGGGGTGAAGGGGTGTGGTCAGTGGTGAGGACCAGAATCCTGCTCCCCGTTCCGTCCAGGGCTTCCCATGATGCATGTGCAAACGTCTCCAGAGATTTTAGATTCTGGGCCTCCTGATAAGGTACAAATGCCCCTCCTGAGTTTGCTCAATAAGCCCATATTAGCCAGTAACGCCTTCTCTAAACTCAGTCGAGAACCTCAGGAAAGAAGAACGGTTAGAAAAGGAGAAGGGGCTACAGGCAGCGCAAGAGCATCAATACAGAGGAGAAGGGAAACTGAGTCCCCAGGAGCACCCCGATGACACGGCCAGTAAGTGGCATGGAGCACCCCGGATGACACGGCCAGTAAGTGGCATGGCCTCAACTTGATCTAAAACATCTTTCCTTGGCCACATGGATTGCCTCTCAGGTCTCACTGAAAAATATATATATATATATTTTTTTGAGATAGAGTCTCACTTTGTCACCCAAGCTGGAGTGCAGTGGGGCAATTTTAGATCGCTGCAATCTCCACCTCCCGGGTTTAAGCTATTCTCCTGCCTCAGCCTCCCAAGTAGCTGGGATTACAGGCACCTGCCACCACACCCAGCTAATTTTTATATTTTTAGTAAAAACAGGGTTTTACCATGTTAGCCAGGCTGGTCTTGAACCCCTGACGTCAAGCAGTCTACCTGCCTTGGCCTCCCAAAGTGCTGGGATTGGAAGCATGACTCACTGCACCCAGCAAGGTCTCTCTGAAATGTATTGGTGTCTGTGCTCCTCCAAAGAGGCCTCTTGAGATCTCAGAGCTATGTTGTATATTTGTGCAAATTAGAATAAGTAACCCCTTTCTTAAGACATTCTACTGACATCTGCCAGAAAACTGATGTAATATACACACAAATCTGTAATGACTGTCATTTGAATAAAACCTCTAGAGTTGTGCAGTGCACACCCTACACAACTGCACAGAGCAACCTCAGATCACTGGCAGCCTATTCATTTTCGACAAACATAGGTGAGAGTATTAAAGGGGCTTCCAGTGCTAACCTTTCTCCTCCTTCCCCCTGCGTGGGAGCCAGACAGAATAACGCAGCCCCACAGGCTGTGGGTATTCCTCCCTCAGCACAGGAAGGCAGGCTCAGGATGGCTGTAACAAGTAGGTTCCGCTGTGGCTCTCTGTCCCTCATAGTCTATGCAGCGTTTCTTCTCCCCAACATACACCTGCTGTCAGTTGCTGCTTTATCAGTGACGCACTAATTAGGTCCAGCGAGGTTTGCCCTGCATTGGAGAGGCTGCCGCGGCTGGCGTTTGGACAAGCTGTTCTCTCTTTGCCTTGTGGGCCACGTGTCACTCTGTCTCCCTAGGAAATTACAAATGAGGCTCCCCACTTGGGAGTCCCACTGTCCTAGCACTTAGAGCTGGGAGTGGGGTGTGACTGACAAGGATGGGCAGGAGAGTGCAGCAGCCCAGGGCTGGTATTCTGCCTAACAAGGAGCAGACACTTGCCTGGCAAGGGGCTTTGTGAATAGTCAAGCTGCTAGCATGGATGTGGCGTTGGACACCCCAAGCAGTCCCCATTAGTTGCTCCGGAACTCCAAGACTGGCTGGGGTGATGGAACAGAAGCAACCAGAGCCACTGCGGGCTTCCTGCAGAACTCCTGGGAGTAGGGCAGGACGAGCTTGTGGCCCTCCCATGCCACAGCCTTGTTTTATGCCCCACCCTGTCTAGCCACTACCCGGTACTGACAAGCTCTGTTCCGCTCCCTGTGTATCCCCTGACCTAGCACAGTGTCTGACACATACTGGCACTTAAGAAGCATTTCCTGAATGTCTGAATAATTCAACCCGTGTGTACTGAGCACGAATGACTCAGTCCGTATCCTCGTGGAACTTGCAATCTAGTCAATGAGAGCCGAATTTTTAAAAATGATTATTTCATTACAATTGTGGTGACACAACGGAGCAGTAACAGGGGAACCTGTCCTGAAAGTGGGAGGGCTTGGGGAGAGTTAACGAGTGAGCGCCAGGCGTGGTGGCCACACCTGTAATCCCAGCTCTTTGGGAGGCTGAGGTGGGCGGATCACGAGGTCAGGAGTTTGAGGCCAGCCTGACCAGCATGCTGAAACCCCCATATCTACTAGATACAAAAATTGGCCAGGCATGGTGGCACACGCCTGTAGTCCCAGCTACTCAGGAAGCTGAGGCAGGAGAATCACCTGAACCTGGGAGGTAGAGGTTGCAGTGAGCCGAGATCACGCCATTGGGTGCCAGAAAGACACCCGGCCTGGGTGACAGAAAGAGACTCCGTCTCAGAAAAAAAAAAAAAAGAGCGTGGGAGCTGAAAGGGACCTTAGGTCTCATCTAGTCTAGTGTAGTGGTTAGCAAGACCCAGGGCCTATCAGTGCCGTGCCTGTCATACATGCTGAAGGAACACTTCCAGACTGAATGAATAATGGATGAATGAATGAATGAGGAAGTCACCTTGGGCTAGTGCTTTTGCCTCACTTGAACCTCTGTACTCTGACCCCAGGTCCAGGGCCCATCCTTGCCTTGAGCTATCCCACCTACTCCTCCAACAAAAAGGCAACTTCCTACGTTGCTGGTCCCAGAGTGGTGTCTGCTGAGCTCCCACAGGCTGGCAGGCTCGTGCCACCTGGGCCTGGATCTAGAGAATTCATATCCACTCCGTGTACACGGCCTCCTACCTACAGAGCATATTTAAGGGGACTAGAAGACAAATTCACACAATTGCCTCCCTCTTTTGTGTAAGGGAGGATCAACCACTTTCCATCCTCCCTCTCCTCCAAAAAATACTCATTAACCTCCTGTCCGTTGCAAGGTAAATGGATGATCAACATGAGAAGCTCAGCTGCTGATTAACTTTCCCAAACAGGGCCAAACTACAAAGCAGCATACTGCAGAGGAGAAAAATCCAATAAACAATATTCGAAACAAATTTAATAGAACATATAACTCATTACCCACCGGGGTCTGGGCCTGTGCCACGTGATGCAGGTGGAAGGTAGAGGAGCGATGTGCAGCTTCAGTGGGACCAGCGTTGAGGGTTTGTTAGTATATTGTGTTTTCAAATCAAGTTCAAGATGTTAATAGCCAGTGCAGCATCTATAATTAGCAGGCCGTTGGATGGGAGGAAGGATTCCCATTCGTTCTGCATTCACAGAATGAAGATGCTGAGCAGGACTGGCAGGCATCCCCAGCAGAAGCAGGGGGAGCTGCCCTGTGGGTGGCGTGGGCTGGGGAGATGGGAGAGATGAAGACAGACACCAAAGCATCCGCTTCCAGGTGCTAAGAAAGGGTCAGAGCATCTAGGCCTTGGTGGGTGGTGCTCCCTCAAGATCAGGGCCGTGTTCTCTGGATGTCTTGCTCTGTGCTTAGGTGGCAAGTGTGCTTTCCACATGAATGGGGATGGCACAGGCCAACCCAGGATTCCCATACTTGGACTGTTAGCATCCTGTGGTCGAATGGGAGCCAGGAGATTTGAGCTCCAAATGAGTGTTCACCTTGCATTGGCTGTGTGATCTTGGGCAAGTCACTTTCCCTTTGTTGGCCTCAGTTTCCTCACCGATAAAACAAGGCAGCTGAACCAGATGATTCCCAGTGTCCCTTTCAGCTCTAGCACTATGGGCTTTCTACCCACCATCAGGACAGGTGTGTGCCCACCATCAGGACAGGCCATGCATTAGCAGAGCAGGTGGACCACAGCTGGTGTGATTCTTAGAGGCCCAAGAGGGCTCCCCATCTCTGCCCCTGCTTCCTACCATTCCTCACCCCTTTGGGTTAAGAACCCCACTCCAGGCAAGAAGATACTCGGGGATAAAGGGCCCTTAGAGGTGACATAGCCAGTGGTTCTCAGCTAAACACTTGTTTTGTTTTTGAGACTGAGTCTTGCTTTGTCACCCAGGCTGGAGCGCAGTGGCGCCTTCTTGGCTCACCACAACCTCCGCCTCCAGGTTCAAGTGATTCTCCTGCCTCAGCCTCGCAAGTAGCTGGGACTACAGGTGCGCACCCCCACGCCCAGCTAATTTTTGTATTTTTAGTAGAGACGGGGTTTCACCATGTTGGCCAGGCTGGTCTTGAATCTCTGCCCTCATGAGCTGCCCGCCTCGGCCTCCCAAAGTGCTGGGATTACAGGCGCGAGTCACCGCGCCTGGCTCCAGCTAGACACTCGTAAAGGCTGCAGCAGGTTGCCAAGAGCAGTTTGGAACATTTCACAAAACCTACGGGAAATCCTGTATTACCTGTGAAGAGGCTAACTGAAACACCAAGGTTTTTCTTTTGCTTTTAATTAGAATTAAATTAACTCTACGTGATACCCCAGGTTAGTGTGTGCTGATCAGAAGCTCTGATTCGTCATAGGTGACATCATAGGAATATCTAGGTCATGGTTGGTGGACAAGAAGCTGCCACTGGCGTCACACGGCATGTGGTTATCGGCCAAACTGCACTTGTCCAATACGTGACTGGCCTTGGACACCAGCCCAGAGTGACGGCAGCGTCTTTCAAATGGAGAGGGCTTTTTAGGGGGAGCATACTAAAACGAGTTCTTAGTGGTGAAAAGTTGGGGAGACTGGTTTCAATAGCCACAGATGATTGATAAAGAAACCAAGTCGCATATATTACCTTGCATTCACATGAGTCTATCAGAAGAGAACATAGACTACTTCCAGCAGGAATTCTGGATGGTGATTTTGGGGGAACAACCTCCCCAGCTCACAACCCTGGCTCTCACCCTGGCCTTTTCTCCAGCATGTGACAAGATCAGCTGACATGAACTGGGCCGGTTTGGGTCAGGCACTAGGCTGGAGGGAGGCAGGTGTAGACGGCACAGCCCACAAATCCCAGCTCTGCCTTATGGGCCCACTTTTGCTCATGGTGGATTTGACCACCTCTAATATCTGTTCAGCTCAGAAGGCCTTAACTCCCTGAGTGGATGCTCTAGAGGCCAACTGGATAATTTTTGCCTGTGCTTCTCACGCTCTGGGAGGCAGAGTTGGGCAGGGGGAAATGGGGTGAGGCATGGAAACATAGACTGGCATCTCCTGGGTTTTCCTTCTCACAAGAGCCTCTATGGGGGCTCAGAGTCAGTGTGTTAGCGTGGAGCTCATCCTCAGACTAGACAATATTCTGTTGCCTGTGTGTGCAGGGCCTCTACCAGGGCTCAGGCCCTTCTGCCTTCAGATGCCAGTCACATTATTTACAAAATTCCTGTATTCTGTGCCGGGTACTGGGGAAGCCAGACAGATAAAATCCCTCATCTCATGAAGCATCCAGTCTCTCTGGGAGAGGCAGAGCGTAAATAAGTGGACAAAGAAACATACCTGGGGCCAGGCGCAGTAGTTCACACCTGTAATCCCAGCACTCTGGGAGGCCGAGGTGGGCAGACTGCCTGAAGCCAGGAGTTCAAGACCAGCCTGGCCAACACAGTGAAACCCCATCTCTACTAAAAATACAAAAAAAATTAGCCAGGCATGGTGGCAGGTGCCTGTAATCCCAGCTATACTCGGGAGGCTGAGGCAGGAGAATTGCTTGAACCCAGGAGGCGGAGGTTGCAGTGAGCCGATCGTGCCATTGCACTCCAGCCTGGGCGACAAGAGCAAAACATCATCTCAAATAAAAAAGAAAACAAGAAACATACCTGGATGTGGGCATGAATGTACCTGTGGGTACTGCCTGGGAGTTGCCCAAGGGCAGAGACTGGGGCCCAGTCTCTTCTGTGCCCTTGGAGCCTGCAACATGGCCAGCTCAGAGTTGGCCCTCACTCAGCAAACATTTGCTGAATTGCCTGGCATACGAGAGAAAGTATATGGAAAATGCCCGGTCCTTCTGGTTCTGTCCACAGTAGAAGCCAGCAAGTACACACAAACATCTCATTTCAATTAAACATTTATCGAGAATCCATTATGTACCAGCAGGGGCCCAAGCACTGAGAATCTAGACATGAATACAATCGGATCCATCCCCATGGAGCTCACAGCCTGAGGTGGAGGAAGGCACTGAGCCAACCACAACCTTCGGGTGCCGGGATGATGGTTGCTATGTAAGCACCCAGTTCCCACCAGGGTAGGGCTGGTGGGCTGGTGGGCTGGGGAGGGGTGTCAGGGAAGACACCCGGAGAAAATCTACACAGACTTACCCAAGGCAAACACCCAAAGAAACACACAGGTGTCTACACCCACTGCCTGAGCACGGGCGGACATAAATGCTGACCCATGTAGACCTGGGTCCCACTCAGACCATCACGATTAAGGCTTGCTTGTTAGCGGTACCCCAAATTAAACAGGTATCACTACACCTTGGGCCAGGGGATACCTCGGGGTGGGCAGAGCTGATAGTCTAATCTGAGATAGGCTGGTGATTGGTTTGCTTTGAACATCAATCACCAGAGACTGGCAGGCCAGTCAGTTACAGACCAGGCTTCGCCCTCAGATTAGAGGCTAGAAGTTAGGGAATCTGACAAAAACTTTAACTGTTAGTGTAAAACTTGTGCTTGTTGAGTTGTTAGAATCCAGTGGGCACTGGTGCCAAGGCCAGGGGGCAAGGACAGTGCCGTGCAAGAGGAGAGTGCTTGAAGTTAGTTGTGCGAAGGTTACATTCCTCCAGGGCAGAGCTGCGCACTTTAGAACTGTCTGATTCTCCATTGGGACTTTTTGCTATTAGAAGCTGAGTGGAAAAAAACACAAAGAGTTTCTTCTCTTCTCCTCCTCAACAAAGACCAGCCAACAGTCAGTTCTGCTGCAGACATCAGCTGGGTGCCCTCCAATTCATTTCTGACGCTGGCTACCTGGAGACAGCATCAGGTCCCCCAGGTGGAGGGCTCAGGGCTCAGGCCCTCCTGCCTTCAGATGCCACTCACAAGTTCCAGGCTGTTTTGCCTGTGCTTCTGACAGGCTATAAATTGGGGTTCCTGCAACTCCCTCCTTGGGATCGATTAATTTGCTACATAGGTTCACAGAATTCAGGGAAGCACATTACTAGTTTATTATAAAGGATATTACAAAAGATGCAGAAAGCAAGACATGTAGGAAGGGGTGTATACACCCGTCCTGGTGTAGGAAGGGGTGTGGAGCTTCCATGCCCTCTCCAGGTGCACAACCTTCCAGAAGCTCTCTAAACCCTGTCCTTTAGAGTTTTCACAGAGGGTCGCTGATCATTGGCCTTTGGTGATCAACTTAACCTGCAGCCCCTCTTCCTTATACCTTCCTCCCTCAGCGGGGGGTGGGGCTGCAAGTCCCCCGCTTTCTAATCTGCCTGGTCTTTCCGGTGACCAGCCCCCATCCTGAAGCAGCTGTCAGTCAATCATTAGCACACAAGATGACCTCACTTTGGAAATTCTAAGGGTTCCAGGCGTTGCTTGGCAGGAAACTGGAGGAAGACATAATATATATTTCACAATATCAGAGGAACTGACAAATGCAAAGTGTTTGGAACAGTGGCCCTCAGGGAGTCATCATTCTGTCCCCCAAGACCATGCCCATAGTGTGTGGTAATAAAACCTGAGGGGGAACAGGGAGCCGAGCCCAGAGAAGGTGATCGAAAGGTAAACAAGGGCATGGAGTCAGGACTCTACCTAACCCCCTGCCAGGGGAACCCACCCTGCCTCCTCTTCTCCTTCAGGGCTGGCTCTTTTTGACTGAGAAATGGATCTCTCCTCTAGAACTTCCTTCTTTTTTTTTTTTTTAAATAAAGACAGGGTTTCACCATGTTGGTCAGGCTGGTCTTGAACTCCCGACCTCAGGTGGATCCTCCCACCTTGGCCTCCAAAGTGCTTGAGCAGACGTGAGCCACCACGCCTGGCCTTAGAACTTCCTTCTTCAACCTGGGAGGATTTTGTGTATTCTTTCCCTAAGAGATACTATGTCTTTGTACTAGTAGTTTGCATAGTGCTTTCTCCCTATCAGGCATTATTCTAACTGCTACACAAATAATAACTAATTTAATACTCTTAATAATCCTATGAGAAGGGGACATTTTAATTCCCATTTAACAGATGTGGGAACGGAGGCTCAGGGGATTTAGTAAATTGCCTATGATCACCCAGTGAGTGCGCTGTGGAAGCAGGATGGTGCCGGAGTCCACCCTCTGATCCCTCACCTCTGCTGCCTCTCAGGATGGAAGATCTGGTTCTTTCTCCTTCACCTTCACTGGCACTAACATACCAGGGGTCCTGGATAAGCCACCGCCCGTCTCTGAGTCTCCCTTTTCTTTTCTGGGAATCAGAAAGCCGTCTCAGCCCGGTGGCCTCCCAGGACTGCCACAAAGACCAAGTGTGGGCATCTCTGGGAGGAAACTGACACAGCATTGTGGGGAGCAGATGTGTGGAGCTGGGCTCCCGGCATCCTGTTTCATGAATCAGGGCACTCAGCCCCATCAGCAAACCCACAACGGGGCTCACAGGCAACCCGAGGCCTTGCAGGGTGATCAGGGTTGGGGACACTAATGAGGACACTGGGAAAGAAACTCCTTCTCTCTGATAGCAGATTCATGCATGCAGGGAAGGGCATTGGCTGTGCCCACTGTCTGCACCCAGGCCAAGGCCCTCACAGGTCAAATAGATTCTTAGGTGCTATTTATCGTCTTGGAAAAATTGGAATTTTCTAGGTAATGGGAAAGCTGACAGACTCCAGCTGGTCAGGCCTGCTGGGGACTCAGGGGAAAGAGCAGGAACTGACCCTGAGGACGGGACAGAAGCAGAAAAGGGCTGGGTGAGAGCCTCTCCATGGCAAAGACCCACAGCCTCTAGTCTCTCTGGTCCACATGGGAGTAAAGACAGAGGCCTAGACCCTTAGATTGAGAAGGGAGCTCCTCTGCGTCAAGCCTGTCATTTTAGAGACGCAGGAACCAAGACTCAGAAAGGGGCAGTACATATCCCATGTCACATAGCTAGTGGGGCCCAGACAGATTTTTTATCAGGATTCCCATGGAAAGCTCAGGTGTAAGACCTGAGACGCTGGCTGAGGCACTCCCTAGGGGCGGGAAGTGAGAATTCAACATCCACTGCCCACTTGCTCCGGCGTAGACAGCCCCACTGCAGGTTCCTAAGTAGGGACCTCAGGGCAGAAAGCCCAAACTCCCTCCCCTGGCATTCTAGGCTCCAGACCCCCTTTTACGTATCTCCCTCACTCCCCCCTTCAGCCACCCATAGAGCAGGACTCCCCAGAACTCTTGTCCACACCCCTCTTCCCACCTGGATGGCCTTTACCCCACTTTTCTCTGATTAACTGAATGCTCCCACCTCTCAAGGCCTCTGAGGACTCCGTTCCTGGTCCCCCTACTCTGTAACTTGCCCCTCTTCCAAATTCCTTACTGGAGCTAACAGCACGCCCACTTACCAGTAGATGGAGGCCCAGATTCACCCCTCAGGACAGAAGTACCCATTCCTCCCCAGCTGCCAGAAAGTGGCTCCCGGGTGAGGGCCTCTGTAGAAATTGCCCTCCAAGTCAGCCGACTCATCTGAAGAGCCACAGCCCCTTCCCCCACCCCAGTGGATGGCCAGTGATTGATGGGGGCGTAAAGGATCTCCCTCCCTTTCCCCCAAGGGGGACAACTCCAGGGGTCATCTCAGCTTCAGAGCTTCCTGCCAGACCAGCGAAGGTTACTGTGGCCATGAGTTGGTTCCACTTTTCCTCAGCCCAGACTTCCTTCCTTATCCCTTACCGGGACTATTCTCAAGAGCTCGCTCATCCCCATCTCAGAATGCTTTGCAGGGTAGCAGTTGAGGATCCCGGTCATGTAATGGTTAGGCAGCCAGCCTGGCTTCCAAACAGGAGCAGCTGGGTTTGGTTGTGTGACCTTGGCAGAGTTAAGTAGTTGTGTTAACTGTTAGGTGAGACAATGGCTTCTATCTCCTGTGAGTGCTGTGACAATTAGATGACATGGTATGTGTGTGGTCCATGACATCAAGAAAGCACTCAATACGCATTAGCTGTCATTTACATTTAACTTCTCTGAGGCTCAGGCACATGGGGATAGGATATTCCTACTCGTGCCATGGGGTTGTGGGTAAGAAATAAGACTGGGAGGCAAAGGGTTAGATTGGGTGCTGCTTCAGCCTAATACAGACTTTGGGGTCAAGGTCCCCGGGGGCTTTGCCCACCCAAGAGTTGTGGCCTGGAGGCCTGACCCCTCCAATAACTGATAAGGGTTATAATATTAGTTTTCCATTGCTGTTGTAAAAAAAAATCACAATTTAGTGGCTTCAAACAGCACGAATTTATTATCTGATAGTCCTGAAGGTCAGAAGTCCAGTGCGGGTTTCATGAGACTGAAGTCAAGGTGCCGCCGGCACGCCGTGCTCCTTCCTGAAGCTTTAGGAGACGGTCTGATTCCCACTCACTCACGTTGTTGGCAGAATTCAGTTCCTCTGCTTGCGGGGCTGAGGCCCTCATGTTCTTGCCAGCTGTAAAGGAGCTGTTGATCCAGGTTCTAGAGGCCGCTGCATTCCTCAGCTCGTGGCCCCTTCCTCCATCTTCCAAGTCGGCACAGGCGGGTGGAGGACTTCATGGTGTATCCCTCTGACCTGCCTTCTTTGGTCACCTTTTACTCTTGAGGACTCATGATTATATTGGGCCCTCCTGGATAACCCCTGACCTTCTCCCCATCTCCAGGGCCTTAATCACATCTGCAAAGTCCCTTTTTGCCATGTAAGGTAATGTATTCCCAGATCCCAAGGATTAGGACACGGATGTGTTGGGGGTGGCGGGGGTCATTATCCTGCCTACTACCTCCATCCAACGTGGAGCAACCTGTGATCCCAAATCCCCCCCTCCCTTTCCAGGGAGAGTTCTGTGCCATTTCCTGTGCAGCAGGGACTTACGGCCCCAACTGCTCGTCCATCTGTAGCTGTAACAATGGTGGCACCTGCTCCCCAGTGGACGGCTCCTGCACCTGCAAGGAAGGTAACGGGCCCTCCCTCCCAAGCCCATCCCCCACATGAGCACACTGCCCAGGTAGGTTGCCTGCCGAGGGGCTGCAGGTGGGGCTGCCCCAATCCTACCCACATGCAACGTCAGGGAGCTTCTACTGGTTGGAAGCCCATGCCAGGAGCTTCAGCAGCAGGAATATAATGAGGGGATTCACTGCAATGCTGCTGGAAGAGCTGAAGAGCACACAGGGAGGGTGTGCAACCCAGGCATTGCACCTGTAGGGGAAGCTGCTGTCACTCCTAGGGTCGGAGGGACGAAAGGAAGAGTTCCCAGAGCTTGGGAGCGAGGGCCACCTGGTGGGAGCTGGGACGTGCAGAAAGGGGCTGCACCAGCAGAGGCCCGAGGGAGCGGACACACCTGTCTCTCCTGCTTCTGCCCTCTGGCCTATGGGCAGGTCTCCCACGGCTGGCCGTGCTGGGAGCCAGCTGAGGGGATCCTGGGATATGCAGTCTGCAGGGCAGGGGGCAGCCCCCGTCACAGAACAGGGAAGGGGAACAATGGTACGGTAGACAAAGAGGCCCGTGAGCAGCCGCAGAACGGAGACTCAGCCTGTCCCTCAAACAGAGGGCCCTGAGATGAGCTTCCAGACTCCACCATGGGCAGAGACAGCACTCTGCACCTGAGCTGGTGCCTGTTCCAGGTGGGATCATCTGCCTGCAGCACAAACCATGAGCACCCCGAGGTAGGAGACCCGGGTTCTCGCCCAGCTCTCCTAACAGCTCCGTTGTATTTCTGAGCTGACTGTGTGGAATGGTTTGGGTAGGATGCTGTGTGCAGAGCTGGGGCAAGTGGGCAAAAGGACACACTGGACCTGGATGGAGAAGTGACAGTCCCTTTCCCTCCCCTCAGGGTGGCAGGGCCCGGACTGCACCCTGCCGTGTCCCAGTGGGACGTGGGGCCTGAACTGCAATGAGAGCTGCACCTGTGACAATGGGGCAGCGTGCAGCCCCATGGATGGCTCTTGCTCCTGCACCCCTGGCTGGCTGGGAGACACCTGTGAGCTGCCTTGCCCGGTGAGTGCCAAGGTGGGGAGGGACACATTGGGTTCAGCATCCCCTTATGCCCGCCGCTTCCCTGGTGTTAGTTTGTCCACAGGAGCGCACAGAGAAGAGCACTAAGCTAGGTGATGGGACACTCGGATTGAGGTCACAATCCTAGTCCGAACCACTCTGTGGCTATTTTACTACTTTGGCCCTCGTCCCTCTCATGTAAAAATGGCAAGTATTTGGCAGATGTGGTGACATGGCATCACTCTTCCCTGGCTGCTCCTGGTAAACATTACGGACCTTGGCACCGAGCTCAAATGCAGCTTCAGATTCCTTTGCAGCACAGCGCTACGAGACAGCCCCTACTAATCCACGAGAGCTGCCGTTCCTTGGTGGTGTCTCAGCTTCCTACACTTGTATGATCAGAGTGCGTGGTGACTAACACAAGCACTGTTCAACAGTAACCACCCAGACGGAATCACTGGGTCTCATGGATCTGAGATACAAATGGGCTGGGCCATGATGGCTCACACCTGTAATCCCAGCACTTTGGGAGGCCAAGGCGGGTGGATCACTTGAGGTCAGGAGTTCGAGACCGGCCTGACCAACATGGAAAAACTCCATCTCTACTAAAAACACAGAATTAGCTGGGCATGGTGGCACATGCCTGTAATCCCAGCTACTCAGGAGGCCGAAGCAGGAGAATTGCTTGAACCCAGGAGGTAGAGGTTGCAGTGAGCCGAGATCGCATGACTGCACTCCAGCCTGGTGACATCGCCAAAAAAAAAAAAAAACGATACCAATAAGTTAAGCCAGCTGATGTTACTGAATGAGCAATGCAGTCTAATGAGCAATTTGGAGTCCTGCAATCCGGGGTTCAAATCTCAGCTTTGTCACAGCCTTTGTTACCCAAAGTTAGGGAGGTTACTTTGGGTGAGCATGTTGCTTCACCTCTCTAACTTCGTTTCTCATCTTTACAGTGGGAATATGATGGAATCACATCAGGGGCTATTGTGAGGATTAAGAAAAACGAGGTCTATGAACCTCCTGATACCTAATGAGCATATGAGAATGGGTGACCACCTTCTTTCCCAGCAACAAAGAATAAATCATAGTCTTTCCTCACATGTGATCAACGTGTTACAATCTGCAAAGTGCATTTTCATTTCCGATTTTAGTCAATGATCATTACAGGCCTCTGAGCTTGACCACTGAAAAGTAGGGTAGGAATATCACCCCCCTCCCTCCCAGCCTCATACTCCTGTGAGTGATTTCAGGACTGTGTTGATCTCCACTTACAAAATGTGTCCCCACTGTGCCCCAGCCCCAGTCTCCCTACATCCCTGTGGGGTTGTGGCTCAGTTTTGTCATCAAGATCCAGGAGTTCCTACTGGACCCTCCAAAAGTAAAAAAATTTTAAAAGAAAGATCCGGTAGAAGTACACAAACCCCTGAAGTTTGGGTCTGACCATTTTTCTCTCCTGGTCTTCCCCACAGGATGGCACATTTGGGCTGAACTGCAGTGAACACTGTGACTGCAGCCATGCTGATGGGTGTGACCCCGTCACAGGGCACTGCTGCTGCCTGGCCGGATGGACAGGTAACCTTCCCTTGCTGGGCCAGCACCCAGGTACTGCCAAACTGGGTTCTTGGTATTCTAATTGTCTTGACCCTTCTTTCTCCTTCAATACCTTTCTTCTTGCTCCCTGAATATGCATCTTTCCCCATATCTGCTCTGGGTTCCTGTTCTCCGTTCCATTCAATTCAAGTAAGTATTTATTGAACATCTATTAGTTACAAGCTCTGTCCAAGGCACTGGAGTCACTCCAGTAGAAGGTCAAAGGCTGCCACATGGTGGGTGTAAGTGCTCAATCTAGAGAATATGAAGGAGAAGGGGACAAGGGACTTTCTCCTTAGTCCAGTCTCAGAATCCTGGTCCTTGTATCTATCCTGTCAGCCTGCCTCCCAAACGCCAGGTAAATCCATCTCTTCATCCCACTGCCACCATGCGGCCTGCTGGGCACCATCCCACGTCTGGCACTGCCTCGGCCTCCACTCTTGCCCAGCTGCATTCATTCTGCACCCAGATCCACCCAGATCTGCCATGTCAGTCCCTGTTCAGAATGCCTCAATGGCTTCCCACGAGTCTTACATAAAATTTTAAATCCTTACCAGGGCCCAGGGCTCACAGGATCTGGCTCTGCCACCTCGCTCTGCTCACTTTGTTGCTCACTACATTCCAGCCATCAGGGCCATAGTCTACTTCTTTGGGAAGCCAACCCCCTTCCTGACTCCTGGCCTTTGTATGTGCTATTCCCTCCTTGCCTGGATCACTCCTTCCCCTTCTTTTCACCTGATAATTCCTCATCTACTAGATTTCAATGTAAACCTTTCCTCCTCTGGGAAGGCGCTCCCCCTCCTGTGATACCCACCCCCCTCCTGGCCAAGACAAAAGCATGCCCTTGACTAATTCTTCTACCCTACACTTTTCCTACAGTGGTACTTAGATCAGAATTCAGTGACCGCTGTAGTAACTGTTCATTATCTGCCTCCCTCACATGGCCATCAGCTCTAAGGAGGCATCTGCCTTATTCACCATTGCATCCACTGCCTGCCACACACTGAGGCACGGATAACACGGTAGTTAAAAACCAGCTCTGGAGACAGACTGCCTGGGTTTATGACCTTGAGCAAGTCTTTTAACTTCTCAGGGCCTGAACTCTCCGTCTGTAAAATACAGATAATTATCCTTGCAACTATAGGGTTGTTTTGAAGCTTAAATGAGTTACTACCTATAAAGTGCTAACAGTGCCTGGCACATAGTAAGTGCTCAGTAAATGTAAGCCATCAGTACAGGAAGTGCTTAGTAAGCATTTCAGGAGTAAACCTACTAGCCTGTCCCAAGGCGATGAACAGCAAAGAGAAAGAAATGCAGTCATTTCTGGCAGTATAGGTTCTCGGATAAATAATTAACACTAAGTTGCCCCACAGCCTGTGCTCACTACCAGAAAGTTTCTAAGCAGCCAAGAACCAGGGACAGTGCTTCCCCCGCAGTATCTCTGGCCTAGCGTCCCCTGCCCTGCTGGCTCCTGCCGCTCAGTACAGAATAAGGCTCCACCCTGGTCACTGGCACCCTAGAATCTCAGCAGGAGCCAAGTAGAAATCCACTTCAATTAATTTTTCATTGCCTTAATTTTGAGTGAGCCGACGAAGATTTTAATGACATCTAGTGCTTAAAAATTCTGTCTTTGGTTAACAACCTTTAGCAAGGCCTCTGCTGTTCTAAACCTAATTTCTCCAAATGTGGTCCTGAAGTCTTTTTGAGATGGAGTTTCGCTCTTGTTACCCAGGCTGGAGTGCAATGGCGCGATCTCGGATCACCGCAACCTCCGTCTCCTGGGTTCAGGCAATTCTCCTGCCTCAGCCTCCCGAGTACCTGGGACTACAGGTGCACGCCACCATGCCCAGCTAATTTTTTTTTTTTTTTTGTATTTTTAGTAGAGACAGGGTTTCACCATGTTGACCAGGATGGTCTTGATCTCTTGACCTTGTGATCCACCCGCCTCAGCCTCCCAAAGTGCTGGGATTATAGGCGTGAGCCACTGCACGGTTCAAAGAAGCAATTGATGTCCTGAGGTTTGTCATGCAGAAGGTGGCCAACGAGAGACAAAGAAGGGCCTCCCACTCAGTGAGCCCTCTCCACTCACTTCTGCCTCAAGAAAAATCTATGCCTGGGGCTGTGCATGGTGGCTCAAGCCTGTAATCCTAGCACTTTGGGAGGCTGAGGCAGGTGGATCACCTGAGGTCAGGAGTTCGAGACCAGCCTGACCAATGTGGAGAAACCCCGTCTCTACTAAAAATACAAAATGCTGCCAGGTGTGATGGTGCATGCCTGTAATCCCAGCTCCTCGGGAGGCTGAGGCAGTAAAATCACATGGACCCGAGAGGCAGAGGTTGCGGTGAGCCAAGATCACACAACTGCACTCCAGCATGGGCAACAAGAGTGAAACTCCATCTAAAAAAATAATCTGTGCCTAACTTTGAAGTTCCTGGCACATTGTTCATACCTTGGCTTGGCACAGGTCTGGGGCTTCCCTGAGCTGTGTACCTGTCTCCCCCTTGCCCTCATAAGCCACAGACTTACTGACAACTGGCATTCTGTCTTACTCATCTTGCCCTGCACATAATATATGCTTATTAAATGTTTACTGAAATAATTAGGAAGAAGTTGGCCTATCACCATTCATGGTTTTTCCCCTTAATGTGGCTTTAAAGATGATCTCCTCCAACTTTCTCATGCCACAGATAAGGAAAAGGAGTTGTCTGGGGCATCAGGACATTAGTACCAACAGGATGAGAGACTCAGAACTGTATCTTTAGGGCGACCCATTTATTCAATCAACCAGCACTTATTGACTCAAGCCAATTACCAAGTCTTTATTTGGCAGCTGCCTTGTACCTGGCACCATGCCACACTCAGCAGTAAATGGTAAAAAGCAAGTTTCTGAGTACCTACTGTGTGCCAAACACTGTGTTAAGCACCAAAGATGCAAAAATGACCAAGATGGTATCCTGTCCCTGAGGGACACTTAGGTAAGCAAAGTCAGAAGTGTCAATAAGCTGTGTTCCCTGTCTTCCAATTGCTGGCAGAGGAGACAGGACTCACGTGTATGAAGCTTTCAAGGAACAGGTAGAGACAAAGCTGTATGCTGCTGATTATCAAAGAGATGCTTGTCTCCCTGGGCAGACATCCAAGAAGGCTTCCTGGAGAAGGAGGACCCTAAGCTTACCCTGGATATGGGCTGCTGAGTGGCTACTGAGTTCATTGCATGAACTAGAGATCATAATGTATGGATTCCGAGCCTAGGTTTACCTGCCAGTATAGATGTGGGGGTCGGGGGGAGTCCTGGAAAATAAAGCAAGGGGATTCCCAAGAGTAAGAACGGACCTCTGAGGGGATTATTATCCCTATCCAGCTGTGGGGAAAACTGGGGCCCGGGAAGGTAACTGAAACTGCTTCTTCAGAAGCTATAACTGGGAGCCTCCCGCAAGGCCAAGGCCAGCCCCTTTGATCATACCAGTAAGTTGCTTCTGAAACTGGGCACTCCAGCC
>NW_016107800.1:601359-621575 GCF_001604975.1 Cebus imitator
AAAAAAAAAAAAAAAAAAAGAAACTGGGCACTCCACATGGGGAAATCCCTGACTCTTCTTTCCACTTAGATCCCATGTCTTAAGCTCTAAGACGCTCTTGGGACATTTAAGAACCACAACAGGAGCCCCACTCCCACAGAAACAGGCCTAGAATATAGTAACTGCCAAGTCCTAGAAGCCAGTGGGACTTTGCAACCACCTTCAGTCTGAGAATAAACATGGTACACTCATGGCTCTCAATCTCCATAAAAGAGGGCCCCTTTTTACATGGAAACACTAAGGATTCCACAGTGAGAGTAGCTGTACTTTTAATAGTCATTGGCTGGGACAAACACAAGAGCAGCCAGCTGCCGTGCGTTCAGCGGTGCTTTCGCATACACTGTTTTATGAATATAGTAATACATATAGTTTTAGGAAAGAGTAGTGTCTACATGTGACACATGTGCCTTGGTCAGCTGGCAGAGTGCTCGGTGTGCAGTAGAACTGGAGGCCCTATAGGCAGCAAAGCTCTACCTCAGTCCAAGGAACAGCTGTGTCCCTAGGCCTGTGGTCTGAATCCTGGGTTTCCAACCACAGGCAAAAGAAGTCCTAGGCTGGCGCAGTGGCTCACACCTGTAATCCCAGCACTTTGGGAGGCTGAGGCAGGCAGATCACTTGAGACCAGGAGTTTGAGACCCTCCTGGCCAACATGGAGAAACTCCGTCTCCACTAAAAATACAAAAATTAGCCAGTTGTAGTGGCTTATGCCTGTAATCCCAGCTACTTGTGAGGCTGAGGCAGGAGAATTGCTGGAACCCAGGATGTAGAGGTTGCCGTGAACAGGGACTGCGCCACTGCACTCCAGCCTGGGCAACAGAGGCCCTGTCTTCAAAAAAGAAAAGCCTTATGTCAGATCACAGCTTTTGTTATGCCCAGGAAGAGGAGACACTTGAAGATGGATCTAAAACTTTGAACAGTTTCATGGTTTCCACTTTCCCAAGCTCCCTTTAATCCATCTATGATGCCTGTTCAGGGTTCACCTCTTGGGTGCCTGAAACACCACTGGGAGAGACCCCAATCAATGGGTAAAATATGGCAAATATGGCTGCCAGATCCCATTCCGTGGGGAGGAAACCACTTGCACCGCCAACCCTGCCACCCGCCGCCCCAACTACCCACCCACAACCATTTCCCAAAGAGTGACATCTGAAGCCTCCACCCTGCTGCAAAATGGAGACATTATAGGGAGGGGGCACAGATGCTGGGCTAGACTGAGGAAGAGGAGGATGAGTAAAGCCTATGGCATCCCCCCCCGCCCTCTCTGACGGTTCCACCCTCCCTCCCGTCTCCTTGCCAGCCCAGGTGGGCTTGTACAATTCCAGCCTGCCTCTAAATTGGTCCCACAGCGCTCTTGCTGCTGTTAAAGCTGGCTCTGTTCACTGAGCATGAGTGTCTTTCTCCTTTCTTCCTCTCTCCCACAATCCCTGTCCTAATAACAAGGCAGACGTGATTTTTCAACGAATTCTGCCCCTCTCTGAGCCTCTGATATTCACCTTCCGAAGCCAAGCCAGTCTCCTGGGCTCACGTGTTCCATTTCCCTAATGCATGTCAGACTGGAAGCCTTTCTGCCTGGGAAGAAAACCTACCCCAGAGCTGGGGCATCCAGCCTCAGGCCTTTTAAAATTCCTTCTTCGCCTTCAGGCTGTAGAGAACCTAACACACATTTCCTCTGCCTCAGCCCAAAAAGACTATACAGACTTTGTTCCTTTTTCTTATTGAGAAATTCCATCCATTCCCCACTGGGCCACTGTCAAACTGAGGGTCAGTAAATGAAATTGTTGGGTTACAACTAGCATTTTAAAAAATGAAATCAAATACAGCATAGTACAGAGAAAACATCAGAGTCCATCATACATAGTGACAGTAAATGTAATTTTGCAAAGCACTGGTTTCTATTGCACGTGTGCATGAATGGTACGCATAGTGCGCTGAGGACTCTGGTCAAAAGAATCTGAAAAGACTCCACCTAGCCTCCCAGCCCCTCCCTGGCTGGGTTGGCAGAGACCCAGCAGCACCAGTGGCTCCTGAGCTAACGTGGGTGGGCACGTGTGGCTCACTCCCAGCTGGCACTCACTTGCCCATAATTGGTTTCTCCTGGTCCTGTTCTTGGATGCCACACAGAGAAGGCCCTTGTGATCTGGTCTCTTCTTATTCCCACAGTCTCATCTCTTGCACTTTGTAGGTTCAGCCACACTCACTATTTGTAATGTCCTTTGCTTGGTCAATTCCTCCTTGACCTTTAGAACTCTGGACATCATTTCTTCCTGAGCATCCTCCATGACCAGCCAAGCCTCAGCCGGGTTTCTCCTCCACCTTCCTGGATACACTAGGCTCACCTCCACCTCCTCATAGTACGCTGTCCCCCTTCCCTCCATCCTTCCCTCCGCCCTCGCCTCTCTTACCACGGACCTGACTCTGCCTCTGGCCCACAGGCATCCGCTGTGACAGCACATGTCCACCTGGCCGCTGGGGCCCCAACTGCTCCGTCTCCTGCAGCTGTGAGAATGGAGGCTCCTGCTCGCCAGAGGATGGGAGCTGCGAGTGTGCCCCTGGCTTCCGAGGACCCTTATGCCAGAGAAGTAAGGCTGATCCCCTGACCTCGACGGGCTCAGAGGGCTCAACCTCCCTTGTCCTCCCCAGTTGGAACTAGGCCTGGCCTGAGAGAGGCTGGGCTCTTGAATCAGCCCCCATCTCTTCCCTCCCTCTAGTCTCCCCACTCTCTGCACTGGCTGTTCTGTCCCCAAGTTTGGGACCCAGCTCAGCTACTCAATGGAAACACGGCCACACCACAGCTCCTCTCTATAGAAAGGGGTGAGCTCTCCAAGATGTGGGAAGGATGCAGGTCTCCCCATGTTTTTGAGAAGCGTGGAACAGGATGGCTAGCTAGGATGGGTACGTGGCTAGCTAGGCTGGTCCCTTGGGCTGCTGACCAGCATCTCCTCTTCGCCCAGTCTGCCCCCCTGGGTTCTATGGCCACAGCTGCGCCCAGCCATGCCCCCTCTGCGTGCACAGCAGTGGGCCCTGCCACCATGTCAGCGGTATCTGTGAGTGCCTCCCAGGATTCTCTGGAGCTCTCTGCAACCAAGGTACTGTCTCCAGTGGGGAGGTACTGGGCAGGGCGGTGAGAGGTTCTGGGAGGAAAGTGGCAAGGGTGGAGGGATTTGGAGATTTTCATCACACTCTGGAGGTAGCTCCTTCCCTCTTCAGGGATTGGGCTGCCTTTATGAGAACTGAGCCCCACATGGCATGAGACAAAGGCCCTAACACAGTCAACAGGCTCAGAGAGGTGAGACGATTTGTCTGATTTCGCAGCTAGCAAGTGGCAGAAACAAATTCTGGTTCCAACATACATGTCAAAGGGATGAAAAGTGACGTAAGCATAGAGGAGGTCTGCATCAGAGGCGGCATCACGTGGTCTGTGCCGCGTGCCACGGGTAAAGGCAGGGAATGCCGTGGGAGAGCAGAGGAACTGGCTCTGGCTCTGGCTGGAGATGGCAACTTCCAAGCTCTCCTCCCCATCATATTCAGGCCACCATCCCTAACCCTCCCCATACACTGTACTGACTTGACCTCAGAATCCTTCACAACACCAACTCCAAGAACTACTGCCACTTACCAGGAGTTGAAAAGAGAGATAAGGCTTATTACATTGGTGTCCTGCTAAACCAGCTCTTTGTAGGGGAAAAAAACCCTGATTTGTATCATTTGCAGATTTTTAAATACAATATTCCTCCTATGGCCGATTTCAAGGTACCAATGTTTAACATCATTCACAAAATTCCCAAATACTGAACAACCAGTGGGAAGGTAGGAGCTGCCTCCACACATCATTGCCTATTGCCCTCCCTGGCTTTCTTAAAACAAGACAGTGTGGATTTGGGGGAAGGCTCCATGGACCATGCAGGACTTCAGCTAGGCCTCACCTTGTAGGTTGGAAAAGGACGGCTGGGCTTGGTGGTTCATGCCTGTAATCCCAGCACTTTGGGAGGCCGAGGCGGGCAGATAACCTGAGGTAGGGAGGTCGAGACCAGCCTGACCAGCATGGAGAAACCCTGTCTCTACTAAAAATACAAAAATTAGGCAAGCGTGGTAGCACATGCCTGTAATCCCAGCTACTTGAGAGGCAGAGGCAGGAGAATCGCTTGAACCCGGGAGGTGGAGGTTGCAGTGAGCTGAGATCACACCATTGCACTCCAGCCTGGGCAACAGAGCAAAACTCCATCTCAAAAAATAAGAAATTTTTTTTAAAAAAAGAAAGGTAGAAAAGCATTCTGTGTAGAAGCAGCAGCCTGGGCAAAGCACAGACACATGGGCACGCTACCGGGAATAGCTGATGGATTATATATGGTAGCTGGGGGCGGGAAAAGGGGATCAAAAGGTAGGCGGGGGCTTTCAGAGCAGGTTTGAACACAAGGTTACAGAGTTTGCACTCTAACCTGAAAGGAGTCAAGAGATCTTAGAATAAGTTAAACTTGGGGCTTAAAGCAACTTCAAGGTCATCTACCCAAGAAATCTCCTCTGGACTCTGCTTAAATACTTCTGTTGACAGAGAGCTCACTACCTCCCAGGGGAACCCATTGTTTTGATGAATAATCACCGCCGAGCTGGGCTATTTTTGCAGTGTGTGGGCTGTTAATATGTATGAGTGAAAAGTTGACTAAATGATGCTTTGAGGTCATGAGACATTTGGGCCCTAGGGAAACATGTGACAGTCTCATTTACCTGCAGCCCTCCTAGGATGGTTTAATCATAACTTGACATGTCGAGGTTTACTTATCAAACACAGGAGACCCGGCCATCAATATGGATAGTCTGGTCTAAATTAGGACCCATGTAGCCTGAGGAATAACTCTCAGATGCTGCGTTGTCTGATTTATCGCCCACTGGCCTAAAGAGTATTTCCCACATATAGATCTAACAGGGTTTGCTATTAATGGCAACTGGCCTGGTTAAGTCTCAAACCTTGTAAAAAATTGAACTGACACTTTCTAATGACTGGCTTTCCAGTGAGTTACAAATTACAGACACTCCTTATGCAGAATCATTAAACATAGATTAAATATAACCAGATGTTTTCTTTTCACCAAGCCTCATTCTGTCCACCGCCCCTCTCTTTACCTTACTCTTGATTCAGCAATGAAGTCGACCAATTAAGGTATTAGATTGATCGTATTAGCAGCTCTTTGGGTAAATTTGTTGGCCTCATGTATGTGAGAAAGGCTTCAAAGATAAGACCGTCTTGTTAGAGACGCTGAGTGCGTTTTGGGGGTGCGGTAGGGAGAGCCAGCTCTGGCACCCTACTCCCCACAGAGGGGTTCCCCAAATCAAGCACCTCCCAGCGGCAGGAAAGAAGAGGGTGGGCAGCCTGCTTTTCAAAAATCTGGAGCCTGAGCTGCAGACAGGTGAAATGCATGTCACCCTCTTGGCAGTGGAATTTTCTGGAAGGGAGCTAAGGTTTCTGCCAGGGGAAGCACAGGTGCCCCGAATCAGCCAGCCTGCCACAGCTACTAACCATGGCCCTAGGACGACTGGTGAGGGTTTCCATTCCCATCTCAAAGATGAGGAAACAGAGACCAAGACAGGTGTTGTGATTTCCTCAAAGGCACTTAGCCAGCGGTACAACTCCCTAGTTGTGTATGACCTTGGGCAAGTTACTTAACTTGCCTCAGTTTCTCATCTATAAAGTAGAGTTAATGATAAGGCATAACGAGACTATATAATAATAAGAGTATTCCAAGATTCAGTGAACTAAATACAGGCATACCTTGTTTTATTGTGTTTCACAGAAACTGCATTTTGTTTGTTGTTTTTAACAAATTAAAGGTTTGGCTGGGTGCGGTGGTTCAGGCCTATAATCACAGCACTTTGGGAGGCCAAGGTGGGTGGATTGTTTGAGGTCAGGAGTTCAAGACCAGCCTAGCCAACATTGTGAAACCCTGTCTCTACCAAAAATACAAAAATTAGCCAGATGTGATAGCACGCGCCTATAATCCCAGCACTAGGGAGGCTGAGCCAGGAGAATCACTTGAACCCGGGAAGCAGAAGTTGCAGTGAGCTGAGATCGCACCACTGCACTCCAGCCTGGGCAACGCAGTGAGACTCCATCTCAAAAACAAAAAAAGCAAAGCTTTGTGGCAACCCTGCCTTAAGCAAGCCTGTCGGTGCCACGTTCCAACACCATGTACACACTTCATATCTTTGTCAGCATTTTTTTTGCAATAAAGTGTTTTTTAATCAAGGCATGTACATTGTTTTTTAGACATAAGGCTATTGCACACTTAATAGACCATGGTATAATGTAACCGTAATTTTTATATGCTCTGGGAAACCCAAACATCTGTGTGACTCACTTTACTACAATATGCACTTGCAGTGGTCTGGAACCAAACCCGCATCTCTAAGGTATGCCTGTATTCGTGAAGCACACTGAAGAGTGGCTGGTGCATTTAAGTGCCATGTATATGTTTGTTGAATACATAAAGAAAACTTGGACCTAAATCCAAGGCTTTGGACTGGAGAGTCTGGTCCACCATGCTGCCTTTCTTAACTAATCATATTCAGGAAAGGCACTGAGTAGATGCAGATCCCAGCCGCTAGCTGCCCACCGTCTGGCTGGGGAAGGACTACCAATATGAGGCAGTGTGGTGTAACGCAGAGGGTTTCAGCCCAAAATGTGAGGGACCTGGGTCCTGGGGAAGTCACGTCTCTTCAAGAATCAGCACCTTCCTGTGATCCTCTGTGCTGATCTCCAAGGACTGACTGACTTTTGCAGCAATGGGGATGCTCTGTAACCCAGGCTGGAGTGCAGGCAGGGACAGTCAGGCCGCAGGCAGGCCTGCCACACAGCCTTTGCCCCTCTCCTTCCAGCTGTACATATTCTCTATCCTCGTGGTTGTGGAATCCGTGATGCTGGCGAAGGTGGTAATGGAAAGCAGAAGGCTGTGGAGCAGTACAGGGAGCACTGGACTGTGGGTCCATAAGCTCAGCCTGCCGCTTCTCATCTGTGAGACCTAAGTCAGGTGGTCCTGCCTCCATGGGCCTCAGGCTGTTCTTAATCACAATCATTATAGAGCCTCCTGAAGAATGCAGCTGTAGGCATGAGAGGGGCAACTCATTCATGTGCAAATGCAGAAGGGTGATGAGGGTGCCAAGGTGAGCAGTTTCTATCCAGATCCATGACCTCGGGGTGATCATGGCTTTGGCTTGAGAACATCTAGGGATGAGGCTGTGGGTGGAAGTCAGAGGAACACAGTGGGAGGACGGGTGCCAGGCTGCCCTGTGCCCACAGTGTGCGCTGGAGGACACTTTGGGCAGGACTGTGCCCAGCTCTGTTCCTGTGCCAACAACGGGACCTGCAGCCCTATCGATGGCTCCTGCCAGTGCTTCCCTGGATGGATTGGCAAGGACTGCTCACAGGGTAAGCTGCTGCCATCTGGGAATGCCCCTACCTGGGATCAGACCCAAAACCTCTCTGCCCTGGTACCTCCACTTCCAGGGATGAAATCTCCTGCATGTAGGAATGAGCCCCCATTTAGCTCTATAACTAACATGATAGATTATCAGGATTGACCATTGGTATTATTGATATTAAAGGTATTGATATTGTTGATGGTACCATTAATGCTATGAATTCTGAGACTTAACATTCCACTGACACCTGGGCAAGGACCAGCGTGCTTGAGTTTGGGAGTAGGGAAGTGAGATGGGGCCAGGGCAGCCACCTCAGGAGGGTATGGTGCCCTCTGGATGGCCCGTGTGAATGATGTCCTAGGGGCTGTTCATGTAAAGTGCACCAATCTGATGTGGAGGGAACAGCCCGTCTCCAGAAGCCCCCAAACTAAGGACAGGGACCCTGTGGAGCTCCTTGTCTGACAGGTGAGACCTAGCCAGTACCCTTGGAGACGTTCTAGTTAGATGGTTGAGGGAATTTCTATTATGATGGGGAGACACAGGCTCCATCCTTGGGAGCTCACCAGCTAAAAGAGGAGAAAGCTCCTGCCCTAGCAAAGTCCCCATTCTCGTGGGGAAAGCACACACAGTACATACATGGTAAACCACAGTGTTTACCCACATGCTCCAAATCAGTCAGTCCCCGAGAGGGGAGGCTCAGGGGCCCTCAGAACGCTGCTGAGTCAGTCATCAAAGCCTTGGAGGGTGGGCAGAGAGGCAGAGAACCTGGGCTTAATGGGAATCCTGGGTAACTATGCCAAGAGGTAAGTGCAGGAATTCTGGGAACAGTGTGTGAAGCCCCTGAAAGCCAGGAAATGTCAGCCAGGTCCATTGTGGCATCTTGGCTCTGACGTGTACCCCCCCTTCTTCTCCCTCTCCACCTTCCCCTCACCCTCTGCATTCCACCCACATCCTAGCTTGCCCACCCGGGTTCTGGGGCCCTGCCTGCTTCCACACATGCAGCTGCCACAACGGGGCACGCTGCAGCGCCGAGGACGGGGCCTGCCACTGCACCCCTGGCTGGACTGGACTCTTCTGCACACAGCGTAAGCCCCACCTCCTGGCCTCCCAGCCACTTAGAATCCCATGCTGCGGCCTACTGGCCACGGTGGGCATTGTCCAAACCAGCAGGAAGGGAGGAAGGAAGCCGGCCCCAGGACTGGTACCTGACTCCTGCCCCATGAGAACTGAGGAGCTCTGCAGGGGCAGCTCCAGACCTGACGGGGTTCAGGGGATGAACAAGCCCAAACTCCTGAAAGGTCAGGGCTGCAAGGTACCCCGGCAATCACCAAGACCAGACCCGCCTTGGACAGTGGGGCCCAGGGTGGAGAGGAGCAGCCTGTGGCCACACAGGAAGGAGACCCGAGCCTGGCCTGTGGTTCCTAAGCCCCTCTGTCTTGGAAAGGCAAGGATCACCTCGCCCCTGCCCCTTCAGAATGAAAAGCCTGAGCAGGGAGACAGCTCTGGTGCAGGAGCTCACTAGTCTTCATCCCATGCTCCGTAAAAAAAAAGAAAGCAGCCCGGTCTGGCCCCCGCTACACCTCTGCCCTTGTCCCCATCCAGCGGCAACTCTTGTGACTGGAAATCCTATTTCTCTAGGCTGCCCAGCAGCATTTTTTGGGAAGGACTGTGGGCGCGTATGCCAGTGTCAGAATGGCGCCAGCTGTGACCACATCAGTGGCAAGTGCACCTGCCGCACGGGCTTCACTGGACAACACTGCGAGCAGAGTAAGCTGCCCTGACCCCTGATCCGGGTGATGCTGCTGTATCACCTCCTGCTTCAGGGGACACTCACTCAGGGCTCTGTACCCTGTGGTCCGTTGACTTTGGGGGCTACTTCCGAGGAAAAATGCTGAGGAAGGTTGTGCCTACGTTGTTGTTTGAAGAATGTCTCCCTTCAGTTGGGAGGAGGTGGGGGGCATTTAGGGCAGGGCAAAGGCCGTAGCAGGTCATGAGAAAACAGTGAGAGGCAGGATCTTTTTTTATTAATCTTTGAAGTCCCTACGCACTCAGATCAGGGCCTAGCAGGTGGAAGATACTGCTTACATGTGTTGCACGAGGAGAAAGTAGGGGTGAGTGGGCCCTGCTCTCTCCCCCTCTGTCCTTGTGTCCCCCACTCAGGGCTATAAATGTTCTGTCCACCCCCAAGTATCTAGCCAAAGCACAACAGGAGCTAAGGGAATAGGCTTCACTCAGTGGGAGGCAGAGCAGGCTTACTGCCATAGCTGTCTACACATGGAACGGGAGGGGTGCAGAGTGAGTGGGTCCTCTACCCTAACTCTTTGTGCCACACAGGGTGTGCCCCAGGAACCTTTGGCTATGGCTGTCAGCAGCTATGTGAGTGCATGAACAACTCCACCTGTGACCATGTCACCGGCACCTGTTACTGCAGCCCTGGCTTCAAAGGAATCAGGTGTGACCAAGGTAATACACAGGTGGCAGAGCCCCTGGGCTCTGTGGAAAGGGCCCCATGGAGGTTCTGGGGAGATTCCAACTGGAACGGCTGGATTTGATGACAATTCCCTTTATTCACATTTGTGAGGACAGCAGGAACAGGGTGGGCTGCAGAGGCTCCAAGTGCGGGAGAGACATGAGGGGCAGGCAGTCCCTCAGTCACAGCTTCCCCGGGCTCACCCTTGGCAAGTTTCCCATGAGCCAAGCAAGGGTAACCACAAGCTGGTACTGTGGAAAGGCCACCAGACCACGTTAGAATATCTGCCAAGCTCTGGTCTGGCCATTGCCCGCTAGGTGTCGTTGAGTGGGTCATTTTGTTTTGCTAGGCCTGTTACTCCACATGTAAGTGGGAAGAGTAGATTAATCACTGTCTTCCCACATGACGCACAATTACTCTGAAGGTCAAGGAGCCCACAGGGGCTCGACCCTGGTTGTAATACTATGGTCAGATGACACCTCATAGTGCCTAAAGGAGATGGAGTCCCAGGGTCCAGTGGTGAGGATCAAGTTGAGACAGTATGGGTAAAAGATTCAGCATGGTCCCTGACACCTAAGTGAACACTCCATAAATACTGGCTTTGTTACACAAAAGCCCTTTATGACGTGCTGCAAACATGTTGGTTCTAGGAGATGGGGAATGAAAATGGGATCTCAATTATCCACATTATAGAAAAGGAGCCAAAAGACAGATTTCCCTTGCATTCTGAGGATAAATCACTGAGAACGATAATGCAGCACTTTTACCTCCCTAGGGATGTCGGCCAGCAGCCAACAGCCAAGGAGGAGTCTAGACACTGCAGGCCTGGCAGGACAGCCTCTAGACGAAGCATCAGCACGGAGGGTGCGGGCAGCGCGCGCGCGCACACACACGCGCGCACACACACACACAGACAAATATATATATATATACATATGAAACCAAGAAGGGTCCTATGGGCAGTAATCCTGGAAATAATAGCACAGCACTTAGAGCTCTCCTTGCCAGTTTATCACTTGGTGCTCACAACCAGGGACTCTGAGCCACACAACTGGTAAGCAGGGAGAGGGGCTGTGTTCATGTTTTCCCGACTCCTGAGAAACCTGACTCCGCCAATTACAGGCTATGTAATCTTGGGCACAATTTCTTTTGGGAACTTGGTTTTTTCATCTGTGACAGGAAAATACGAGTCCCTTCATAGGGCTGCTGGAGAGAGTGAGTGAATATCGCTAACTCATTTTTGGAACACAGTAAAATCAGTCAGTCACTTCTTGTCATGACCCTGGGACTCCATCCCCTTTAGTGGTGAGGGCTGGGGGTAGTCACATAGGGACTGGGGAATCGGGCCAACGCCAGAACCAGGTCTCCTACCTTATTAGAGGGGTTATGGGCATCTGAGCCCAGCCCCAGGAGATCTGAAGTGCAAGCAGGCCAGCCCCAGGCTCAGGCCCTCCCTCTGCCCACAGCTGCCCTCATGATGGAGGAGCTGAACCCCTACACCAAGATCAGCCCAGCCCTGGGTGCAGAGCAGCACTCGGTGGGTGCTGTCACAGGCATCATGCTGCTGCTGTTCCTCATTGTGGTGCTGCTGGGTCTATTTGCCTGGCACCAGCGGCGGCAGAAAGAGAAGGGCCGAGACCTAGCTCCCCGCGTCTCCTACACACCTGCTATGAGGATGACCAGCACTGACTACTCTCTCTCAGGTAAGGGCCATGCTCCTGGCCTCCCTCGTCTTCCCCTCCACACACACACCCCAGGAATGGTTGTGCCTGTCGGGTTGGCTGCTGGGGTGGATGTGGAAGCTCAGTCTCCCCTGGAGTGACAGTGGGGGTGGGGAGCAGGAGCCTACCTAGGAAAGGTACTGGTCCCTAGCTCTGAGCAGCTACGGCTAGGAGCCTCTTCCCATCTTCCCAGAGCGTCCCTATCCTTACTAGGCATCAGCCTCCGGAGCACTCACACTAAGCAGTCACTTCCCTAAGCTCTCCAGGGAACCATCTCCCCAACCTGATGTTGGTACCACCTCAGGAAGCTAGACCTTGGGGCCCACTGCCCAGAGCCTGTCCATTTCTGATTCTCTAAAGGCCTCAGGACAACCCTCCCTCCCAGTTCCCAGTTAGGAGGGCCCTATTAGTACAGCATAAGAGGACAGTACCTGACTTGGGGGAGGTCTGAAAGTCTGGACAATGTCACTCTGGCAAGTGTGCCAGAGCCAAGTGCATCCACCACAGCGGTGAACAGCTCCGGCAGGTATTTTATTTGGGAGTCTGAGTGGGGTGGAGGTGGGGCTGCTGGGTCATATCCTTCCTTTCCCCTGGACTCCTGCCTTGGAAATAAGAAAGGTTTTTTGCTTCATATTTAAACAGTAGAGGCCAGAATGCTCTGAAATTGCCACATAACCCTGGGCCATACAAGGCCGAGCCTGTCTGGATGAGCAGAAGGTAACAGCTCTCTCCAGATGGCTCCATGGCACATGGCTCATCTGCAGCCTCCTGCATCTTGTGCTTAGAAAACCCAGATCACTTCAGCCCATTCCTGCCAAGCACTACCTTCTGTGTGTCCAGCTTCATGCGAGGCACTGCAGGATAGACAGAGGCAGGCCAGTGCACACCATGCCTTCAAGGGGTTCCTGGTGCACATGCCACACTGGCTTCAGCCAAAGCAGACATCTCCCACACAGGAGATTTGGGGATTTTCTTCTATGACTACACTGAGAAGGTTGGCTATGGTTTCCTATGCCATTCCTCTGGCAATCCCCGGCCCTGTGGAGAGGTTCTGGTTCCCTTAGGAGGGAAGGGCAGGGTCAAGAAGAGTGAGATTCTCTGTATGATCTCATTACCAGGATGTAACCCTAGAAGGAAGCAGGAGAGGGTCCGCCCAGCCCTAAATAGGGACCCAGGGACATGTGAGGCTATTAAAGCCAACATGCCCCATCCAGGCTCCAGTTGGTGGTGCCCCCCTTGTCACTGGTGAGCCTAACCTGCATGCTGCAGGGAGGGCCAGCATAAGGGAAAGAGCAAATCAGGCTCTCCAGATTTCAGTAGGGGTAATGGATGCCAGGAAGCGTAGGGGATGGGTACTTGGCTATTTGTCTTTGCAGGGCTCTCTCAGGGCTCCCAGCCCAAGCATTAGTACTGGGGGTATCTCATGCCAGGTGCAGGGGTATGATGGTATGTGGCACCTTGTTCTCTTCCCAGATTTGTCTCAAAGTAGCAGCCATGCCCACTGCTTTTCCAATTCCAGCTACCACGCACTGGCGTGTGGGGGGCCTAACACCAGCCAGGCCAGCACTCTGGACAGGAACAGCCCCGCCAAGGTACCGGGCCCCTGACTCCCCAGCCCCCACCCACTGCCCTCTCATTTAACCCTCACCTCTGCCCAAGAAGGAATTGTACCCCCACATGGAAGGTACATGTAAACACTCTGAAGCATGTCATGGAGCCAGCATGTTACACGGAGCCCAGTGCTGTGTAAGCAACCCACGGCATCACTCAGTCTAACACATACCCCTGCACCCTGTGTGTAACCAACTGGTACCGAGCCATGGAATCATGTATATCATGTAGACACTTCTTTTGCCACGTCAACATGTAATCCAAACACTAGACCACCTACCACAAATCACTGCAGTGTGCTACCAACACCATCTGTCCAACTGGCATATCATAGAATAACTACTGCTATTCAGATAACCACCTAACAATGTTTCTTTTACCTGAACATACCCATGTCATCAGTACCCACTCATAATCATTTGTTGAAATCTGAATCAACACAAGGGCTGTGGAACCCAAACTTCAGCCATAGCCAGTGTTCTGTGGACAGTGAGTTCTGTAGGTCTTCATGGCAGGTGTGCACGCTCCTGGACAGGAATTTCCCTGACAGCTTCCAGCATAACCCTGGCTGTTGGCAAGACGTCCTCCTTACAGTCACAGGCCCTTGAGCAGGGATGTATCAGCACCTTTGTGTAGATAATTGAGAGAGCTCCCTTAATGTGCCCGGACCCATACCAGGCAGAGTGGGAAACACAAAGTGAGGAAGAACAGCCCCAAGGACAGGTCTGAGAGGCTCACACTGCATACCTCCAGACAGACACCCACCTGTGCCTTAGACGCAGAACAGCAGGGAGCAGGGCCATGGTGGGAGTGGGAATCTCGGGACTCCTGGCTTCCCATAATATCCATTCAGGGCCAAAAGCATGGCTTCCACAGTCCAAAGCTATGCCCTGGAGTTCTAGAAATCTTTCTTCCCTGTCTGTCTCATGGAGAATGACCACCAGCCCACAGACCATGCCTTCTGCCGCAGACCTGGTGCAGCAACAGTAACAGATACTATACAGCCTCAAGGGCAACCACCATCACCAGGGCCACTCTCAGCCTCCACGCTCTTTTGCTAAGGGGCTAGAATTACTGCAGAGGAGCCAACCTGGTGATCCTCTGGGTCACCTTAGCCCAAGGACCCAGGGTGGCTCTCTGTGGTTAAGGATCCCTCAGCCTAACAGACAGGGCATCTTCAGCAGAGGCAGGCAGCTGTGATGACATGGAAAGGACATGGCACTAGGAGCTGAGACCTGAGCTCCAGACACAGCTCTGCTACTGACTCCTTGTGTGTTCACGAGCAAGGCACACAAAAGTCGGGACTCAGGTTGCCACCTGTGAAATGAGGATAACCGTCCTTGCCTCATATATGAAGGGCAGCTGTGAGAATGCAGAGAAAGAAGGGATGCAGTATGAGTCTCAAGACACCCTGTTCTGAAGCTTTCCTTTGGTCACAGGAAAAGGAAAATCTCACGTTCAGCCCAAATCATGATCAGGTGGCAGAGGTGACAGTGATATTGCAGGCAGCCTCAAGACTCCCCTCTGTGCTGGAGATGGCCTCATGGTGCAGCTGAGACATCACCAGAGGCCCCTCTCCTAAAGCTCAGCCCCACCCTCAGCTAATCTGCTTCCTCTGTTGGGACCAGCTTTGTTTTGCTGGGAACCCTACAACTTCAGCCCAACAGCTTGGGTGGGGAATGTTCTGTTCCTACTGGCACCAACCACCATGGTGGCCTGTCATGGAACTCCTAGCTCCCCCTTTCTCTCAGTGGCCTAGGACCCAGGTGTATCAGGATTATCACCGGGTGGGTGCACTGGCGCTAGGCAAAGTGAAGACTGGGGAGGGGCACCTGGGGCACCAGATATTAACTGGCTCTCCTACTCTCCAAACAGCTCAGTAACAAGTCCCTTGACAGAGACACAGCAAGCTGGACCCCCTACAGCTATGTGAACGTGTTAGGTCAGTAGTGGTTTGAGTCTGGTCCCCACCATCATGTTCCACCCTATTCTTCTTCTTCCATATTGAGAGGGACCCAGCTCAAAGGGAAAGGGTTATGAGTCCTGAACATGGTTTCCCCCAGGGAGAAATTCTGGCTGTCACAAGCAGATGACGCCCAAGACTCCCTTCCATTACTATATTAGGGGATAAGTCCCTGCTATGACCCAGGGGCCACAAGGGAGAAAACCAGGGCCAGGATCTAGGGATTCCAGATGGAAGCAAAAGACACACTCACCATCTGGATAGGAATCTCTGCCTGACGCAGGCCCTACCAGGGTGCCCTTTTCAAGGGCTTCTTCCCTCTGCCTTGGTGGAGGAGCACTAATTCCTGCGGAGGGAGGGTGGGAGAAGGGAAACAAGGCAGATGACCTTGGCTCTAGAAGATTCCCCTGGCCCTGCTGGCCCTGGACCCTTTGGATGCTATACACAGAGACCCTGAGTCCTTCCAGCCTGCCTCACCCTGACCCACTTGTGTACATTCTACCCCCTTCCCCTGCCATAGCAGGGCCCTGGGAATAATGGCTCCTCCCTGTCATTCCTCTCACTAGACTCCCATTTCCAGATCAGTGCCCTGGAGGCCAGGTACCCACCCGAGGACTTCTACATTGAACTTAGACACCTCAGCCGCCCCGCTGAGCCACACTCACCAGGTCAGACCCCAGCCCTACCCTCCACCCTCTCATGCCAGACAGACCCAGCACCTGCCCTAATCCCCACCCCTGCACCTTTACCCCTACCCCATGGTCCCAGAACTCTCCCTTTTAAACCCTCTTCCCTCCGGACATGTCTACCAGCCCAATCCCCTATCTAAAGATGGAAACCTGTCTGGATCTTCCCCATTCTGTTCCCATAGTGGACAGTGGATGTGGACAAACACGCTGCTTGGAGTGGACAAGATCCAAAAAAAACCGCCCTCCCTACAGGCCACAAAATACCACCCAAAACCATTTGAAAATGACTTGGGGATGGTGACATCTTTGGGGTTCTCTGGGCCCTGTTGGAGTGGGTACCAGGGAGTTAGCTCTCTAGCCACTAAGTCCAGTGTCTCCCAGAGACTCCAGAAACCCCAGTAACCCAAACTAAGCTTTCTCAGATCACTAGGTAGGGTTGTCAAGCAGGGATCTGGAGAGGCTGGGGCAGGATGTATCAACCAACATCATCTGTATTCATGTACTGAGTACAGCCCGGGCTGAAACTTGGTGGCTTGGGAGAGACACAGAAAAGAGACTTGGAAGGTTAGCCCTGAGATGGGAACATGTGGGTAGGAGTTACAGAAGGTGTCATAGGAATAAGCGCAATCAATGAACAGAGAATGTGGCCTCCCTACAAAGTGGCTCCTCTGGGGCACCCTGGGGCAGGGCCTTAGCATACCAGACAACTCTGGGCCTGACCTCAGGCTCTGGCTGGTTTCTAGAACTCTAAAGAAACTGTGCTGCTCTACTAATCCCTGCAGGTCCTGGGCCCAGCAACACTAAGGAGAGTGAAGGTTCTGAATTCATCTGCCCACCGAGCAGCCATGGGCTGCCTGGACCCTGGGCCTATACTCAGGAGCTGTGGGTTTCCTGGACAGTATCCAGGGCATCTGGTAACCCCACCAACTATAATCTCCCTCATTCTACCGACAATATACACACACACAGACCTACCACCACCCCATACCTCTTTCCACAGGGGAGTGTCCCCTGAGCTAGGCCAGATTTCTCCCAGCTGTACAGATCTCACTCTTTAACTAGTGTAGCCAGAGCACCATGCGCTGTTATTTTTTGTCCTATACCCACGCAGGCTGGTGTCCAGTGGGAAAGAGTACCTGGAGGGATCGGGCTCTAGCTGTAACTCGACTTTTCTCACTTGCTGGTGTGGTTTTGGACAAGTCACTGTTGCTCTTTCGGCCTGTTTCCTGCTCTGTAAAAAGGAGGAAAAGTTAGCCTAGCCACTCTCCCTCAGGGAAGGCAAAAAAAGTCCTTCTGTGGTATAAAGTGCTGAACTGATGTCCATATATAGACGGCTGCAGTCATGATTCTGAAGGGCACAGGTTCCTATAAGCCTTTCAGAAAAATAGCAAACTTGAGGCCAGGCACAGTGGCTCACAGCTGTAGTCCCAACACTTTGGGAGGCTGAGGCGGGCAGATCACTTGAGGTCAAGAGTTCGAGACCAGCCTGGCCAACATGGTGAGACCCCCATCTCTACTTTAAAAAAAAAAAAAAAATAGGCATGGTGGCACATGCCTGTGATCCCAGCTACTAGGGGGGCTGAGACAGGAGAATCACTTGAACCCGGGAGGTGAAGGTTGCAGTAAGCAGAGATTGCGCCACTGCACTTCAGCCTAGGTGACAGAGCGAGACTCCATCTCAAAAAGCAAACTTGAAAGAAAATCTTGGGCCTGGCTCTGCCGTGTCTCTCGGTAATCCTGTGGAAGGTAGGCAGATGGGAGTAGACCCTTTCAAATTCAACATGACAGCTCTATGTAGGGGAGCTACAGGAAGGAATCCGAATAGCAACAGGTAAACTGGGAAGAGTCAAGGGGAGTCAAACTGTATTTTAGTAAGCACTTGCTGCAGGTCTTGCTTGGCACTGTGTCCTCAGTTAAAAGCTGGAAGAAAAAATGGCTCTGACCTTGAGCCAGAGTCATTCCTGTCCCACCTTAGAAATGTCAAACAATTTCTTTTCTGGGATCACCAGCAGCAAAGAGCCCAAGCTTAGTCCCTGAAGCCTCTGGCTGAGGCTGACGGCCATCATGCGTTGTTGGAACCTAGGAAAAAACTGACAGCCAAATGGTAGAAAAAAATACTTAGGGCTAAAAACATTGGTAATACTTTTCAAAAACAACTCTACATTATGTATAAATGGTCCACCCCAAAAAATGAGTAACTAAGAGAACTGGCTGTGGAAGGAAATGTCTTGTACGTCCTATATAAAGATGACTCATCAAGAACCTCAGCCACCTGTCCCCCTTTCTTTCTCTCTGGCTCCCCTCAGATGAGCCTTGGATCCAGGAGAGGACAGAGAGGACCAGAGCTGCGAGGTGATAAATACTGTCTTCAAACCCATTCCAAATTCCAACAGAGCTGTGATTTGGAATGTCATACAGCCTGCCCTCAAGCAAAGAACTGGTTCTACTTCATTCCTTATCCTATACCCTTGGAGCCTGGAGTGTCACCTACAGGGACTCCAGGTGGCATGAGGACAGCATTTTATTACTTCCTGAAAGACATTCCCCTATGGTGAAGGTTAAAGGGAAGGAGTGCTGAATATACCAGGGGTCGCTGTGGCTTGCCTTAATGCTTATGAGCCTTTGAAGAATTCCTATAACCAAAACAATTTCAGGTAGCTTAAACCCAAAATCATTTTCTAGCAATAAACAACTATTTATTTTCTGGGTAGGGGAGAGAGGGGGGGAAAAGCAAGAAAAAAGAAAGCACTCAATCAGTCTAAGTAAATCTTACCCCATATTTTCTTTCCTTACATGATATTTTTACACAGGTGTTTGTGGAATGGATAGACGTCAGAACACATACATTATGGACAAAGGCTTCAAAGGTAGAGTATCCAATCCTGATGTCTTATTACAAAGGGCTTAGCAAGATAGAGGGCAGATCTGAAATGGCCAGCAATTCCATGTGAGAGAAACTGCGTGTGCCGGCCTCCACAAAAGGTTAAAAGACCGCAGGGCCTGGGCTGCTGCGTAGCTGTGCCCAAGAGGAGCAATCATCATAATAATGAATTCATGTTTCGATTTCAGTTGCACCTGCTTAGCAAATGCTTGTGGGCTTTTTATAGATGCCAACTAAATGTCTTCGGAAATGTAAAGCATCATTATCCAACCAATTAGTACGAGCTAAATTGATTATAAAATCTGAAATAAAGTTGATCTACCTGCCCCAGAAGCCTCCTGTCGTTGCACTAGTGAGGAATGCCACCCTGCACCTGCTGGCTTTCTGGGGGCACAAGGAATGAAAATGATATGCAGTGTTAATATTGTATGGCACTCCAACCTCAAGAGATCTCTGCCTCCAAGAGCAGAGAAGCCAGGACAAATCCCTAACACATGGGAACTGCAAGCTGGATCATCCCTCTAAGAAGTCTACAGGTGAAGCCAAAGATGAAAGGTCAGGTCCTGCCCTAGGTTTAAATGCCAGAATGTGTGAAATAGGGGGCTTTGCAACTCTGTCACTTGCCGCTCCGTTTATTAACTGCGACTTTAGACTGTGAGCTCTCCAAGGCTCAGTTTCCTCATCTGCAAGGTTGGGATAATAATGCCTATCCTATTGTCTAATATCTGTCCTACTGTCTAACAAAGTTATGAGAAACCAATAAAATCACAGATGGGAAGTATTTTTGCATATTGTAAAGACTGTACTAATGTAATGGGGTTTTCCTTTCATCGCAGAGGTCTACTTAAAAGAGCCTAAGGTTGGGCGTGGTGGCTGACGTCTATGATCTCAGCACTTCGAAAGGCAGGCAGATCACCTGAGGTCAGGCGTTCAAGACCAGTCTGGCCAACATGGCAAAACCGTGTCTCTCTACTAAACATACAAAAATTAGCCGGGCATGGTGGCACACACCTATAATCCCAGCTACTTGGGAGCCTGAGGCATGAGAATTGCCTGAACCCAGGAGGCAAAGGCTGCAGTGTACCAAGACTGCTCCACTGTACTTCTGCCTGGGTTACAGAGCAAGACTGTGTCTCAAAAATAAAAAGAAAAAAATTTTTTTAAAAAACGCCAGGCATGGTGGCTCAGCACTTTGAGAGATAGGCAGATCACTTGAGGTCGGGAGTTCAAGACCAGCCTGGGCAACATGGTGAAACCGTGTCTCTACTAAAAGTACAAAATTAGCCAGGCCTGGTAGCACACACCTGTGAGCCCAGCTACTCGGGAGGCTGAGGCACGGGAATCGCTTGAACCTGGGAGGTGGAAGTTGCAGTCAGCCAAGATCATGCCGTTGCACTCCATCCAGCCTGGGCAACGAGAGAGAAACTCGGTC
>NW_016107800.1:621651-647819 GCF_001604975.1 Cebus imitator
GAGCAAGACTTGCCCAAAAAAAAAAAAAAAAAAAAAAAACAAAAAAAAAAAAAAAAAAAAAAAAAAAAAAAAAAACCAAAAAAAAAAAAAAAAAAAAAAAAAAAAAAAAGAGCTTAAGCTAAACTGAAAGAGAGATGACAGCAAAGGTCCCAGTGGATATCCTGAATCACCTGGAAAGCTTATTAAAAATACAGACGTTCACACCCCATCTCCTCAAGACTCTGATGCAGTAGATCTAGTGGGGCCCTGGAATCTGCATCTGTGAAGAGCACCCTCAGGGTATCCTTATGCAACTATCATGTGGAAACCAGTGGTCTAAACTGACCCAGATAAACCTGATTATTGTTCTAGTCTTTCAGACCTAGCCTTACATATACCAAGACACAACCATTCCTTAATCAAGAACAGCTCGTCGACCGCACTCCTTTTGGGGAGATGGTTATTAGATGTGGGGTGAGCTCAGGGCAGGGGTGGTGGTGAGTATGGTGTTCTGAACAAGACAGCAATAAGGCCGACTCACTGTCGGCCTTTGTTAGGGTAGGTGCAGCCCAAGAGAACTGCCTGAGGACAAAGGTCATCCCCAGCCTCCCAGCCAGCCAACAGACATTACTTCCTTGGAAACATTATTTTGGCAATTTTCTGTGAGTTTTGACTTTTAAACCATCCAAATGAAGAGACGCACCATTACAGTAGGTAAGGCTGAAAACCAAGAGCAGCTCTACTATTTCATGACTATGACCTAGAACCTCAGTTTCTTTCTGAAAGATCTCTAAGAGCCTTTCTAGCTCCAGAACATGCATGACTCAAGCGTGAATAAGCTCCAACAGGCCCAGACACCTCAATAAATGAACACACAACTGTCCTACGCATTGTGTTGTCCTGTACACTGTGATTAGGGTGGTCACTTTCAGATTCACGATCACAAATGTAAAACAAAGCTCAGGAAAACAGAGTCTCTGCCTCAGCATTCTCTTCATTCCTATTGTATGGACTCATATATCTGACCTCTGAGTGCAAGGGCGAGCTCAGCAGGCAGCCAGCCAGATTTTATTTTACCACTCTGGCTACAATCATCCTTTAAAGAGTAAAAAACAGCCACGTAAGCAAATGTACCAGCAGGTGTTGAGGACCGATACATCAGAATAAGAGAACTGAAAAGGAGAAAATGTAATGTCACAGTTCAGAATTTTACAGAAATATTTATCAAAATATGGAATAAATCCCACCAATTGGCTAATGCCCCCCAAATAAACAATTAATATACTAGCTTGTAGACAGAATGAAACTAGTTCCTAAAACTATTGGCCCAAAACAATCAGAACCACTAAGAATTATGAGTTTCAGTGTTCTCTGAACTCAATGGGCAAAAGTCCTAGCCTAGGAGTTAAGGACTTTGAGTTGTAGTTCTTGCTGTCTGGTGCTGCCTGGGTCACAGCACTGTTTTCCGGGTCTCAGCTTCTTCCACTATAAAACGATGGAGTTGCACTAGCAGCATCTCTGAGGCCCTTTCAAACTCTAACGTTCTAAAAGCCTTTAATCAATGCCTGCCCTTTCCCGTTACTTACTGAAGAACTCCACTCACTGTCATCCTGGAGGTTAAGTGAGACCACTTACACTGCTGAACACCCTTCTATTTCCCCTTCTCCCTCCAGCACAATGATCCTGGAACAAACTGCCTCGTGTTCAACTCCTTGTCAGGCATTTCAAAGTGCTAAAGAAGAAATCCTCCCGGCTTTTCTCCATGGCCTTTATGATGCTGCAATCCTTGAGCCCACTGTTGCTGCCGCTTCCAACCACCCCCCCGCCCACCCACCCCCCCCTCCACTGTGTGCTCCTTGCCATCTAACTTCCAAGTCTCTCTTTGCATAAACTTGGGCTCTTCAGGTTAGGAGCCCAATGACATCTTGAAGATTACTTCTTAAAGCCAGTGTGCTGGCTGGGCGCAGTGGCTCACACCTGTAATCCCAGCACTTTGGGAGACTGAGGCAGGCAGATCACAAGGTCAAGAGCCAGAGACCATCCTGGCCAACATGGTGAAACCCCGTCTCTACTAAAAATCCAAAAATTAGCCAGACATGGTGGCAGACACCTGTACTCCCAGCTACTTGGGAGGCTGAGGCAGGAGAATCACTTGAACTTGGGAGGCAGAGGTTGCAGTGAGCCGAGATGGTGCCACTGCACCCTGGCGACAGAGCAAGACTTGCCCAAAAAAAAAAAAAAAAAAAAAGCCAGTGTTCTGACCCTGAGACCTCCTCCCCTCCTCCTATCTGTTAATCAAGAGAAGGATGCTAATTTATGGCCCAGGAAGAGAAGAGGCAGTGTGGCCTTCTATTAATAGTTGCAAGCTAAGAAGCAAGAGATGGATGTTCAGTGCCTGGGTTTATCCCTAACAGTTAAGTTGGGCTTTAATGGAGGTTAGCATGCCCCTAGAAGCCAAGGTGGGTTCAGATCCCACATACAAGGTGGTCCTGGAAAGTCACTGCCTCTCTCTGGATTCGATGCATCCTTTATAAAATGAAAATGTTTAGTTCATCTCAGGAGCCCCCTCTGTCTCTGACAGTGTATGACTAGGTGGGGAAATAGGAACCAGATAAGAGCAAATGCCAGGGCATGATAGGACCAAGCCACCAACCCTGATGTGAATTACAAGCCTTGGAGGAGCGACTCCCAGAGCTTGGGTAGCCTGAGTTGATACTTCCGCTTTGCAAAATACCCTGAAGGGCTGGGACTAGGGACAGGGGTGGGGCTGTAAAAGGATGAGGAAGTATCTAAGAGCAGCTGGTTATTCTTCCCCTCAACCCTGCCCTCCTCTCTTGCAGGCAGGTGGATGACTCAGCTGGAGAAGAAAGTGGCTTCCTGAGGTGGAGTTTCCAACTTGCCTAGCCCCTCCCCATTCTCCAGTCCCAGTAGATGGGGTACAGATTAGTCCATAATTCAACGCCCTTTTCTCACCACCCAGCCAACACACACATGCGTTTCTCCATCCTCTGCCCCTGTGTGGAGGATACTTCTCCCTGAGCTTAATCCCCTCCCCACAAACGTCAACTTCTCTTTTATCCATTTAGGATCACCCCCGGCTCCAGAGCCAACAATTTATTTCCCAAAACTTGAAAGTAGCCCTGACTTTTCTGGTGAAAATGAGAAGAGAGGCACTATCAACTGGCTGAGGTTCTTTTAGGCATTGAGCTTCAAGACTCTCCCACTGCCGTAATTCAAGTTGGTCATGGGATATCCACAAAAAGCTTAGAGTTCAGCCTTCCCTCAGCTGGGCTTGGCCCACAGATGAAGAACATTCCTTGTTAAGGGTAAGGTGGAGCTGCTGCAGACACAGTTTGCCTTTAGAGATAAGGACAAGAACAAGTGAGAGAAAACATCTTGATTGGTATCAATCAAGAGAGGACAGGGGTTGAGTCCTGACTCAACTGCTTACTAACATTAGGAATTATATTAGCAAATTTTCTGAGCTTCAGATTCCTCATTGTAAAGTAGTGATAATAGTTCTGCCCAGCCCTACTCACGATATAACAAGTTTCAAATTACCTAATTGGAATGAAAACTGTAAGTGCTACATAAAGTGAACTATCGTTATTCCTCACGTTAGAAAATATGCAGCTGAGACAGCTGCAACAGACTTTCTTTAAATACTGCTAGTCTTCGGCTTCCAAAACAGCAGCTCTGTGCCTTACTGCTTGGCTGATGAGTTCAGAGAACCCAAAGTGGGGCAGATGGGCCATGCCGGCTGGGGTTCTGGACTTACCACCAATCCCCTGTACTAAAAAACTAAGTACCCACTAAGGCAAATTTAAGTGGCTTGGGCAGGTCACAGTCAAGGGCCCACAGCCACTTTTCCCCATGTGAGCCTCAACCAGCATCTGGGTCTATCTAGCCTCCGTTTAGGCCTTGCTGGTGATGGCTGAGACCATTCAGTGTCTAGCAAGGATGTTTTCTCCTTCTCTCTAGAGTCATATGCTAACGAGGCCACAATCCTAAGATGTGACTAAAGCCAACACCCCTCACTACTTCTGGGCTAAGTTATGATGGAAAGTGCTGAGCCTGGTTCTACAGTGTTTGCTCTGCTACTGATAAGCAGTGTGATCCTGAGGAAGTCAATTCCCACTCTAAATCTCATAAGCAATAAGAAGAGAGAGAGAATTATTGCTCTACCTATACCACAGAGTGTTGTGAACACTTGAAAGAACTAATGAGTGAACATATTTTGTACAAGACTGAGGAAATACTACCTGCTGAAACAAACAACCTACTTTAACAGAAAAGTAAATCCTCTTCCAACCAGTTACCTTTCATGGGAGATAAAAGAATACTTGTGGTGTCACACATCTAGCTACTCAGCCATATGCAGTGCTCTGCTTTCAGGGTCCCAAGGTACATCTAAGTCATCCATTGAGTTACATTATCACTTTCACTTTTTACCATTTTCATTACCCTTAGAAGTTGGAGACAGCATAAATAAATAGCAGCCCAAAATGTAAACTGTGGTAGTTCTAGTGATAGATCACCCAAGAATTTCGTGCTGAGATGCCTTTTAGATCACTTTCGACTATCAAGTCAAGCAACTCAGTGCTTGCGTCTGGATCCCTTGTCTAGCAGAGCCTCACAGATGAAGGTCAGAGCTGCCAGATGAGAGCTTACTGCTCTTTGTAGGCAAATCCTGCCTTGCTTGGGACTATCTGCAGGAGGCAGTGATCTTCCCTAAAAGGAGAATGGTGTAGGGATGAAAGAGGGAATCCCCTTTCCTTCTGTGACTGCCAGTCACTAAAGAACCTTTCTTCCCCCAGTGAAGCTGCAGTTATTTGGAAACCAGTCTGCATCCTCGTGTACTCTGAAGTCTTGGGGATGGTACAACTATACAGCTGAGAGGTGGCAGGCGAGGAAGCACGAGCTCTAGTATCAGAAAGGTACTACCGAAACAGGTTTTAGTTAGCATTCACAAGAACGGGATAAGCATCCTAAGGACATGTTACAGGTTTGCTAGAAAACAAGAACTTTCCAAAGGCTAGCTTAAGACTGACATGCTTTTTACACCTCAAATACACTTCAGTCTACTCTATTCTGATCACAAGCTCCTGGAGGACAGCGATACTGTTAAGAGTCTGCCACTTATAGGCTGTCAAATTGCTGACATCTGTGCTAAAACACACGCTGTCACCTTCTGAGCCTAAGCCTCTCAGTCACGGGAAAGAATTAAAGCCAGGTGTGGTGGCACGTACCTGTAATACCAGCTACTCAGGAGGCTGAGGCAGGAGGCAGGAGAATCACTCAAGCCCAAGAGTTTGAGACCAGTTTAGACAACATCTCAAAAAAGAAGAATTCACAAGAATATCATCACAGAAAACGCAAAGGCCAAGGAGTGCAAGGAATGGATTGAAGTGTTGGCACTGCCACTTAACTTACTAGCTGTGTGACTTTAGCCAAGTCACTCTATCTCTGAGTCTTCGTCTCTAAAATGTAACTGTCAGCAATCTTTCCAGGAATTTACAAAAATTAAATAATACGTGTCAAAGCATATTATTCATATCTTGAATACCTGATCACTAAAAATAAAAATGTTCCTATCCTCCAAAAATGTAAGTTTCCTTGGAAAAAGAACTCTGCCTACCTGGGAGAGCATTTCTCAACACATTTAATAAGTAAATAAATCTTGGATTATCCTGGCTTTTCCAGCCCTAGGATCCCAAAGGCACATAAACTCAACTGTAGTCTGCTTCTAGTATTAATATGAAGACTTGTGTTCTTGCCTGTCCTAAGAACTCTCTCTTGCCTTGCAGATTACATGAAAGAATCCGTGTGCAGTTCTAGTACTTGTTCCTTGAATAGCAGTGAAAATCCTTACGCCACAATTAAGGACCCACCCATCCTCACCTGCAAGCTTCCAGAAAGCAGCTATGTAGAAATGAAGTCTCCTGTGCACGTGGGGTCTCCGTACACAGACGGGCCATCCTTGCCGACATCTAATAAAAATATATATGAAGTTGGTAGGTGTCTCAAATAAGTAACTTAGTGAAATCAGAGCAACAGTGCAGCATCTGAAGTAAAAGCAACCCCTCTCCATTCACCCCGTCTTGACAACATATCATTCTTTTGTTGCTTTTTAAGGAATCTCTAAGGTAAACTGTCTTTCCTAGGCTGCCTTTCTTGCACACATGCACACACGCGCACGCACGCACACACACACACTCTCTCTCTCTCTTCAACTATTGATACAAATTTCATTTCACTGACAAGATTCTAAATCACCTTCTACCTTCTCCCAGTTTAATCTATGTCCCTGGGCTCACTGATAAGACTCCTACCTCTGGATATTTTAAACCCTTTTAGACAGCACTTTCACTTAGTGTTCCATCTCCTGAGCAAGCCTCAGTCCTCATCCTCATGTATTTGTCATAGACTAAATCCCTAGCTCCTTTCCCCAAGTTAAGTAGAACCCTCTTTCTCTCCAACAAGGCAACAAAAGCTAATCTGTTCTCTGAACTCATTTTTCACTATATTTCTTAGAGCCCACAGTCAGTGTGGTCCAAGAAGGTCGCGGTCATAACTCCAGCTATATCCAGAATCCATACGACCTACCTAGGAACAGTCATATTCCTGGTCATTATGACCTCCTCCCAGTAAGACAGAGCCCTGCCAATGGGCCCTCCCAGGACACGCAATCTTAAGAGGGATAAGCTTCTCTCTGGCAGTGTGCTCCACTGAATATTCTGACTCTGAAAGAAGACATTCCCTTGAAGTAATGGTACAGACTGGCTCCAGCTGCATGTTAGTTATTACGTTCACCTGGAACTAAAGAAGAGCATCCAGGTGGGCCTGGGATAACTGTTCAAGGAATTGTGTTCTCAAAGGCAAATCTTATCACCCACTCAGCCCCAAATGCCCTGGATTATATGATTTTTAAAAGATTTTAAGACATAGCTACTCATCAACATCAGCTAAATACAGCTGATACAAATATATATACATATATTTATCTGAAACGTAATATTTAAAAAAACATGTAGGTTAACAAACCTTCCTAGGACAAAAAGGTGACTGGGGTGGGAAGAGGATTACTTTAAAGCACCTGAAACGTATATGTACTTTTGGTTGCTGTTACCATCAACATCTGTTTTATTATCGAAGACAATACATAGACACGAACTGTTCTAGTATCAGTCTTAAAATATTTGTACATAAATGTCTGGTCCATCAAATTACAACAGCCAAGATTATAGAATCTAGTATATAGTCTAATGCTGACAACTTCCATTTTGAAAAACAAGACTTTACTTTCTTCTATCCTGTGATTACTTTCTTCTGCCCCGTGATAGGTACACACACACACACACACACACACACACACACACACACAAACACGCACAAACATGCACACATAGGGCAGCAGTGTCTCTTTCAGTCTACAACGATGATTCCTAGGCCAACTTTATCAAATTTTGCCAATTCAAAGTTCAAGAACATTGCAAGTCAGTCCTGGCTTTGTCATATCTACTTAGTCCATCTAACACCGGAATCATGCCATGTACAACAGGGCTCTAAGATGATCCTTTAAGTAAGGAGTCACAGACGGCTAGGGATTAAATATCCCTAAAGACGGCTACCTGGCCTCCTCATTTTATTTAGACAGCACCCCTTGACTCAAGAGTACTTGCTTTCAAGTAGTTCTTCATGAATCTTGAGACTGATGTAGTATGAAACCTAAAAGTGTGCAGGAAATTGGACAAATGTGGATACGGCAGGCTTACATTGCTCAAAGTACATTATGCTTTTTAATAGAACTAAATGAAATGATCAAAAAAAGAATGGACTATAACCAGTTGCTGTAACATGATGTAAAAATGTTACTGTAAACAGCATGTGAGGATATGAAGGCCTTCCACCTTCTATCTTAAACTACGACTTACTAAGCTAGCTCAATATGCTTACAGTAAATGCTCCAGATGCCAGTATTCAGGTATGTCTATACCTCCCTCTATGAACACAGATAAACTGAGGCTCAGATGAGTCAAAATTAAGTCAACTCCCAAGCCCTAAAGAGAACCTTCTCACAAGAATTAAAAACAAAAAGGGCAAAGAAAGAAGAAAAAAAAAAAAAAAACAAAAAAAAAAAAAATGATAATACATTATATTAAAGGTAGAATGATGGGAAGACATGATTAAGAAGAAAAAAAAAAAAAAGCAAAAACAAACAAACAAAAAGGGCAAACCTAGGAAGCTAATGGCAACTCCTATACCACTCCATTCACTGGTATAGTCCAGCCAGTTCCAAAACGATACACAAAAGGGGAACTAAATGACTGCAAAGCTGGAATATTGCTACAAGAATATAAGAATTCTGAAAACCTTGATAGAAATTGGAAGCTGGGCAATTATCAGAAAAAGCAAGAAAATAAATGAGTACATCTCCCCTTCCCACGTCACTCAAGGAATAAGCAAATTTTACTGTTAGAGGAAAATATACAATACTTACATGAATGCTGCATGTGTGCATGGAAGCAACTGATTAGCAATAGTAAATTTACTTTCCAAAGAAGCCTTATTGAAATATAAATACTAGGAATTACTTTGTAAACCCAAGTAAATATTTCTCATACATATGTAGAAAGAAATAAAGGTAAGAGGCTTACCTCAGTATTTCAGGGCAGCAAGTGTCTGTGAAGCAAGGATGAAGCATGAAGAAGTCAGATCAGCAAGGACTTCACCGCAATCCCAGGTTTTCTCTTCTTCCCTTATCCTGCATGTATAAGAGCTGCTGCCTGGCAAACTGCAAACAAGCAGCATCACTCTTCAAGTTTCGCCTCTTTTGTCAACTGTCCTCTAGGCAAAGGTATTATTCAGCAAGAGGTGGAATGGCTAATGCCCTGAATCAAGGGACTTCAATGTTACTCTGGTCAAATTAGTTGCCCTCTCTGGGCTCCTTTTTTTTCTATGCATAAAAAAGGGGAGAAGCAGAGAGTGGAAAGACAGCTCTAACAGCCCTTCAAGCTCTAGCATTCCATGAGTTTTTAAGGAAATGTAATACAAGTCAAACCAGGCAATACAGAGCAGAAGGGAAAGGCAGAGGGTGTGATCAATCTATGGTGACAACAGCTGCCTTCGCCTAACGAAGAGTTACCGGTAAAGACATTTGAATCTTACAAAGCAACTGTTAGAAACTTCTAACGCCATCACAAACAGGTTCAGTCACCCTAGACATGTGCACTGTGCATTGTATGGGTGACTTTGAAAGATCTGTTCAGTTATTTTTCAGAAACTAAATTTTCAAATTCATGTGTGCAATTAAAATGAAAGAAAAACCATTATTGTACAGTATTAATAAGACTATGAAATGGCAATACTTTTTTAAATTACAGATTTGTAATATATTTGTTCACTGTGCAGAGGGATTGTACCTTGTACAAAATAAAACACATTTCTCAAACTAATTTAACAAGAATGTCTACTGTTGTGTTGCAAATGGAAAACCTGTTTATAATCTACACCTTAGGTTTAAGGGTAGAACTAACCTACGTCCTGCTTGGGTACTTCAAGCAGCAGGATGAATGAAAATTATTCTAATAGATGCTTGAAAATAAGTGAAAAACTTTTAACAAATTTTTAACAGAAGAGTCTCTTTGTTTAAAGTAATAAATGTGAGCACCATATTTTTATGCATGTTCAAAACTTATTTTAAAATCTCATATTAAAGTTCAATAAAATATATATTTTAAAAAATAAATATAAAACACCAAAAAAAAAAAACAAAACCACATCAGTAAGTAAAATTAGAGGGTTTCTCAGCTTTCGTAAATATTTGGACTCAAAGCCAACTATTACAGTTTATGCTCAGCTCCAGAGGCACAAAGGTACTTCTATAGAACGTGTAAGGGCCAGCGTAAGGGCTACTTAATTTCTATAAATGCAATGAACAGCTTTCCACTAGTAGAAGTTATCTTCAGTATAGTTATTATAGGTCCATCTGTTTTACCAACTTTAAAGACATAAACTTGTGATCGAACTGGTAAAGCAGCAAGAGGATTAATTTTGTAATAAAATACAGATACTGAAATGTAGCTGAGATCATTCAAATAAGTTTTAAATTCCTTCTTCATACTTCCAAAGGTTTGTATATTATCCTCATACGTATATAACCCTCATATTCTGAAGACCCATTCAGAAGAGAGTACTAATAGGTAATTCTCGAGCTATGAGTTGATATCTCAGTGAAAGACAAAACATAATCAAGAGTTTTAAGACTAAAAAAAGATATTTACTGACAGTAGTGTAAGATTATTCACTGCAAGTCTCAGAATATTACTCAATACAATGAGTAACTAACAGCAATTGCTGCAAGTTGTGGACTCAGGAATGACACATTAGCTATTCATCTAACCAGAGGGAAGAATGAAGAGGTCCATTTAATCAATATACAGCAACAGGAGATGGAAAATCTTTCCATGAAGGGTGCATGGATGGATACATAGGGGGTTCATTGTACTTTTATACTTTTGTAGATATGTTTATATAATTGTAATATAATTCTATATAATTTTTAATAAAAACTTTAAAATTTGAATTGTAATTCTCATAGCTCCCCAAGCTACACCAGAATGAACTCTAAGATTAGCTCTCTCACTCTTTTAGACAGCCCTCCCTAACTGTCCTGACATGGAATTGTCAAGGGGAGAGAGAGAGAGAGATACTATGAATGTTAAACACAGGTTGAGTATCCCTGTCCAAAATGTTTGGAACCAGAAGTGTTTCAAATTTGGGATTTTTTCAAATTTTGGAATATGTGCATATACAGAATGAGCTATCTTTGGAATGGGACCCAAGTTTAAATTCATTTTGCATTTCATACACACCTTGTACACAGAGCCTAAAAGTAGTTTTATACAATATTTTTAATAATTTTGTACATGAAACAAAAGTTTGTGTATACTGAACCATCAGAAAGCAAAGGTGTCACTGTCTCAGCCACCCATTTAGACAATCTGTGGAAGTTTGCAACACCATCATTCCTAACACTGAATTTCTATGCTACCAATAAACATTCATTTTCTTACACTTATTACACATCCACGCTAGTATTTAATTTTAAAAAGGTATCCTGGCTGGGCACAGTGGCTCACACTTATAATCCCAGCACTTTGGAAGGCAGAGGTGGGCAGATCATCTGAGGCCAGGAGTTCAAGACTAGCCTGACCAACAGAAGACTCATCTCTTCTAAAAATACAAAATTAGCCGGCCGTGGTGGTGCATGTAATCCCAGCCACTTGGGAGGCTGAAGCAGGAGAATCGCCTGAACCGGAAGGTAGAGGTTGTGGTGAGCTGAAATCAGGCCACTGCACTCCAACCTGGGTAGTAAGAGCGAAACTCTGTATTTTTTTTTTTAAATGTATCATTAATACAGTGACAAAGACTGTGTTCAGGGTAACTAAGCAGCACAGCATCACCAGAGTATTGGTACCAGTAGTTAAACCACCACCACACCACCAACGGCTGGCTTTCAGTCTCCACCTACGAAGCTGTTTTGATTAAAAGGTTGCTGTACACTTCTATGCGAACACTGAATAAACTGTGTGTTACATGCCCGTGTTTTGATTGTGACCTGTCACATGCAGTCAGGTGTGAAATTTTCCATTTGTGACATCATGTTAGTGCTCATGTATCCGATTTAGAGCATTCTGAATTTTGAGATTAGGGATGCTCAACCTGTATGATAAAAGCATGTTCCCTGCCCTTGTGGATCTTACAACGTAGTGATTACAAAAGGGGAGAGATAAATGGAGAGCCCTGGTGATAAGTGGGATGCTGATTATGTATTTTCTTCCTCGGGCTTGCAGAGCTAGAAGGACTAAACAATGCTGTAATCCAAACCCACAGAAAGTGGAAGCTCTGTTCAGATTCCCTCCTCATTCCAGCTGATGCTTCCCAAGCCACTGTCCAGCCTAGCAGACGGCCCTCCAGATCCTTGGATAAGAGAAAGCATGGGGACTATACAAAGTACGGTCCTGTTATTTAGGCATCCGCTCTAATGTAAACCAAAACTAGTAACTGAGGACCTAACTGCCTCCTCCAGAATTAGTTTCACATCAGAGGTAGCCTATGGAAAGTGTTGCTTCTTCGGGCTTCTCAGAGTGTCCCGTCTCAGGCATGACCTTCTTCTGCAGTATTCTTTGGCCCATATGATGAAAGACTTTGGAACAGAGGCTGATACAATGCTCAGCAACTTCTTAAAAGATATGACAAGGAACGGTATCACTTCCCTAGAGATTCCTGAGAAAACGGTATGCTGAGAGATTAAGAGGTTGTCTACAGGGGAATAGGCTTTAAAATAGTACATTTACTCATTAGGATAGCAGTTAAAAAGACCAGAGATTATGTGGTTTGGAGCAAGGTTAAGTTCCACCAACTCAATCACAGTAAAGGAATCCTGTTGGCTGCTAATTCTCACTACATCCCTGGTACTGGTAACAGAGCAGTTAGCCAATACACATAACATTTTGTACTCACACCTGTGTCAGGAACTATCAATCCTATAATTAATAAACGTCAAAGAATTGAATTCAAATAATGTTTACACTATTAATAATTAGATCACTATATCAACAACCCAAAAATACCATGTATATCATGTACATGCACACATAAACCTATACACTTGGATTTAATCACTGGTTCTACTGGATAGCTAGCCTGAGGATTGATCTACCTTCTTGTAGATTCCTATTAAATAATTTTTTAAAAATTAAACACAAAGTGTTTTTAAAAGTTCTCTCCCAGACATGAGTATATTTTAAAGTACATATTAAAAGCCAGCATTTTTTTTTTTTGTAACAGCAAAAGCCATAAAACAAGCAGCCCATCAAATGCTCCTCCCCCTCAGCACATATGGTACTTTGATGCATATGGTTGATACTGACAGTCATTTTGCAAATAAATGTTCTGAAAGCTTTCATCTTATTTAATGGAGTAAACATGGAAATAAAGGTAGCATTTAAATCAAGTTATTGTGATAAGACCAAAAACATTCTACAAAGTGTATACCTCATTTTGACTTCTCTATTAAATTTAAACTTGAGTAACAAAAAAAATTTAAAAAGAAAAAAAATTTAAACTTGAGTTAGAATGTTAATAATTTGGCTTTAATAGAAGAGAGAGCGCTCATTCACAGAATTAGAGAGTTAGCGCTGGGATGAACCCCAGAATTTACCTATTTGGTACCCTCATTAATTGGAAGACTGAGGCTCAGAAATGAAATGACCACAAGAGCCATGACTAGAAACTCTTCATTACTCAGTCCAGTGCTATATTATACCAGCTACTTTCACTCTTTTAACCCACAAAGTTTACCATATTTTCTAATATATGCTAGTGTATTACCTAGCACACAACATCCTTTTAAATATTCTTTACTCTCCAATTCACTTTTCAGGAGAATACATACCCTCAATTATACTGATTCTCAGCCTAATCATCTCCCTCACATAACTTTTAATGACATTACCTTTTGTATCACTTTACGGTTACCATCAACCTCCTACAGTTTGGGGAAACCCAATCATTCTTTAAAACATTAGAATGACAACTCCAGTTTATTTGGCCTATTGTATAAGGTGAGTAGGAAAGACCTGTCAAATCCCAGAAAGCTGTGTGGCACCAGCACCGCCCAACCAGGAGAAAAGTCTGACTGTTCCGCTAGCCCATTAAATGATGTGGCGGAAGAGGATCCTTCCACAATCTTTGTTCATTTTTTTACACAGCAAATGGAAGCCATACATAACCTTTCACAAAATTCATTTTTTAACTTTTTTTCCAGGTTTATCTGTGAAACATCAGAAAATCAATTTATATTTTTTCCTGTTAAAACAAAGCCCCAAAAATTGAAACCTAACAGGTTAGAATAAATTGTTAATTATCCACCCAGCCTTTGAATTCTTTTACTTCTGGTATTGGCCAAAACTGTCTAAATAGTACAGCTTCTTCTCTAAGGTAGACAGAAGCGATTAACCACGGAAAGCATTTGTGTTTTATAAATACAAGTCAGCAAAGACAAAAATTAAGATATTCGTTTTCTCAATGATCAAAGACACGTGGCTAGCTCTGATGGGCAATCCAAACTCACGAAGTCTAACTTTCTGCAGAACCCTTCAGAACTTAAAAGATCACTGATATAAGGTCACTAGCTGGCACCTCTTCTTATAATTACAATTTAGCATATTCAATGCAATGGCTAATAACTGACCCTACATAATGACAACTACTATTAAAGAGAAACACAGCATTTGAGAACAATGACATAAGATCAAATCAAGGTACCATGGCTGACTTTTCAGAAGACTACATAAAGGGTTAAAAAAATTCAAAGTTAAATAACTGAAAATCAAGGTGAAGCAGCAAAATACTTGTAAATTGCCTTAAGCCCTCAATTGTCATAATTTTAAAACTTTTTGTTTCTTGCTTGAGACAGTTTGTCTCCTAAGATACTACTCACAATACAGACACTTGCTGAAATGCAATCGAAGTCATTTTCTAATACTTAGTATTTCTTGGAATCCTCCCAAGATCCAACCATACCCAAGGCAACATTTAAGTCTACACTGGGGTAAAAATTCTAAGTTCCTTTATTCATTTTCAATTCACTATTTAGTTTTTCTCTTTTCTTACTTTGTAAAAAAAATTTACCACCAACTTTCACTAAAAGGGAGATGGATTATTTTCCTGGGTCTGGTGACACTGTTATATATGAAAGTACACACTACTTTCCTAATGTTTTAGAACATACTTTTTCCAAGAAAAGCGTAATTGAACTGCAAGTCTAAAATCAAAGCTGAATTCACACACTGATGCTCTCAATTCAATGTTTACTCAGTAATGCAAGAACCTATGCTTTTACAACATCAGGATTCCAAGGCTGCATCCAAAGCACTCAAAGGAAAAATGTAATCTGACAACATTAGAAATAATCCCCCTATAACTGTTTATTAGAATGTGAATATATTCCAAATCAATTACTAAAANAAAAAAAAAAAAAAAAAAAAAAAAAAAAAAAAAAAAAAAAAAAAAAAAAAAAAAAAAAAATCAAATTACAGAGCATGCATAAAATACAAAGTAGCAATTTACAAATAGATATTATCTTCATAACCAACACACTAAAATAATAAAATGGCTATAGAAGAAAACCAAAATGACTGACTACAGCAATGCCTTCCGTGTGCCCCACACATCATGAGCACCGCAAAAGACAAAAGATTAACTATGAAATATAGTAATCTAAGCAAGCCCACACATACATATTTTTGGGGATTTTCCTTCCCACCATCCTGAATAGTATCGCTGCAGTTGACACAACTTCCAGAAAACTGCAGAGTAAGTGCTTAATATTATCCACAAGAAAGCAAAACTACATATTAGTGTGCACATTTCTGAATGAGAAACTAATTGCTTCATTGATTTCAACAATGCAGTGGAAGAAAACTATTTCAGGTCTCTACAATGCCTAAATGCATTCTATTTAAACTCAAGGGACTATTTCATTTTACACACTAAAAGAATACATGCCTTTAAGTGGTACCACTGGAGCAGAAATTAACCTCTCACTGTATTCTTTAGACATACTGAAACCAAAGATTTAGCTGGACTACATTCATAATATACTGCGAAACTCAAAACATGAGCATTGTTAAAATCATTATCCATGCCTGCTGGTGGATATGGTGATAAAACCAGGTTGCATTTCACTTACTGGAAGGTTTTAAGACAAAATTAACACTTCAAATTTTGATACTACCAGCATTAAACCAGTTATTGCCTGAGCAATAAAATGCCACATAATCTACTGGTTGGAAATTATTATAGATCATTTAAATGTTCTGGGCTGCCTGATCATTGCAACAGAGGCATCTGAGATGGAATTCCACAAGTCTCTCCAGTTCACAGCCTGACAGGCAGCACTGTTTAACTTATGGCCCCACAACCATATTACTAATGAAACCGTAACAATCTTGTGTTTATTAAGAGAATTCTTCTCCAGAAAAAGTGCCCCCTTCTCTAATCAACTTTGATGCTTACAAAAATTTAAAACAAAATTTACTCAACTACATAAACCCATTAAGGCATTTTAGAAATTGATGTCCAGAACAATGGAAAATTGTCAAGCTCTCAAAATCCTGCTATGTTTATAGGGCAATTCTTAGACTTGTGGAAATATACAATGCACTGAGAGAAGAGTGTATTACCTATAAGCTGCTCTGTGGCAAAATGGTAGCTTATTTCTAAGGTCTTCTGAGTTTGATTTGATCAAGACCAATAGGTCTGAGCTTCAAGTGATCAAGTTCTATTATGTCCTACAATGACAGGCTTCCATGATGAAAAGTAAACAATAATTGAGGAATCCAAACATTCAGTTTATTAAACTAAGGCTAGAGAAGCCATAGCATGAAAAAAAAGCTGCAGTCATTCGGGACAAGTGGATGATTTTATAAAGCTAAAATCAAAAGACTTAAGACATGGAAAAATTCATAAGTAGGAAGTAATAAAACACAAAAGTGACACAGGAATTACAAATATATTTAAATCTCAGACCTGGGAAATGGACTATACACAGCCTTCTAAGGGAGAAGAGAAATGCCTTAGATGTTCTGACAGCACTGCACCTTTGGCTTGTTTTCAGTGGTTGGTGGAACATGAATAGGAACGACGTTGTTGCTTGGAGACATGTCATTTTCCCGTCTGTCTGACATTTGCTTCTGAGAAACAATGCGGTAAATCTCTAAAGGAAAAAAGAAACCACAAGACTTAGTGTGAATAAACCCATCAATAGGATAAAAAATACATAGAGGTAGGAGATACACTTGCATCAAAGACCATAAGGAAATTAAACAGAGAATACATAAAGTTTTATTTTCAAACAGCCACTGATTACAGTCAACCCCTTATTTTAACAATTGCCCTTGGGATAAGAAAAGAAACAAAGATTTTTCCATTTCAGAGGGAAAGGTTCACCCAGTCAAATCTTTCTTTAAAGAAGTAAACCAGGCTGGGCTGTGGTAGCTCACACCTGTAATCCCAGCACTTTGGGAGGCCAAGGTAAGGGGAGGCCACCTTCCGGGTTCAAGGGATTCTCCTGCTTCAGCCTCCCGAGTAGCTGGGACTACAGACGTGCGCCACCACACCTGGCTAATTTTTGTATTTTTAGTAGAGACCGGGTTTTACCATGTTGGCCAGGATGGTCTCAAACTCCTGACTTCAGGTGATCCACCCACCTCCGCCTTCCAAACTACCATGCCCACTGAGAATACCTTGTTCTTAAGAGATAAAATTTGTAAGTATTTAGTAGCAAAGTGCCACAATGTCTACAATTTACTTTCAAAGACTAAATAAGGAGAAAAAAAGTATATACATACAGAAAGATTTAAAAATGTGGCAAAATGTTAACAATTGATGATTCCAGAGGAAGATTCAATAGTGTCCACTGTATTCATTCTGCAATACTTGAAAATCTTTTAAAGTTATAGAGAAAAAAGAGAAAGACACATATTTTCAAACTGCTCTGAGAACATATCAACCACCTGCAATAAATGAATATTATTTGGATGCTAATTTGAACTGGAAAAAAAATTGATACAGGAAATTTTAATATTACTTAGATAATAGGATAAGGAATTATTGCCAATTTCTCTCCTTTTTTTTCTTTTTTCTTTTTTCTTGCCAATTTTTAAGTGGTTTTGTTATGAGTTTACATTCTAATATTTTAGATATACATCCCAAAATGTCTACAAATGAAATGAAGTAATAGCTGGGATTTGTTTCAAAGTAATGGAGGAAGGAGGTAGAGGAAAGACTGGTCATAAGCTGGTGGTTGTTGATGGCTACATGGGATTTCATGATACTATTCTACTTTTGCGTTTTGGGTTTTTTTTCTTTTTGAGACAGTCTTGCTCTGTCACCCAGGCTGAAATGCAGTGGTGTGATCTTGGCTCACTGCAACCTCCGCCTCCCAAGTTCAAGTGATTCTCCTGCCTCCACTTCCCAAGTAGCTGGGATTACAGTTGCATGCCACCACGCCCGGCTAATCTGTGTATTTTTAGTAGAGATGGGGTTTCACCATGTTGGCCAGGCTGGTCTTGAACTCCCGACCTCAGGTGATCCGCATGACTGGGCCTCCCAAAGTGCTGCAATTACAGGCACCCAGCCTAAATTCTTAATTCTGTAGTTGAAAGTTTTTTGGGTTTTTTGTTTTTTTGAGACAGAGCCTCTTAGAAAAGAATGGGACCATAAAGAAAAAAATTTTTTTAAAAATGAAAGAGATAGAGTCTCGCTTAGTTGCCAGGTTGGAGTGCAGTGGCACAATCTTGGCTCCCTGTAACCTCTGCTTCCCAGGCTCAAGCGATTTTTCTGCCTCAGCCTCCAGAGTACCTTGGGACTACAGGCCTATGCTACCATACCCCGCTAATTTTTGTTATTTTTAGTAAAACAAGGTTTCACCATGTTGGCCAGGATGGTCTCTACCTCTTGACCTCGTGATCCACCTGCTTTGGCCTCAAGAGTGCTGGGATTATAGGCATAAGCCACAGCGCCATTTATTTTACCTGACTTAGCATGTATACTCGGTACAGTGGGGCTAAAGTTTTCCGGTATTAATTTTATTAGAGTAGTGAGAATCTTTTAATTAGGTGTAGTTGTAGCTTTGTTCTTGGCAAGTGGCAATACTTTAAATACATGTCAGTTTATTAAATGAGAGTATTTTTTTACCTTCAAGAAGCTTACATGGGTCAGGCTCAGGGGCTCACACCTATAATCCTAGAGCACTTTGGGAGGCTGGTGCGGGAGAATTCCTTTGAGCCCAGGAGTTCGACACCAGCCTGGGTAACATGGCAAGACCCTGTGTCTACAAGAAGTCTAAAAATTAGCTGGACATGGTGGCACACCTATAGACCCAGCTACCTGGGAGGATCACTTGAGCCCAGGAGGTGAGGCTGCAGTATGCTGTGACAGCGCCACTGTACTCCATCCTGGACAACAGAGGGAGACCCTGCCTCAATGAAAAAGAAACTTAATGGTGAACTGGGTTTCAAGAGATCTGACAAGTCCACCTTAGGCCGTAATGGCATATCTTAGGCCTCTGCTGATTTTGCAATTTTTGGAGAGACTGAAAAATTTTAACTCTTGTTACCCAATTTGGAACAGCTGCATTTAACTGCCTTAGAATTATTTTGCAACTGGATCCACACTTCCATTACAGTAGAAACAGGAATGCGTCTTTTTCTTATTTTTATTTTACTTATTTATTTATTTTTGAGACCGGAGTTTCACTCGTCACCCAGGCTGGAGTGCAATGGCGCAATTTCCAGTCACTGCAACCTCCACCTCGTGGGTCAAGCGATTCGCTCGCCTCAGCCTCCCAAGTGGCTGAGATTACAGATGCCCGCCACCATGCCTGGCTAATTTTTTTTTTTTTTTTTTTTTAGAGTTTCCCATGTTGGCCAGGCTTGAACTCCTGACCTCAGGTGATCTGCCCGCCCTGGCCTCCCAAAGTGCTGGAATTAAAAGCGTGAGCTACCATGCCAGCCTCTCCTTTTTATTTAGCTAAATAAATCTAATAAAGCTTATCTCATTATATTTAAAGCCATCTGATATTACTATTTTACTTTAATTTAGATCTCTTACAAGAGAAATCTAAATGATAAAAGATTGATAAAGCATGATTATTTTTCTTCCTTTTACCTATCCTTTGTACCTCTTAAAAGGCCAGGCGCCGTAGCTCACCCCTGTAACCCTTACACTTTGGGAGGCCGAGGTAGGCAGACTGGTCTCATAGCTCAAGGGTTTGAGACCAGCATGGGCAACAAGGTGAAACCCCTTCTCTACCAAAATACAAAAAATTGCTGGGTGTGCTGGCGTGCGCCTAGAGTCCCAGCTACTCAGGAGGCTGAGGCAGGAGAACTGCTTGAACCCAGGAGGCAGAGGTCACAGTGAGCTGAGATCACACCACTGTACTCCAGCTTGGGCAACAGAGTGAGACTCCCTCTCCCAAAAAAAGGTGGGAGTCGGGGGGGTGGAGGGGAGAACTGCATAGGAATTGTTATATTCATTTGGTTCTAAAGAAGCACATGCCTTTCAAAGAAGGAAATAGATCTAGTTTATCAAGTTCCTACCCACCTCCCCCACAAAAGTCCCAATGAAATAACCTTCTTAATCAGATAGCTAGAAGTTACCTGCTTCCTACTTTCTTATCGGTTTTGGGTTGTTTTTTTTTAATGACACTCCCAGCCACAAGAGACTCTGTAAGTAAATTACTTCAGGAACCTCTTAAAGCCAATCACTCTTTATTGCTTTGGTGACATTTTTATTAGCAGACATCCTCCTTTTTGGTAACTGGAATAAATGCAGCAGTAATCCATTTCTACAGCATGCTGTATTTGTAGACACCAACATTGCTCAAATTTCTTGCTTTGTAATGAGATCTCTTTAATTATTTACTTCTCTATGTTCTTTGAGAAGCCTGCTTTTCCCTCTCTTCCAGTATTACATATATTTGTTTTTTATGTAAGAACACTAATTTTTTTTTGTTTTGGTTCCCCAACTTAATTTTCAAAACAATTTATAAAAAAAGTTAAAACTTACAGTGGGTCACATATTTCATCTTCATCTACACACATAATTTACACTTGAAAAAGAAGAGCCTCCCAGTTTGAGATTAGAGAGAAAGCTTAAAGATAATTATCTGGCAGGGCATGGTTGGCTCACCCCTGTAATCCTAGCACTCTGGGAGGCCAAGGTGGGTGGATCACCTGAGGTCAAGAGTTCAAGGCCAGCCTGGCCATCATGGTGAAACCCCATCTTTAAAAAAAAAAAAGATAATTATCTTTATTCCTTAGCCACTCATCTGATTGAATGACTGAAGGAAAGAAAAATCCTTTTCTTTACCCTGGGCACACTCCCATCCCATCCTTTTCCACTGAAAGGAATCTAAATAAAGATTTCATATCCCTTTTTTAATTTTAGTAGCCTGTCTTTATTGTATCCTAGTTGTTTTTCCTTAATGTCTCTTCACATCTGAACCACTGTCAACCTTCTCAGATGTAAATTTTAGCCACTCCCCTCCTCCCCCAAAAGAGTATAAGAAACAGCTGCTGTTTGTTTTTGTTAGTTTATATATTCAGTTGACTACAGTTTACTGTTTTTCAACCTCTGAGAAATTATTTCTTAATTTGGAAAAAATGTAGTAATTCAGTTAATACATCTCTTTTTCTTTAACTTTTTGTCATGGAAAGTTTCTGACATACCAAAACTAGAATAAGGGCAGGCTCAGGGGCTCTTGCCTGTAATCTCAGCACTTTGGGAGGCCGAGGCAGGCAGATCACGAGAGGTCAGGAGTTAGAGACCAGCCTGGCCAACATGGTGAAGAGCCATCTCTACTTAAGATACAAAATTAGGGGCCGGGCGCGGTGGCTCAAGCCTGCAATCCCAGCACTTTGGGAGGCCAAGGCGGGTGGATCACGAGGTCAAGAGATCGAGACCATCCTGGTCAACATGGTGAAACCCCGTCTCTACTAAAAATACAAAAAATCAGCTGGGCATGGTGGCACGTGCCTGTAATCCCAGCTACTCAGGAGGCTGAGGCAGGAGAATTGCCTGAACCCAGGAGGCGGAGGTTGCGGTGAGCCGAGATCGCGCCATTGCACTCCAGCCTGGGTAGCAAGAGCGAAACTCCGTCTCAAAAAAAAAAACAAAACAAAACAAACAAACAAACAAAAAGATACAAATAGTAGGGCATTGTGGCTCCGGCCTATGCTCCCAGCTACTCGGGGGGCTGAGACAGGAGAATTGCTTGAATCTGGGAAGTAGAGGTTGCAGTGAGCCAAGATCGCACCACTGCACTCCTGCCTGGGTTGACAGAGCATGAGTCAGGGGGATTAAACAAAAAAAAATTTAGTCTTCATACTAAAAAGATATCCTGGACATATTAATTACGTGGAGAAACCTAGCAGATATCCCCTTAATTAAGTAGTCAACGTTAACATCACTATAGTAATTAATAAGACATCCCATTAACACAAACCTCCTAATATGGTGCCCTGAGAACACTTCTGCGGTTTCAGTGAAAAGTGTATAACCTGAGTTTAATCATGAGGAAACACCAGATAAACCCAAGCTGAGGTACACAACAAAATAACTGGACTGTACCCTTCAAACATGTCAAGGTCAATAAACAAAAGATTGAGGAACTATTCCAGATTAGAGGAGACTAAAGAGATATGACCGCTGAATGAAATGCATGATTGATCTTGAGCTTTCTTTGGCTAATAAGCGTATCATTGGAACAACTGGCAAAAGCTGAATAAGGTCTGTAATTAAACACTGATGTGGCACTATTATCTCTCTGCTTTTGGTAATTATACAAGAGATTGCCCTTGTTTTTACAAAATATACACTGAAAAGTACTCAAACATGACAGGCATCATGTCTACCGCTTAATCTCACATGGTGCAGAAAATACATATATATATTTAGAGAGAAGAGAGAGAAAACGATAAAGCAGATGTGGTAAAATATTAACATTTCAGGAATATGGGTGAATGCTATTTGCACATTCTTTATACTATCATTTCAACCTCTTTAAATTTGAAACTGTCAAAATGCAAAATTAAAAGAAAAAAAGTAAAAGGTATGCATTAAAAACACCCTTTAGTGAACTTAAGGAGAAAAGACAACGCTGCACTGAAATTCAGAGGCTGAGCAATCTACCAGTCTCACTCTCATACTAGTAAACTACCTCTAAAAAAAATACTATCAGTGGCCAGGCATGGTGGCTCATGCATGTAATACCAGCACTTTGGGAGGCCGGAGGTGGGTGGATCACCTGAGGTTAGGAGTTCAAGACCAGCCATGGTCGACATGGTAAAATCCCGTCTCCACGAAAAAATACAAAAAATTAGCTGGACATGGTAGCAGGCATCTGCAATCCCAGCTACTCAGGAGGCCAAGGCAAGAGAATCACTTCAGCCTGGGAGGCGGAGGTTACAGTGAGCCAAGATCACACCACTGCACTCCAGCCAACAAGAGCAAAGCTTCATCTCAAAAAAAAGAAAAAAAAAAAATACCATCAACAAAAAATCTCATGGAGTGACTTTCAAATTCTTAAGTGTCAAGAATGCCATGGGTCTATACTAAAATAGACAACACAATTAACTCTGAAGTAATAATGTAAATTTTCCAATAATAATTTTACAACTCAAAATTTTTGGCCAGGCATGGTGGCTCATGCCTATAATCCCAACACTTTGGGAGGCCAAAGCAGGCAGACGGCTTGAGCTCAGGAATTCAAGACCAGACTGGGCAACACCCCAGTAAGACCCCATTTCAATTTTTTAAAAATTTAAAGCTATTTTTTCTTTCAGCAATATCAAAATACAATGTAAATACTCCCTTAAGGCTGTTAACATTTAAGGTAGAATCAAGTTCAATTAAGTTACTGATCTCTTTACTGTTTTCTCTATGCATTAATACTTCCACTTGCATATAAGGGGAAAAAAGTTTAGAACAAACATCCTAACACCTGCAGAATAACAGAGATGGCTGCTGCCACATGCAGTGATATCTGATCCAACAGACCAACAGTGAGATTTATGCAGGAAGCTGAGGAAATAGTGAATATAGAAAGGAAAGTGGTGGCAAGTGAAACTAAACTCTTCTTTGCTTTCAAGCAACAATTAAGCAGTAACAAAAGTTCAATTTAGAGTAAATCTTTAAGAAACATACACATATATTCATCCTCTTTATTTATTTATTGAGACAGGGTCTGACTCTGCCCCCTCCCCCAGGCTGGAGGGCAGTGGCATGATCTCAGCTCACTGCAGCCTAAACCTCCCAGGCTCAAGCAACCCTCCCACCTCAGCTGGGACTACAGGAACACACACTACCACACCCAGCTAATTGTTTGTGTCTTTCTGTGGAGACAGGGTTTCACCATATTGCCCAGCCTGGTCTTGAACTTTTGAGATCACTGCATGTGACAGCAGACATCTGTGTTATTCTACAGGTGTTAGGATGCCTGAGCTCAAGCAATCTGCCTGCCTCAGACTCCCAAAGTGCTGGGATTACAGGCGTGCATCACCGAGACTGCTCTCATCTTTAAAGACAAAATGGCTCAATTTTAAGTACTGACTAGTTAATGTTTGAGTGGATGAGAAGTTCCGTGTTATAAAATGACGCATACGATCATTAACTGCAGATGGAAGACTTGGGCTCATCTTCACTTAATATCAGAATAAATGGGCCAGAATTACAACAGAGGAGATTTGATGGAACATTAAAAATATCCCAACAATGAGGACTGACTAAAAAGTTTTTCAGATGAGATTTTCTGAGGCCTTAAAAGGCTCACAGGTGTATATGTATAAGGTCATTTAATTCACGTTTTAAGACTATGACTCTGAGGAACAGGGAGGTTCAGTGATTTTAGTTAAGGAGTAGAAGCAAAGTGATAAAAACGTAATGTTCTAGAACTCCTGGGTCTCAATCTAGTACTCTACATGTTAACTCAATGAAATCCATACAAATGGTTATAAAGAAAACAAAGACTTGCAGACATACTGCAAATTTAACCAAATCTTGCTTGCTTAATACAATCTGCAGTGAAAATTTGACAGAGAACCTTCTAAAGGAAAGCTACTGTATTCCAAAGACACTATTCTTTCATAACAGAAAACAATAATAAAATAGGTCCATAAATCACCAATTTTCTCATCCCTTAATTGCTATTTAGCTACTAATTTACCAACTGTTCTCCGTATAACAAGGATAGATAAGTACTTTACAAGTATTCAAAATGAGTACTTTACAGGTACTCATTTTTGGAGTCTAGGGCAGTAATAGATCATTCTTTGATGAAGGTTACTGAGACAAAAAACCTTTAGGTCCCAACAGCAAAGTCAAATCCTATCACAAGATTTTATAAATATAACCCTTCTCTCAAAAAGGAATTAATAAAACTCCTCAAAATATGTATGAATTTTACAGATGGAGAAATTAAGGCCTAAAAGGGTTAGGTAACTTGCCTAAGATTACACAATTAATAAGTGGAGGAGCCAGGACTCGAACCCAAGTCAGGCTTCCAAATCTTAACTCCTTGATTTTACTCTAACATTTTTACAGTAAAAGAAGATAATATGTTAAAGTTAAAATCTGTTAATCTCTAATACAGGGGCTGCATACAAACAATAAATCAAAACTTGTTACATTATAATTGTCAACTCATTTAACCGTATCTCCACATAGACTTTAGAACAAGGCCATGGAAAACTGTACTATATATTAAGACCACGATTTAAATGATTAGTTCTTAAAATATACAATTTTAAAGTATTTAAAAACAACCCATCAAAGTAGTCATTAGAAGATTAAGACTAATCTTACTAATAATCTGGTTATTCTAATAGTGTCAGAATAAATATGAGTGAACACTTCTTATCTCAGAGGCTGGTCATCCACATTCCAAAACAGCATGAATTCTATCTCTTTCCCACTACTTTTTTAAACTTTTCTGTATGTAATAATCATTGGCTACTTTTATCTACCAATTATCTCCTGGATACCTTTCCTCTATGATATATCATGAGAGAATTTTGTCACTATAATTTTTTTAAATATGTTTTTTCCCTAGCTTTTTCTTTACTGAATTTCAAAAGGGCATGTGTATCTTTCTATAGCTGAGATCTCAACATATACCTTATAAAAGTACATTTAAACATTGCTTTATGTTTGTGACCATGAACAATGGAATACCTGGACTGAAGGAATAGTGGAAGTGAATGAATTATGTTCAAAATATTTTTCCCACTATAAATCGGATGAATTAGGACAACTGAAGCTCAATGAGCAAGGGTTGTAATTTTGAACTCTAAACCGCTTTTGCTAGAGCAGCTCTCAAATGATCATTTTCAGGTAATATATAGTTCAGTTACTGATTAGTTTGTTTAAATTACCTTCCAAAAACTTCCAGTTCCCACTGGTGTAATCTGGAAACACAAGTCTTACCTGTTAAAATTGTCTGAAAAGCAGCTTCTACATTTGTAGAGTCTAGAGCAGAAGTCTCAATGAATGATAAACCATTCTTTTCTGTGGAGAGACACAAAAAAAAAAATCAGTCTTACAAAAGACAAAAAAAAAAAAAA
>NW_016107800.1:648024-650929 GCF_001604975.1 Cebus imitator
TTTTTTTAAAGACGGGGTTTCACCATGTTGGTCAGACTGGTCTTGAACTCCTGACCTCAGGTGATCCGCCCACCTTGGCCTCCAAAGTGCCTGGATTACAGGTGTGAGCCACCACGCCCAGCTCTTACTTACTTCTTTACTTAAACTATGTTGCCCAGCCTGGTCTTGAACTTCTGGCCTCAAGTGTTTCTTCTGCCTCAGTCTCCCAAAATGCTGAGATTACAGGCATGAGTCATCATGCCCAACCCTACTTACACTTTAATATTTACATTTTAATAGATTAAAAATAATAGAGGTCTGGGCATGGTGGCTCACTCCTATAATCCCAGCACTTTGGCAGGCCAAGGCAGGCAGACTGCTTGAGCCCAGGAGTTTGAGACCAGCTTGGGCAACAAGGCAAAAACCCATCTCTACAAAAAATACAAAACAATTAGCTGAGTGTGGTGGCACACATCCGTAGTCTCAGCTACTTGGCAGGCTGAGGTAGAAGATCACTTGAGCCCAGGAGATCAAGGCTGAAGTAATCCTTGATTGTGCCACTGTATTCTGGCCTGGGTGACAGAATGAGATCCTGGCTCTCAAAAAAAACAAAAGTGAGAAACTGTCACTGATGTCTTAATTAAAATAAATACTTGTTACATCTAAATACTACTGCTCACTAGCAATGAATGACACCACCTAAAATGTGGTAAAAATTTATCAAATACCCAGCTATTTCCACCTCTTGCTATGCTCTCCGCCAACCACATTAGCTACAGTATTCAGTCAGAATGTTGCAGCCATGTTATTTACAATAAAGCTTTTCTTGCATGGGAAATTTAAAAACTGTTACAGAAAGTTATTCACAGCATAAGTACTAGTGCAAAGGTAAGACTTTCACTAGGCACGAATGCACAACGTTGTCTTCTGGCACGCTGTCTCTACCAGAACAGGGGCAAAAGATGTGAATTCTTTATGAAGCCAAAAGTTATAGCTCCTAAGCAGCTGCATCCCTGTTGGTCCCTGGCACTCCCTGAACCTCTACCTTTCACTCCCACTTTGTAAACACAGGAACATAATAGAAAAAGAGACAGGAAATATAACGTTTATATTCATTTTTTTTTGGCAGCAAAATATTCGTGCTCAAATGACTCAAAGCAAAAAAGCTATACAGTCATCACAAACTTTCAAAACAACTCTTGCTAAGCATTCGTGCTTACCTTCCTGAAACTATTACAATCTATTACTCTCACTGGGAAGGCATCAAAACCACAAGACACAATGGTAAGAAATAACAATGGAACTCCTATGACTAACCTGCAAAAGCTCTTGCTTCATCTGTAGGAACTGCCCTGAGGTGACGTAGGTCACTCTTATTGCCCACAAGCATGATAACAATGTTACTATCAGCATGATCTCTCAGCTCTTTCAGCCATCGCTCTACATTTTCATATGTGAGATGTTTAGCAATGTCATAAACCAATAAGGCACCTACAGCTCCACGGTAATATCTGAAAGCAGAACATATTTAATATCAGAAAACCACCACAAGATGGAAACAAACACCAGGAAGAACCTGAATATGGATTATGAGTTTTAAAAACACACTCATAAATAAATTTCTAAGGATTACTAACACTAGAGTTCTTAAAAGAAAAAAACCAACAGTCAACTAATTCACTTGACGGCAACCCATTTCACAAAACTTAAAAACTGGGAGACTTACGCTGATGTTATAGCTCGGTATCGCTCTTGCCCTGCTGTGTCCCATATCTGTGCCTTTATTGTTTTTCCATCAACCTGGATGCTTCTTGTTGCAAACTCTACTCCAATGGTGCTCTTGCTTTCCAGGTTGAACTCATTTCGAGTAAATCGAGACAGGAGATTACTCTTTCCAACACCAGAATCGCCAATAAGGACAACTGGAAAGACAAAGAACTTAATGTCAGATGAATGAGGCAAACATATTCAGAATACCACTACGCTTTCGACAGAATGAAGTTTGGCTTCAGAGTAAATAAAGCAAGAAAAATAAGGTATATGATTTTTAAAAAGGAATGGGGGCAGGGAGTTGAATAGCCCATGTTCTTGACCAGTTACCAATCAATAAAACTGATTTATTCTTTTCAGCCTGTTTCTACCTGCATGACTTCTACACATCATCTGCTTAGCGCAGATACCGTACCCTGTCTTAAACATGTAGTTTTAATCACCGATGCAATTGGCACTGATGACAAGCATTAATTGCAATCAATGCTATGCCAATCTTACTACTTTAGAAGATAACGTCAAAGATAAATACTAAACTAAACGAACAATTTATGGTATTAAAATGTATCAGACATGAAAACAACAAAGGCTGTTAGTGGGTAGGGAAGGACAAAATGAATATACTTAGTTTCATCAAAGACTGGATGTGACCTCAGGACTCACGCCTAGGCAAAATGAAAAACATTTAACGTATGAGGCATAGGGTTTGTAAACTTCGCCACACAGATCACAGAAACTAAAATGACCTTAACAGTTGGATTTATCAGATTGGTACAAAGTTAAAGACCCCCTCTGCCAAAAACTCCACCCCACTAAGGATAAACAGGGGTGCTAGGAAGCTAACTAATACTTCTGACATACTGTGAATCAAAACCAAAGCAAGTGCCGGGCGTGGTGACTCACACCTGTAAAACCAACACTTTGGGAGGCCAAGGTGGGCAGACTGCTTGAGGCCAAGAGAACAAGACCAGCCTGGCCAACATGGTGGCCATCTCCACTAAAAATACAAAAACTAGCCAAGGCATGGTGGGCGGGGGGCCTGTAATACCAACTACTTGGGGGCCTGAGGCATGAGAATCGCTTCAACCCAGGAAGCAGAGGCTGCAGTAAGCTGAGATTCTGCCACTGCACTCCAGCCTGGACCACACACTGACAC
>NW_016107800.1:651249-654004 GCF_001604975.1 Cebus imitator
AGGATGGTCTCAATCTCTTGACCTCGTGATCCACCCGCCTCGGCCTCCCAAAGTGCTGGGATTACAGGCTTGAGCCACCGTGCCCGGCCGCTTTCTGCGATTTCTAAAGGAGGCAGTTTATTTGCTAACTAAATACATGGAGATTCTTTTTCACCAAAGGTGATATTACACTTAAGAATTTTAAAAACAATGGACAAACAGGCAGTTAAGTTGTTTTAATGCATTTTCTATTTTCTATTTTGAATTTAAAGTTCAAAATGGGTTTCCAGAATCTGAGATAGACATTTCTCCCTTGTAAAAATTTGTATCAGCATTTCAGGAAACATTATACTCATTCCTACTTTTGACTACTAGGACTTATCTATCTAAACTAGCTGATTTAGACACCAGGACTAGAAAATCAAACATACAAAAATACGGCCAAGGAATAAGACTATTCCTTACTAAAGAGACTGGGATTTGGTGGCAAGAGTAGAAAGAAAGATGAAAACTGAGACCTCACTGCACTCTGGACAAAGGGCAAAGAGAGTCCATTATACATTCCCTCTTTGCCACAGGAGCAGATATAAGCTGGCCTTTTGACAGTCTTGGACAGAATACATTATCAAATGCATATCTTTCTGGCTTCCTCAGTCAGCTGATTCAGCAAGAAATCATTCAGGAGGCAATGACTCCAATGCAGCACAAAGAGTGGTTATTTCTAACTAGAGAGTCAACTAGAGGGTGTCAACGGTGCTGTGGCAAACATACACATTATAGGTTTTTATTTGATGGAAGAAAATGTCAGTTATTAAAGTTATGTACAGAAGAATGCACTTCCAATTTAACAGGATGGTTAGTTGATATATTAGTTTCCAAGGTCCACCGTGGTTCAGCTACGAAGTCAAATCTCAGTTCCAGTAATAGTCTACTATTTTGTTTAATAGTCTACTATTAACAAGATACACTGACTGTTGCTTCTTAGTACAAAAGCCTGGATGTTTGCTAAGGAAATGGCCTTTGAGTCACTTATACAAAAAAAAAAAAAAAAAAAAAAAAAAAAAAAAAAAAAAAAAAAAAAAAAAAAAAAAAAAAAAAAAAAAAGTTACACAAAAAATACATAAATAAATACAAACAAAAAAATTAACTGGGCATGGTGGTACATGCCTCTAGTCCCAACTCCTCAGGAGGCTGAGGTGGAAGAACGGCTTGGGCCTGGGAGGCAGAGGTTGCGGTAAGCCTGGATTGTGCCACTGCACTCTAGCCTGGGTAATAGAGCTAGAACTTGTCTCCAAAAAAAAAAAAAAAAAAAAATCCAGCACTTTCTTTCTTTCCTTTTTTTTGAGACAGTCTCACTGTCGCCCACGGAGTGCATGCCGCAGCACAAGCAGGGCTCACTGCAGCCTAGACCACCCAGGCTCACAGGATCTTCCCACCACAGCCTCCTTAGTAGCTAGAACAGGCACATGCCAACATGCTCAGCTAATTTTTTGTATTTTCTGAGATAGGGTTTTGCCATGTTGCCCAGGCTGGTCTCAAACTCCTGGGCTCAAAAGATCCACCTGCCTTGGCCTCCCAAAGTCCTGGGACTACGGGCATGAGCTACCATGGCTGGCCAACACCATCAGCACTTTCAAGTTTTGGTTTTCTCCCTTTTGACCTCCACTCTTAACTAATGATGATTTTCATTATCTCACCAATCTCAACTCCTTATGCCATCATAAAGATAGATAGTAAGGAAACTTTTTTTTTTTTTTTTTTCGGGGGGGGGGGGTTGTGTGTGTGTGTCAGAGTCTCACTCTGTAGCCCAGGCTGGAGTGCAGTGGTGCAATCTTGGCTCACTGCAACCTCTACCTAACAGGTTCAAGCGATTCTCCTGCCTCAGCCTCCTGAGTAGTTAGGATTACAGGTGCACACCACCACACCCAGCTAATTTTTGTATTTTTAGTAGAGATGGAGTTTCACCATGTTGATCAGGCTGTTCTCAAACTCCTGACTTTGTGATCTGCCTGCGTCAGCCTCTGAAAGTGCCCAGATTACAGGCCTGAGCCACCACACCCAGCCAGGAACTTTTTTCTTAATGTAACCAATTAATGTTAACACTATAAATAATAGCACTCAAATCTGAAAATAACTCAAAACTCATGAATGTTTTATACAGTATAAAACAGTTATCTTGAGGAGTGGGGGTCTAAAAAAAAACAGTTAACTAGACAACTGCTATATTTGAGTATCATCGCAAATACCTAATACTAAATACAAATACCTAAATATCAAGCTGCCAAATGAATAAAAGCAGAATATACATATTAATTATCCATTGTTTAATTAAAATTTCTACCTCTTCAACCACATTGTTTTATACTTTCTCTTGCAAACTAATTTCCTGAACTAAAATTCAATTCATCAAAGACAGTACCTCAACCCTAAAAGTTATCACCTGAGAGAATAACTGGTAATTTTCATTCTAGTTTTCATAAATATGGAAACATTTCTATTCTTTCAACTATGTTCATACTCCAACCTCCTCAAAAGTTTTTAATATACAATGCATTCAAGGCAGGGTGCAGTGGCTAATGCCTATAAACTCAGCATTCTGGGAGGCCAAGGTGGGAGGATCCCTTGAGCCCAGGAGTTTGAGAACACCCTGAGCAGTGTAGGAAGACCCCATCTCTACCAAAAAAAGAAAAAATCAGCTGGGCATGGTAGCATGCCTCAGTGGTTCCAGCAGGTTGGAAGGCTGAGTCATATGAAGGACACAAAAATATATTAAACA
>NW_016107800.1:656466-665805 GCF_001604975.1 Cebus imitator
AAAAAAAAAAAAAAAGTAGAACTCCTCCTCAGCAGAATTTTTAACACCCTATCTTAAACAGCAAAATGCATAATAAAATGAAACCATAATCCATGGAAACATAAAATGCATTAGAAATTCCTGGTTTTATGTTTCTTTAATAATATTTAAATGCTCTTGTAGTTGAACCTACATTTATGGTTCAAAAAACTGACAAAGGCCAGGCTCACTCACGCCTGTAATCTCAGCACTCTGGGAGGCTGAGGCAGGTGGACTGCTTAAGTCCAGGAGTGTGAGACCAGCCTGGGCAACACAGGAAAATCCTGTCTTTCCAAAACAACAACAACAAAATTAGCTGGGTGTGGTAGTGCAGTCTTGTAGCCTCAGCTACTCCTAGGAGCTAGAGAGGCAGAGGTGGGACGGTCACCTGAGCCTGGGGAGGCGGAGACTGCAGTGAGCTTTGATCGCACCACTGCACTCCAGCCTGGGGGACAGAGGGAGATCCTGTTTCAAAATACATACATACATATATATACACACACACACACACAAAACCACAATAACTTCTTTCACATTACTATTTATTGAATCCTCATGGTTAAAAGTTTACAGCCTTATTTAATTCTCACAACAATCTTAAGAGGCAGGTATTTTCCTTTTTATAAATGAGATATCTGAGACTCAGAAAAGGGCACTTTTCCAAGGTCACAAAGTAAATTTAAGACCTGAGTCGATCTAAACCGAGGTCTACGTGACTCCAAAGCTCAGTGCTCTCAATCATTGTTAGAAGAATGGTCTAATCAAAACGCTGAAAAACCTTAGGCCAATTCAGAATATTTAATATTCTTTGTTAAAAAATAAAAAGACCAGCCGGGCGCGGTGGCTCACGCCTGTAATCTCAGCAATTTGGGAGGCTGAGGTGGGCGGATCACGAGGTAAAGAGATCGAGACCATTCTAGCCAACATGGTGAAACCCCGTCTCAACTAAAAAAAAACAAAAAACCAAAAACATTAGCTGGGCGTGGTCGTGCGCACCTGTAGTCTCAGCTACTCGGGAGGCTGAGGTAGGAGAATTGCTTGAACCTGGGAGGCGGAGGTTGCAGTGAGCCGAGATCGTGCCACTGCACTCCAGCCTGGCGCCTGAGCGAGACTCTGTCTCAAATAAATAAACAAACAGACTTTCTATGACCAACATTCAAGTTCAAACCGAACTAGAGAAATACCCTGACGGTCCATTTTGTTCTGAATTAATTACTTCAAAGGCAGGCAGTGGCACACTACCATCACACCATATTTTAAAACACAAACCTCCCTTTAACCCCAAAGTCTCAAGAGGCTCAAATAATTTCACATCATCTCAGACGCCTGCGGCAAAAGGTATGTTGTAGTATACTTTTTGTAATCCAGACCTCAGTTTTGTATTTGTAAAATGAATTAAGTACCCTGAAAGCACTTTCCTGTATGGGGGTGAGGGTGGATACTGAAAGTGTTCACCCTATACAATAGAATATTCTAGGTCAGAGGAGTAAGAGATGGTAAGAGTACGTACGACAGCAGTCTAGTATAACAAGATTTGCAAAGTATTGGGAAAGCAAAGAAATCTTTCCTCCCTGGTTCAGTCAATCATTCTTAGCACCCAATGGCAAAGTCAGAAACAGTCGCCATGCTTCACACTCTTTAAACTCCACCCTCCACAGCGAAGCTTTAATAGCAATGGCTTCTTCCTCACTGCTAATGATCTTTGTTCGGCACACTACTGATGGCGACCTTCCCAATTCAGGAGCAGAGAAAGAGCATCAGAGTGAGAGCGCATTCACTGAACAAAAAAAGCATCTACTGTAGTCCCTTCTCACTGAAAAATGTACCCTTTATCTGCGTTGATTTGAAAAAAAACTATCTGGATTCTTTCCGGACTCAACCAATAAGCAATTCTTTCTAACCACCCCTGACCCTCCAATATGTTTTATCCAAGGGCACTACGTTTCCGTATCTTATAACAAATATTTAACGTGACCAAAAGAGTACACAACTTCCTCCCACCCCCAACCTTTTGGGAAAGGTATGTGGCCAACTAGGGCTCTTCCCTTCCTGTTGGATCCTCCCAGTGTTGCAGCAGGAAGCAACCAGTCCAGAGAGATAAAGCAAGCCAGTATTTGTGCAGCGCACCGCCTTTCCTGCTCAGGAACCGGGCCTTCAGGTCTGGCAAGGGGAACAGCCACCACCCATCCGCAAACCCTCCTCGCGAACCGAGTCAAGAGTGACCCAGGGCTGGGTGCTCCTGGACGGGGAAGGCAAGGGAAGAAAAGGCTGGGTGGGAAGTAATGTCAGCCTGCCGGGTCACTGCGACAAGTGCGCGCGTGGGGGACGGGCGATCCCTCTCACCCTCCCTCCCTCCCCGACCCGGGTCGCGATGGAGACAAGGGAGCTCTGAACACAATTTGGGCAGGGAAGGGAGAGAGAGAGTTGCCACACGCGGAGTGGGGGAGGGAGCGGTCAGAGAAGGTTAAGGACCGCGAGAACCGCCCGGCGAGAGGTGGGGGTGGGGAGGGCGGCGGGGAGGGGGCGGTAGCGGGGCCCCCCGGCCCGCTCAGATTTTACGGGGTCCTGGCCCCGGGAGGGGAGAAGCTAAGAGCGGGCGGCCGTCCGAGGGGAAGGGGGAAGGGGGCAGGTAAGGAAAGGACCCGCGGTGGGAGTGTGCGCCGAGGGGAAGGCGAGGAGGGGCGCGAGCCCGTCGGGGGGCTGCGGGAGAGGACGCGGGCCGGGAAGGCCGCACGCGGGGGGGGCTGCACCCCAACAGAGGCGGCGGGAGGAGCGGCGGCCGGGACCGGGGAGAGGAACCGGCGACGTGGGAGCAGGCAGCGCCCGGGAGGGACCCGCAGGGAGGGGCCCCGAGGCCAGCGAAGGGCTCGGGGGTCGCTGGGGGCCCGTGGCGCGGACCCCGTCTGGGCCGGGAGAAGCGCCGAGCCGGGCAGCAGCCGGCGCCGCGCGGAAGGAGGGGCTGAGGCAGGCCGGCCTCGGCGCAGGGGGCCCGCGGGCCAGTCCGCCGGGGGCGTCCCAGGCCCCCGCGGGAGCCCGCCGCCTCACCTTTAAACAGGTAGTCGTACTCGTCGTCGCGGGTGCCCATTGCGCGGCCGTGGGGCGAAGCGGCGGGAGCAGCAGCGGTGTCCGCGGGACCGGGGGGCGTCGCTGCAGGGGGACCCGAACGCCGAGCTTTAGCGGCCGCACTGGGTGAACAGCCCCGCCCTGCCGCTGCGCCACTTCCGGCCGGCCCCGGCCTCTCCGAGGAAGTGCTTCCGGGGGCGGCGCCCCGCCCCTGAGCCCGAGGAGGGCGGTGCGCGCGAGTCGCGTGGCCCGAGGCTTCGGACTTTCGCGGCTAAAAGAAGCTCAAAGGGGAAATTGAGGCCTGGAATTACTAGTTGACCGTGGTCTTAGTGGCCTCTTGCTCATTCCTCGAGCTACCGTGCCCGGAAGCGGCTCGCTGGAACGCGCGGGACCGCCTCTGGATGGCGGGTGTGTGTATGGGGGCGGGGTTCTCTAAGGATTAGAGAGCCCAAGGCCGTCACATATGCGTGGCGGTTCCATGGTGTAATGGTTAGCACTCTGGACTCTGAATCCAGCGATCCGAGTTCAAATCTCGGTGGAACCTACAGTGTTTTCTTTTTTTTCTCGACAACATTTTTAATTCACTTTTTTGTTCACTAAATCATTGAACGCTTATGATATATCTTCACTAGAATTAAGATGGAGATGTAAAATTTAACCCTTGCCTATGAAGACCTTACAAATTTCCCACTGCATTTCAGGTAGTATCTGCTACTTGACGGGGGTTGTCTTACTGAGCCGCTTCTCTTTGCCTATTTTTTAGCCTGATCCCTCAAACCTTAGTTCAGAAGCTTCAATGAAACTTGAAAATTTCTTTTGCTGGAATTTTCTACCTCCAGCTTCATGCAAGGGTAGGCGCTGTTGTCACTCATCCCTCTCCAGAAATCTCTCAGACTACCTCCTTTTCATTTAGAGTACTTCGCCCACCCTCCTCATCAAGATTCATCAAGAACTTGAGTCCTATTTGTAGGCCTCTAATCTAAGTCCCTTTACATAAGTATTTCATTTAACATGCTGGGCTAAGGATGGCAATTTCCATTTTAGCGGAAATTTGGATACTAAGACTCAAGTGATTTGCTAGATATCATGCTGTGGCCTCCCTGTATTTGAAGAGAATTCTGTAATTCCAGAAAAGCCTTTTTCCAATTATTGTCACACCTCCTACCTCCTGTATGCAAACTCAATTTAGAATTGTGGGCAGAAGTGCCTATAACAGGCAGAATAATGACCCCTGCCAATGATGTCCATTTTCCAATTCCTGAAGACTGAATAGGTTAGGTTACATGGCAAAGGGGAATAGAGGTTACAGATGGAATTAAGGTTGACATATAACTGACATTAAATTAGGGATATATCCTGGATTATTTGGGTGGCCCCAGTGTTGTCATAAGTGTCCTTAAAAGAGGAAAACGGGCCAGGCGCAGTGGCTGACACCTGTAATCCCAGCACTATGGGAGGCCAAGGTGGGCTGATGACGAGGTCAGGAGTTCAATCAAGACCAGTCTGGCCAACAAAAAAGTTAGATGGGTGTGGTAGTGTGCACCTGTAATCCCAGCTATTCAGGAGGCTGAGGCAGGAGAATCCCAGGAACCCAGGAGGCAGGGGTTGTAGTGAGCTGAGATTGCATGATTGCACTCCAGCCCAGGTGACAGTGTGAGACTCCATCCCCCAAAAAAAAACCTCAGCCTGCCGTTGCTGGCTTTGAAGATGAAGAAAGGGGCCCTGGAGCCTAGGAATCCAGAGGGTTCTAGAAGCTGGGAAAGGCATGGTAACAGATTCTTTCATAAGGCCCTCAGAAGGAACACAGCCCTGCTGACAACTTGATTTTAGCCCAGTGAGACTCTTGTCAGACTTGTGACCTACAGTACTATAAATAATAAATTTGTGTTGTTTTAAGTCACCAAGTTTATGGTAATTTGTTATGGAAGCAATAGAAAATGAATACAGTGCCAATTTCAGTGCTTTCTCTGCCGCTATAAAGTGATAGTGAGGTCCTGTAGTCCCAGCTACTTGGGAGGCTGAGGCAGGAGCACTGCTTGAACCCAGGAGATGGAGGTTGCAGTGAGACAAGATCACACCACTGCACGCCAGCCTAGGCCAGAGGTGGAGGAGGAGGAGGTACTGGAGGAGGAGGAGGATGAGGCACTGACCCCTGAAGTGGAGGAATTAGATTGTAAGAGCGTATTCAGCAAGGCCACTCATGCTAGAAGAATTACCAATTTTTCTCCTTCAGTCATTCACTCTTAATGTGTGCTCTGAAAAGGACATAGTATTCCTCAAAAGAAGAACTGAATCTTAAATTTAGCTAATAACCTAAAAAAAAAAAAGGCAGGAGGGGCTACATGGTCAAGTAAGTACTACAGTAAGTTTTTCCTTAGGACGCTTGCACGGCATTTCTGAAATTCCCCAGACCACAGAATTTTTTTTTGCATGGAACACATCCCTCTGAACTTTTAGGGGGAGTGAAAAAAAGATTTGTGGACAGAGGGGTGACTGAAGTAAACGTGGTCTTAGTAAAAGTAACCTGGCTGTAGCCTACGAGACTGGTATAAAGAAGGACCAGAAGTGTAAGTATCAGAAGTCTATTGCAGGCTGGGTGTGGAGGCTCATGGGTGTCATCCCTTTGGGAGGCTGAGCTGGCAGGACTGCTTCAGCCCCGGAGTACAAGACCAGCCTGGACAACAGAGTCAGACCTCATCTCTACAAAAAATAAAAAAATAACCGGGCGTGGTGGCTCACACCTGTAATCCTAGCACTTTGGGAGGCCAAGGTGGGTGGATCATGAGATCATCAGTTCCACACCAGCCCGACCAACATGGTAAAACACTGTCTGTACTAAAAATACAAGAATTAGCCAGGCATGGTGACGGGCGCCTGTCATCCCAGCTACGCGGGAGGCGGAGGCAAGAGAATCACTTGAACGCGGGAGGCGGAGGATGCAGTGAGCGGAGATTGTGCCACTGCACTCCAGCCTGGGTGATAGAGCGAGATTCCATCTCAGAAAAAAAAAAAAAATCAGCCAGACATGGTGGCATGTACCTGTGGTCGGAGAGCCACCACGCACTATCAGGTTTAATATCTATTTAAAAGAATGATTAATAGAAAAAGGGAAATGAGAATAAAAACAGATAAGACGCCAGGCAAGGTGACTCATGCCAGTAATATCCCAGCACTTTAGGAGGACGAGGTTGGAGGATGGCTTGAACTGAAGGAGATCGAGACCAGCCTGGGCAACATAACAAGACCCTGATTCTACAAAAAACTAAAAAATTAACCAGATGTGGTGGCACTTACCTATAGTCCTAGCTACTCTGGAGGCTGGTGCAAGAAGATTGAGCCCAGGAGTGTGAATTGCAGTAAGCTGTGATCATGCCAGGCACTCCAGCCTGGGCAATAGAGTAGAGACTGTCTCTTAAAAAACAAACAAACGGGAAGAGCACAGTGCCTCACGCCTGTAATCCCAGCACTTTGGGAGTCTGAGGTAGGCAGATCACAAGGTCAGGAGTTCGAGACCAGCCTGGCTAACATGGTGAAACCCCATCTCTACTAAAAATACAAAAATTAACCAGGCCTGTGGCATGTGCCTGTAGTCCCAGCTACTCAGGGGGCTGAGGCAGGAGAATTGGTTGAACCCAGGCGGCGCAGGTTGCAGTGAGCCTGTATTGTGCCACTGCACTCCAGCCTGGGCAACAGAGAGAGACTCTGTCTCAAAAAACAAACAAAAAAAATCAGAATGAGCTGGGTGAGGTGGCTTATGCCAACAGTCCCTGCACTGTGGGAGGCCGTAGAAGGCAGATCACCGGAGCTCAGTGTTTGAGACCAGCCTGGGCAACATAGCAAAACCCGTCTCTACTAAAAACACAAAAATTAGCATTTTAGCTAATTATTGTATTAGCTAAGTATTTTAATTTCGCTACAGGCCTGCGCCTGTAGCCCTGGCTACTCAGGAGGCTGAGACATGAGAATCCCTCGAGCCTGGGGGGCAGAGGTTGCAGTAACCCGAGATTGAGCCACTGTACTCCAGCCTGGGCAGCAGGGAGACTCTGCCTAAAACAAAAACAAACAACAACAAAACAAAACAAACAAACAAAAAGATAATGTTTAGTCTCAAGCATGACTAACATAAACAGTTGCTGTGATGTCAACACTGAGTGTCAACTTGATTGGATCGAAGGGTGCAAAGTATTGATCCTGGGTGTGTCTGTGAGGATGTTGGCAAAGGAGATTCACATTTGAGTCAAGGAGCTGGGAAAGGCAGGCCCAGGCCCACCCTTAATCTGGGTGGGCCCCATCTAATCAGCTGCCAGCAAACATAAAGCATGTGGAAAAACGTGACAAGGCTAAACTGGCGTAGCCTCCCAGCCTACATCTTTCTCCCATGCTGGATGCGTCAAACTTCAAGTTCTTCCGCTTTGAGACTCAGACTGGCCTGCTTGCCCCTCAGCTTGCAGATGGCCTATTGTGGGACCTTGTGATCATGTGAGTTAATATTATTTAATAAACTCCCCTCTTTATATATGTCTATTCTATTAGTTCTCTTCCTCTGGAGAACCCTAATGCAGTTGGTAAGAAAATCAAAGGGAACTCTCTAGTAAAAAGTCTGGAATTACAAATTTAGAAATGCCATAGCTTTAGACTATGTAGGAGAAGTAAGACCTGAAATATATCTCACCTTCCACGTCTGGGAGGAACAAGCTTACATGTTTACATATAGCTCACCTTCCACGTCTGGGGAGTACATGTTTACATGTTTACATATATCTCACCTTCCACATCTGGGGAGTACATGTTTACATGTTTACATATAGCTCACCTTCCACATCTGGGGAGTACATGTTTACATGTTTGTTAAAAACAAAGTGATGACTGATAAGGCTGTGTTTAACCTTCAGCTCAGACATTCACTAAAGCTGTGTCAATTTCAGTAATTTAATCCTGCTGAATCCCAGTTTCTTATCTGCAAAATGGCGACAAACATGAAGAAGGACAAACATAAGTAACATATGTATAGCTCTTAACATCATGCATGGCATATAATAAATATTTATGAATGCATTGATTTTCTTTTTCCATTTATTTATTTATTTATTTATTTTTTTTTTTTTTTTTTTTTTTTTTTTTTTTTTTTTTTTTTTTTTTTTTTTTTTTTTTGAGACAGAGTTTTGCTGTTGTTACCCAGGCTGGAGTGCAATGGCGCGATCTCGGCTCACCGCAACCTCCGCCTCCTGGGTTCAGGCAATTCTCCTGCCTCAGCCTCCTGAGTAGCTGGGATTACAGGCACGCACCACCATGCCCAGCTAATTTTTTGTATTTTTAGTAGAGACGGGGTTTCACCATGTTGACCAGGATGGTCTCGATCTCTTGACCTCGTGATCCACCCGCCTCCGCCTCCCAAAGTGCTGGGATTACAGGCTTGAGCCACCGCGCCCGGCCTCCATTTATTTATTTTTATTTATTTATTGAGTCAGGGTCTCCGGTGTCACCCAGGCTCTGGAGAGTAGTAGTGCAATGTCAGCTTACTGCAACCTCCGTATCCTGGGCTCAAGCAATTTTCTCACTTCCACCTCTGGAGCAGCTGGGACTACAGGTGTGCACCATCACATCTGGCTAATTTTTGTATTATTTGTAGAGATGGGGCTTCACCATATTGCCCAGGCTGGTCTTGAACTCCTGAGCTCAAGCGATCCTCCCACTTCAGTCTCCAAAAGTGCTGAGATTACAGGAGTCAGCCACCTTGCCTAGCCAAATGCAATGATTTTCAACGGGTCAGTTTTGTCCCCAGAGACATTTGACAATATCTGGAGACATTTTTAGTGTCACTACTAGGGGATACTACTAGCATCTAGTGGGTAGAGACCAGGGATGCTGCTAAACATTCTACAACACGCAGGACAGCCTTCCCAACGAAAAGAATTATCTGGCCCAAAATGTCAATAGTACCAAGGTTGAGAATCATGTGTTATTATTGTAAGGATTAGCTAGATGCCAGGCCAGAGCCTATGATGGGAAAGCGACAGGGTGCCATGAGCCTCACGTCCCTGTCCTAGCTCATTTGAAGAAAGAGAATCTCACTCCCTAAGTCTCAGGAAGAATGCCCAGGGACAGACAATACCCCCTTCAGTATCCCATAAAGCAGGGCCTGGGGGTCCACCGGCCTAACACAAAACGCTCCCATAATGGTTTCCATTTGTTAAATAAACAGATCTCAGCGTTCTCTTTCTTTTTTTCTTTTCTTTTCTTCTCTTTTTTTTTTTTTTT
>NW_016107800.1:670147-671935 GCF_001604975.1 Cebus imitator
TGCACTACCACACCCAACTAATTTTTGTATTTTTAGTAGAAACGGAATTTCACCATGTTGGCCAGGCTGGTCTCGAACTCCTGACCTCAAGTGATCCACCCACCTTGGCCTCCCAAAGTGCTGGGATTACAGGCATGAGCCACCGCACCCAGTCTCAGTGTTCTCTATCTTAATCCAAAGGATTTTTACAGAGTTGTTCCCTTTATGACTGTGTGTTAAACTCTACATACCAGTTTTACACACTTTTGTCATAATATTAGGTTTATTTCACAACAAAATTTTCATATGGGCTTGTGCCTGGAAGCCAAGGTGGGATTATCATTTGAGGCAAGGAGTTTGAGATCAGCCTGGACAACCTAGCAAGAACCCCTCATCTCTACAAAAAATGGACAAATTAACCAGACATGGTGGCCACTATGTGCCTGTAGTCCCAGCTACTCAGGAGGCCAAGGTGGGAGGAGGTGGGAGGATCACTTGAGCCAAGGAGTTCAAGGTTGCAGTGAGCCATGATCATACCACTACAATCCAAACTGGGCAACAGAGCAAGACCCTGTCTCCAAAAAAAAAAAAAAAAAATTTTTTTTGAGACAGAAAAGTTGACAGACCTTATGAAGTGAAATTTGGCCCAGCATGGTGGCTCCTGCCTGTAATCCTAGCGATTTGAGAGGCCAAGGTGGGCAGATTGCCTGAGCTTAGGAGTTTGAGACCAGCCTGGGCAACATGGCAAAATCCCATCTCTACTAAAAATAAGAAAAAATAGCTGGGTATGGTGGCGTTTGCCTGTAGTCTCAGCTACTTGGGAGGCTGAGATAGGAGAACAGCCTGAGCCCAGGAAGGTTGAGGCTGCCGCGAGCCGTGACTACACAACTGCCCTCCAGCCTGAGCAACAGAGCAAGACCCTGTCTCCAATAACATAAAAATAAAGTTAACATTTAAAAAGAAGTGATATTTGTCTGTTGTGTTTTTATCTTTTCTATTGAGTATATTATGACGTGACAAATTGTACACATGATCAGGAGAATTCTCAGCTTTATCTGTTTTTTGTTTGTTTGTTAGTTTGTTTGAGACAGTCTTGCTCTGTCGCTCAGGCTGAAGTGCGGTGGCACAATATTGGCTCACTGCAACCTCCGCCTACCATGTTCCAGTGATTCTCCAGCCGCAGCCTCCCAAGTAGCTGGGACTACAGGCAAACGCCACCATACCCACACACAACCATGTCCAACTAATTTCCCTATTTTTAGTAGAGACAGGGTTTCGCCAAGTTGACCAGGTTGGTCTCGAACTCCTGACCTCAGGTGATCCACCCCACCTTGGCTTCCCAAAGTGCTGAGATCACAGGTGTGAGCCAACGCACCTGGTTTATAGTCACCAAAGTATCAACTAGTCTTAAAGAGTGATAAAATATACATATTTACATATAAAGATATGTATTAGGCCAGGCGTGGTGGCTCAGGCCTTCAATCCCAGCACATTGGGAGGCCAAAGCAGGAGGATCACTTGGGGCCAGGAGTTTGAGTCCAGCCTGGCCAATATGGTGAAATCCGTCCCTACTAAAAATACAAAAATTAGCTGGTGTTGGCCGGGTGCGGTGGCTCATGCCTGTAATCCCAGAACTTTGAGAGGCCGAGGCGGGTGGATCACGAGGTCAAGAGATTGAGTCCATCCTGGTCAACATGGTGAAAACCCGTCTCTACTAAAACTACAAAAAATTAGCTGGGCATGGTGGCACGTGCCTGTAATCCCAGCTACTCAGGAGGCTGAGGCAGGAGAATTGCCTGAACCCAGGAG
>NW_016107800.1:673598-675057 GCF_001604975.1 Cebus imitator
CCTCCTGGGTTCAGGCAATTCTCCTGCCTCAGCCTCCTGAGTAGCTGGGATTACAGGCACGCGCCACCATGCCCAGCTAATGTTTTTTGTATTTTTAGTAGAGACAGGGTTTCACCATGTTGACCATGATGGCCTCGATCTCTTGACCTCATGATCCACCCGCCTCCGCCTCCCAAAGTGCTGGGATTACAGGCTTGAGCCACCATGCCCGGCCGGGTTCCAGCGATTCTCACATAGCAGTCTTATTTGCAATAGAAAAAAACTGAAAGTAGCCCAAATGTTCATGAACAAGTGAACAGAGAAGCAAAATTTGGTAACTCCACACAATGGACTATTATTTGCCAACAAAAAAGAATCAACTAGATGGGCACGGTGGCTCATGCCTGTAATCTCAACACTTTGGGAGGCCAAGGCAGGTGAATCATGAAGTCAGGAGTTCGAAACCAGCCTGGCCAACATGGTGAAACCCTGCCTCTACTAAAAATACAAAAATTAGCCAGGTGTGGTGGTGAATGCCTGTAATCCCAGCTACTTGGGAGGCTGAGGCAGGAGAATTGCTTGAACCTTGAAGAGGCGGAGTAGCAGTGAGCTGAGATCTCACTACTGCACTCCAGCCTGGGTAACAAAGCAAGATTCCATCTCAGAAAAAAAAAAGAATCAACTACTGAGAAACATGGATAAACATAACAATGTGAATGAATCTGAAAATAATCAAAATGAAAGAAACCAGAGAGGAAGAAAAGAGTACATATTGTATGATATCATTTATATAAAAATCTATAGAATGCGAACCGACATGGTGACAGAAAACAGAAAGCAGATTGGTGGTTGTCTGGGGACAGAGTAGAGAAAGGCAGGAAGGATGACAAGGTATGAAGACAGGGTCTGGTTTATTGTCCAGGCTGGAGTCAGCAGCAAGACCAGCCTCAACCTCCCAGCCTCAAGTGATCCTCCCCAACCAAGCCTCCTAAGTATCTGGGACTACAAGTGCATGCCACCCCACTCAGATAATGTTTGTTATGTTTGTAGAGACGGGGGTCTCTGTATTGCCCAGGCTGGTCTCAAACTCCTGGGCTCAAGTGATTTGCTCGCCTCAGCCTCCTAAAGTACTGGGATTACAGGTGTGAGCCATTGAGCCCAGCTGACACTTGCATGGATGATGGATATGTTCATTATCTTTATTTATTTATTTATTTATTTTAAAAGACAGGGTTTCACCATGTTGGCCAGGCTGGTCTTGAACTCCTGACCTCAGGTGATCTGCCCAACCTCGGCCTTCCAAAGTGCTGAGATTACAGGCGTGAGCCACCGTGCCCGGCCTCATTATCTTTATTGTGCTGATGGTTTCACAGGTGTATAGATATCTCAAAACTTATTAAATTTCACATTTTTAACAGGTGTGCTGTATTGTTTTTTGGAAAAAGAGCAAGATCAAGAAAGAAAAGGGAGAGCACAGAAA
>NW_016107800.1:677490-682278 GCF_001604975.1 Cebus imitator
AAACTCCTTCTCAAAAAAAAAAAAAAAAAACAGAAAATCGGCCATTATTTTTTCCTTTATAGTTTTTTAATTTATACTTCATTCAAACAAAGGAATATATGTCAACATGTGTAAATTTTAGACCATAATGATGCCATGAACTCCCATAAACTCACCTCCCAAATGCAGATCCAAAACATTACCAATAACCAGAACTTCTGCCCTATGCCATCATGCACTGCCCACCCAGAGGTAACTAACATCTTGAAATTTTAATTTACCGTCTCCCTCCCTTTCAGAAAAAAAGTCACACATATAGACATGCTTAAACAATGAGTTTAGAAAACAAAACAAAAATAATAAGGAAAAAATGAGTTTAGTAGTTTTTGAGCTTTACAAAAATTGTATCATACCATACATAGTATTCTAGGACTTGCTGTAATCAGCATTATCTTTTTCACTGCTATATAATATTCTAGGGTGAATATACCACAATGTTCTTATCAATTTTCTTATTGCTGGGCATTTACATGGTTTCTAATTTTCTTATTACTAAAAAAATGCTGTTATAAATGTTCTTGTGCCTGTGTTCTGATGCATATAGGCAGGGTTGCCTCTTGGATACACCAAGGAGGGGAAATGCCTAGGCTGTTCAACTTTACAAGATGAACAATTGTTTTCCAAAGTGTTTCCACCGATGATACGCCCACCATGGATCCATGTCTACTCCAACTCAGTATGATTAAAGTCACTTTTTACCAATCTAGTGGGTACAAGTGCTATCTCACTGGGATCTAATTTGCCTTTCCAGAAGCTGAAAATCTTTTATCCATTTACTAGACAATCATTATATGTCTCTGAAACCGACTGGTTGAAGCCCACCCCCATTACAGAAGTCTAGTCTGTTTTACTCAGTCCTCTGATTTAAACGTTTGTCTCATCCAAAAACACCTCACACAAATATCCAGACTAATGTGTATGTGGTTTTGTTGTTGTTGTTGTCAGTGTGTGTGTGTGTGTATGTGTGTGTGTGTGTGTGCGTTTAGAGACAGGGCATAGTTCTGCCGCCTAGGCTAAAGTGCCATCCATGTGGCACAATCATGGCTCACTGCAACTTCAACTTCCTGGGCTCAGGCAATCCTCACACCTCAGCCTCCTGAGTAACTAGGACCACAGTTGCACGCCACCACACCTGGCTAATGGTTTTTTTCCCAGCATTTTGTAGAGACAGGATTTTGCCATGTTCCCCAGGATGGTCTTGGACTCCTGACCTCAAGCCATCCTCCCGCCTTGGCATACCAAAACACTAGGATTACAGGCATGAGTCACCATGCCCTGCCCTGAATAATGTTTGAGCAAATATCTAGGCATCTGACTCCCAGTCAAGTTAGTTGACACATAAAATTAACTGTGCTTGGTTTGTGTGTATGTGTTTGTTTTTGAGGTGGTGTTAGACTGGAGTCCAGTGACCCTATCTCAGCTCACTGAAACCTCCACCTCCCAGGTTCAAGAGACTCTGGTGCCTCAGCCTCCCTAGTAGCTGGGATTACAGGCACATACCATCAAGCCCAGCTAACTTTTTTTTTCTTTTTTGAGATAGAGTTTCGCTCTTATTGCCCAGGCTACAGTGCAATGGCTCAATCTCACTGCAACCTCCACCTCCTGGGTTCAAACGATTCTCCTGCCTCAGTCTCCCAAGTAGCTGGGACTATAGGCATACACTTCCATGCCTTGCTAATTTTTCGTATTTAGAAGAGATGGGGTTTCACCATCAGTCTGGTCTTGAACTCCTGACCTCAAGTGATCCACCCACCTTGGCCTCCCAAAGTGCTGAGATTACAGGCGTGAGCCACCACACCCAGCCATGCCCAGCTAATTTTTGTATTTTAGTAGAGACAGGGTTTCACCATATTGGCCAGGCTGATCTTGAACCCCTGGCCTCAATCTGTCCGCCTTGGTCTCCCAAAGTGCTGGGATTGCAGGCATGAGCCACTGTGCCCCGCCAGCACTTGGTTTGTTTTTGTTTATTTTGAGACAGAGTCATGCTCTGTCGCCCAGGCTGGAGGGCAGTGGCGTGATCTCGGCTCACTGCAACTTTTGCCTCGCAGGTTCAAACGATTCTCCTGCCTCAGACTCCTGAGTAGCTGGGATTACAGGTACGTGCCACCACGCCCAGCTAATTTTTGTATTTTTAGTAGAGACAGGTTTCGATATGTGGGTCAGGCTAGTCTCGAACTCCTGACCTCGTGGTCCGCCTGCCTTGGCCCCCCAAAGTGCTGGGATTACAGGCATGAGCCACCGTGCCCAGCCTGTTTGTTTGTTTGTTTGTTTGTTTGTTTTGGGACGGAGTTTCGCTCGTTACCCAGGCTGGAGTGCAATGGCGCGATCTCGGCTCACCGCAACCTCCACCCACCGCAACCTCCGCCTCCTGGGTTCAGGCAATTCTCCTGCCTTAGCCTCCTGAGTAGCTGGGATTACAGGCACGTGCCACCATGCCCAGCTAATGTTTTGTATTTTTAGTTGAGACGGGGTTTCACCATGTTGACCAGGATGGTCTCGATCTCTTGACCTCGTGATCCACCCGCCTCGGCCTCCCAAAGTGCTGGGATTACAGGCTTGAGCCACCGCGCCCGGCTCTTTGATATTCTTGAATGCAAGGTTGGAATACTCAGACGCCAAAAACCTTTATCGCTCCTCTCACACATACAAACCACTAAGTCACCTACATGGTCCCTTTCTTTTTTTTTTTTTTGAGTTGGAGTCTCGCTATGTCACCAGGCTAGAGTGCAGCGGTGCGATCTCAGCTCACTGCGACCTCCACCTCCCAGGTTCAAGCTGTTCTCCTGCCTCATCCTCCCAAGTAGCTGGGGCTACAGATGCGTGCTACCATGCCCAGCTAATTTTGGTATTTTTAGTAGAGACAGGGTTTCACCATGTTGGCCGGGATGGTCTCAATCTCTTAACCTCATGATCTGCCTGCCTCGGTCTCCCAAAGTGCTGGGATAATGCATGAAGCACCTCGCCTGGCCTACATGGTTCCTTTCTTTACAATATCTCTTTGTATGTTTCTTTCCGTTCCCATAGCCACTGCTCTGGTCTGATTTTCTTCTCCACCGTTTGGTTAAAATCTAAACCTACCCTCCGTTTTCTCCCACTGCGACATGCTAGTGGCTGCCAGAATAATCTTAACAAATGACACCCCCAACCACATGACTCCTATTATACAGAGTCATCACTGGAATATCTATGTAACTCCACACAGGCCTGAAAACAAAGGTTATAAAAATCAAATATTAGCAGGGGTTATTCCTGCAGAGTAGAATTAGGATGGTTTTTATTCTTTTGTTTATCTGTTTCCTATATTTTATAGGGGGTTTTTTGTTGTTGTAGTTGTTGTTTTTAGACAGAGTCTCACTCTGTTGTCCAGGCTGGAGTGCAATGACGCAATCTGGGCTCACCGCAACCTCCGCCTCCCAGGTTCAAGCAGTTCTCCTGCCTCAGCCTCCCGAGTAGCTGGGATTACAGGCATGCACCACCACACCTGGCTAATTTTGTATTTTTAGTAGAGACGCAGGATTTCTCCACGTTGGTCAGGCTGGTCTCAAACTCCTGATCTCAGATGATCCGCCCATCTTGGCTTCCCAATGTGTGGGATTATAACCATGAGCCACTGTGCCTGGCCTTATAGGAGTTTAAAAAAAAAATCCTTACGGGCCTTGCTTGTTACAAAAGGAGTGAACAGTTATTGTAAAATATTCAAATAACATAGACAATGTGAAAGTACAGTAAACTTGGAAAGTGAAGTTTGTTTCCTCCTGGTCACCAACATTATGGTTTCCTCCCCAGCACCACCCCACCCCTTCCATCCAGAAAACAGCCAGGCAGTTCGGGTGGGATTATCCCTACCCACAGCTCCAGGAGTGGCTTCTGGAATTATCTAACCCTGAGGCTCTCAATAGTAACATCCAAACCCTCATATTATAGCAAACGCTTCATGACACTGTCTTTACCATCAGGACTTATCAGTAGATCTTACGTTTTGATATACCTTCCTGCAAGCATCATTTTTTTTTAAATTGGGAGTCAAGCTTGCTGATATTTACCTTACCATTTTGCTTTATTTTACATATGTGTATGTGTGTCCTTGTATGTCCATGCAGCATGTGTATATCATACATCCTATTTTAGCTATTGAGTACATATTACACTCAGAAAAAGTTACATAGGAAAACACCAGAGCTAAAGAAAGATGTCAGCCATCATTTCAGAGAAGCTTTTAAGTGCTGCATAGGTGAGTGCACACATACTTTAAAAATCAATATAATGCTATAAGCATAAAGGATAACGAAAACAGTGCATTATAAAGTGATATGTGTTTCAATAAGTAAATGCTTGATGGCCAGGCATGGTGGCTCACGCCTGTAATCCCAACACTTTGGGAGGCTGAGGCAGGAGGATCACTTGAGCCCAGCACTTCAAAACCAGCCTGGGCTATGTAGTAAGGCCTCATTTCTACAAAAAAATAAAATAAGTAAATTCTTGAGCATAACTATAATAGAAGACATAATTAAGTAATTAGATACTTGCACCTAACAGAATCACTATTTACGTAACAATGTTTATTGAGCACCTACTATGTGCTGGGCACTATTTACTAGGGATACAGACAGAAATCCTTGGCTTAGGCTGGACACAGTGGCTCATACCTATAATCCCAGCACTTTGGGGGCCCAAGGTGGGTGGATTACTTGAGCTCAGGAGTTTGAGACCAGCCTGGGCAATATGGCAAGACTGTCTCTACTAAAAATA
>NW_016107800.1:683802-691864 GCF_001604975.1 Cebus imitator
GTAGCCAGGCATGGTGGCATGCCCCTGTAGTCCCAGCTACTCAAGAGGCTGAGGCAGGAGAATCACTTGGACCTGGGAGGCAGAGGTTGCAGTGAGCCAAGATCGTGCCACTGCACTCCAGCCTGGGTGACAGAACAAGGCTCCCTCTTTTTTCTTTTTTTTTAAGACGGGGTTTCACCATGTTGCTCAGGCTGGTCTTGAACTCCCGACCTCAGGTGATTCGCCCACCTTGGCCTCCAAAGTGCTTGGATTACAGGCATGAGCCACCACCCCTGGCCATTTTTCTTTTCATTTTGACTCCCTCTTAAAATAAAAAACAAAAGATTTAAAGGAGGTGAGGAAATGAATCACACAGATTATCTAGGGGGAAAAGTATGCAGGCAGGTGGAATACCTAATGCAAAGACCCTAAGGCAGAATCTTGTCTAACAGGTGCGTGGTCTGTAAGCAGGCCAGGGAGGTGGAGTGGAGCTGGTACTGTAAATAAAAGAAGAAGCAGGAGATGGGTCAGAGAAGTTAAAAAGCCAGATCTTGAAGGGCCTCACGGGCCATTGTAAGACTTGTACTCTGAGTAAATTGGTGAAACATGAGAAGGTTTTGAGCAGAGACGTGACACTATCTGACCTACATTTTTAAAGGAAAAATCCGCCGCTCTGTTGGAAACATGGTAGGAGGAGGAGAAAGGTGGAAGCAGGTAGATCAGTTGGGAGGTTGTTACAAGAATCCAAGCAAGAAATCGGTGGGGTGCAGTGGCTCATGCCTGTAATCTCAGCACTTTTGGAGGCTGAGGTGGGCGGATCAGCTGAGGTCAGGAGTTCAAGACCAGCCTGACTGACATGGTGAAACCACGTCTTTAAAAAAAATAAATAAATAATAAAATATGCTCTTTCCGCCATCTCTCCGTGCCGCCACAATGGTGCACATGAATGTCCTGGCTGATGCTCTCAAGAGCATCAACAATGCCGAAAAGAGAGGCAAACGCCGGGTGCTTATTAGGCCGTGCTCCAAAGTCATCGTCCGGTTTCTCACTGTGATGATGAAGCATGGTTACATTGGCGAATTTGAAATCATTGATGATCACAGAGCTGGGAAAATTGTTGTGAACCTCACAGGCAGGCTAAACAAGTGTGGTGTGATCAGCCCCAGATTTGATGTGCAACTCAAAGATCTAGAAAAATGGCAGAATAATCTGCTTCCATCCCGCCAGTTTGGTTTCACTGTATTGACAACCTCAGCTGGCATCATGGACCATGAAGAAGCAAGACGAAAACACACAGGAGGGAAAATCCTGGGATTCTTTTTCTAGGGATGTAATACATATATTTACAAATAAAGTGCCTCATGGACAAAAATAATAATAATAATAATAATAATAATAAAATAATAATAATTAAAAAAAAATCAACGCAACAGCTTCAAATGCAGACTAATATCCACTAGTGTACTTCATACACTCTAAGACGTCATTGATTGTAGGATATATCCTGATTTCAGAGATGTTAAAATATGCAGTGTGAATTGCATTATGCTGGGCTGAATCAGTGACTCAAATACCACAAGTGTTGGTTGTTGAAGACAGGAATTTCCGAAACAGTGAACAACTTTTGGTAAAGTTCCAAATGCAGCAAAGTACTATTTTCTGTCAATTTACCCATTAGCCTTATATTTAGACATTCCATTTATATTAAAACCATGCAAAAACAGTTCATATTTATACATAAAATGGAATGAGAGACTAGGTTCAAATTAGTATACACAAGTTTTTTAAAAATCTACGTTAATGTCGAGCAAGGCACTAAAAGTTGTGTGAAATGTAGGAAAATTCTGTAATGTATTTGCCCATACATTATCAGAAATGTAATGCCCCAGCCCACATCCTCTAAATGACCAATCATTGTGACAGTCAGAATGTCTCCCTGTTGTAAATGGATTTATAACATTGGGAAGAATCCACACCGAGACAATGGATCACTCAGCAAGGCTAATTTACTTCCTGCAGGAAGGGTGCAACTTGCCAGCAGTCTTGCCACAGGAGCACACATGAACAAAGGAGACAGGGACATTTGTAACTTTCATAACTTCGCCCTACTGCTGTGTCCAGTTTCCATTGGCCGGAACAGGACCTCACATTCTATGCTTGACCTGATTGGCTAAAAACTTGGAAATTTCCTGAATAGATAAGGGAGAAAGAAGATGAGGAAGAAGACAAGGAATAAGAGGAAGCTAAGCAGGAGAAGGTCAGGAGGATTTCCAAATTAGGAATGGCATGCACCAGGGTTTGGAGCTTACCCAGTCCTGTTCAGACATGCCAGAGCGAGCCAAGGTAGCTGATTTAAGACAGAGCTGATTTAGAGAATATATATACATGGATATATGCTTATGCTAATAGTGGATAACGGCCATACAGCAAGAGATTGTAGCTCCTTATAATGTAGTCTAAAATGCAAACTTTGAAGAAAAACTTTCCTATCTCTCACATCCCCAAGGCCGGGCGCAGTAACTCACGCCTAGAATACCAGCACTTTGGGAGGCCGAGGAGGGCGGATCACTGGAGGTCGGGAGTTGGAGACCAGCCTGGCCATCATGGTGAAATCCCATTGCTACCAAAAATACAAAAATTAGCTGGGCGTGATGGCACTCACCTGTAATCCCAGCTACTCCGCAGGCTGAGGCAGTAGAATCACTTGAACCTGGGAGGCGGAGGTTGCGGTGAGCCCGAGGTTGCGCCATTGCACTCCAGCCTGGGTAACAAGAGTGAAACTCCTCGTTTCCAAAAAAAAAAAAAAGAGTTACTCCCCAAATTTCCAAAGAGGGGCCTAGAATGTAATGCCAGCAGAGTGCATGATCCAGAAACACACTATTATGCTCCAATCAGAGCGAAGCCTGGGTCGGCTGGGTGAAGTGAGACACCCAGCACCTTAGTGAAGACACCTGTAGCCTCAATGTGCTGCAACTCTCCCACCACCAGAGGGAGCTAGCCTTGGGATGAGGCTTTTATACCTTGTTATGCAATATAATTTTTTCTTTTTTTATTATTATTTTTTAAATATGTTTTCCTTTCGGATGGTCCAGGTGAATATTTTTTTTCAGATGGAGTTTCATTCTTCTTGCCCAGGCTGGAGTGCAATGGCACGATCTCAGCTCACTGCAACCTCCGCTACCCAGGTTAAAGCAATTCTTCTGCCTCAGCCTCCCAAGTAGCTGGGTTTACAAGTGCGTGCCACCACATCCAGCTGACATTTGTATTTTTAGTAGAGATGGGGTTTCACCATGTTGGCCAGGATGGTCTCAAACTCCTGATCTCAAGTGATCCACCTGCCTCAGCCTCTCAAAGTGCTGGGGTTACCAGGCATGAGCCACCATACCCATCCTATCCCATTGTTTTGAAATGCCATTTTTACATTTTCAGTTCCCACTCTAAGACTCCATAGTATATGGATTAGCTTTTGGACTTTGTTTTGTTCTATTTTTTTTTTCTACCCATGTGGCAGTGCTTCTCATAATTCTTTTCTTTCTTTCAAATTTTTCTAGGCTTATCTCACATGTGTGTTTTCAGATGAACTTTAGAAACAATTTTACAAATTTTAAAATATCTATTGGATTTTGTTTGGAATTCCATTGCAATCTAATATTAATATGTGAGGATGTGATTTGTTTTTTAGTTGATTTATATATTGAGTTTTCCCTTCCATAAATATGTCTATTATTCAAGTTTTATTTTATGTATTTCAGCAAAATTTTTGTATTTTCTGTAAAGGTCTTACACATTTTACATTGTTTTATCAGAGGTATTTCAGAGCTATTGCTATTACTGTAAATCAAGTATTTTTCTAACTGGCATAAGGGGTGTGTGTGTGTGTGTGTGTGTGTGTTTATAAACATATTGCTACGGTTTGAACATGTGTCTCCTCCAAAATTCATGTGGAAACTTAATCCCCATTCTGGTGGAATGAAAAGGTGAAGCTTTTGTGGAGGTGATTCAGCCACAAGGACTCCTCATGAATAGATTAATGTCCTTATAAAAGAAGCTTCAGAGAGAGTTTGCTCCTTTTCTGCCCTCTCAGCTTCCACCATGTGAGGATACAGTATTTGTCCTCTTTGGAGGACACAGCAACAAGGCGCCATCTTAAAAGGAGAGAGAGCAGCCTTCACCAGACATCAGACCTGCCCCTTGATCTTGAACTTCCCAGCCTTCAGAACTGTGAGACAGAAATTTCTATTATTTGTAAATGACCCAGTTCTCAATATTTTGTGATAGCAACACAAAAAGACTAAGACATACACATAAAGTATATATCCACAGCCACCCTACTGAACTAATATTATTTTCTTTCTTGACATTTTCTCAGTAGATAACCAAATAGTCTCCAAATAATGATTTTTTAAACTCTCTTTCAAAAGTTACATCCTATTGCATTAGCTAGGCCTTCCAGAAAAACTTTTTTTTTTTTTTAAATTTAAAAATAGAACTAGTGGCTGACATCTTGACATCTTTGTCTTGTTTCCTTCCATTTTTTCTTTTTGAGAGAGTGTCTCCTTCTGTCACCCATGCTGGAGTACAGTGACATGATTTTTCCTCACTGCAATCTCCACATCCTGGGCTCAAACAATCCTCCTGCCTCAGCCTCCCAGGCAGCTGGGATTACAGCTGGGATACACCACCACAACTGGCTAATTTTCAAATTTTTTTGTAGAGATGGGGGTCTCCCTATGTTGCCCAAGTTGGTCTCAAACTCCTGGCCTCAACTGATCTGCCTGCCTTAGCCTCCCAAAGTGCTGGGATTACAGGCGTGAGCCACCGTGCCCAACCTCCTTCCTTTTGTTAACAGCAGTTTTCTTGAGATACAATTCACTTACCACAAAAATCCTCCCACCTCAGCCTTCTGAGTAGCTGGGATTACAGGCATATGCCAATACACCTGGCATGACAATTCAGTGTCTTTCAGAAAGCTGAGATGGATCCTAAAGTCACTAGCAGCTGGAGGCTATCAATCAACTACATTCCTTGTAGCTAAATGGCAAGTTTTCTTTTTTCCTTAATAGAGTCAGGGCAGGCTGGGTGAGGTGGCTCATACCTGTAATCCCAACACTTTGGAGGGCTGAGGTGGGAGGATGGATTGAGTCTAATGGTTCGAACCCAGCCTGGGCTACATAGTGAAACCCCGTCTCTACAAAGTATACAAAAATGGGCCAGGTGTGATAGCACACCTGTAGTCCCACCTACTTGGGAGGACAAAGTGGGAAGATTGCTTCAGTCCGGGAGGTCAAGGCTGCAGTGACCTGAGATTGCGCCACTGCCCTCCAGCCTGAGTGACCCAGGAAGACACTGTCTCAAACAAATAAAAAAAATGTAGAGTCAGGGAGTCTCACTATGTGGCGCAGGATGGTCTGGAACTCCTGGCCTCAAGTAGTCCTCCTGCCTTGGCACCCGTATAGCTGCCATATTTGTATTGTGATTTTTTTTTCTTTTTTGAGAGAGAGTCTTGCTCTGTTGCCCAGGCTGGATTGCAGTGGTGTGATCTCAGCTCACTCCAACCTCCGCCTCCCAGGTTCAAGCGATTCCCTGCCTCAGCCTCCTGAGTAGCTGCGATTACAGGCGTGGGCCACCACACTCAGCTAATTTTTGTATTTTTAGTAGAGATGGGGTTTTACCATGTTGGTCAGGCTGGTCTCGAACTCCTGACCTCATGATCCACCTGCCTTGGCCTCCCAAAATAACTGTTTGTATCCCCCAAAGTGCCTAGCACAAAATTCTTGCCCATGGTAGAATCTCATTAAATATGTGTAAAATAAATTAGTAAGTGCCTGCTCATTGATTTTGGGACCTTTAGATAATTTGAGGTAGAAAAGTATGTAATACAGTCCTTACAATACAGCCCACATTGATAAATGTTTAACAACTGGCTTTTGGGAGTACTGATTTCTAGTATTTGCTGATTTACAGTTATAAATACTCCCACCATGGTCAATTTCCAGCTGCCCACATAACATTAGCAAGGATGCAAAAATTCCTGAAAATTTAACCATCAGTTTTCTCAAGCTGATACAAGCCAGCTCCAGCACCACTGGTCCTTACCTTCAAAGAGTTTTTGTATGTGTTTTTCCTTTGGATTTTTATTTATTGAAAGATAAAATTAGAATAATATTAAAGTTTTAAAAGGTAATTCACCGGTAATTCAACTACTCTAAACCCACATAACTTTATTTTTTTGTGTTCCCTTTCAGTCTTTGCTTCACACATGCATATTTTAAATAGTGTATTCATCCAATTTTTAAAAATATTGTGACAAATTTTAAACATATGCAAAGTAGACCGAATAAAATAATGAGCCTCATGTACTAGTACACAGCACCTTAAAACATTTACCTGTCACCAGTCCTATCCCATCTGCATCACCAGCTACTTGCCCCACCCACATACTCACTGTTTGAAACAAATTCTGGACATCATATCCTTCCATCTGTAAATATTTCAGTAGTAACTCTATCATTTTTCATTCAGCTTTCTCCACTTGTAGCCTAAGAAGACAAAGACATAAATAATTCAACTAAAACATTTTTAAGTATTCCAGTATTGGCAGTAAGAGTTGATTTGGGGGGCAAAGGGGGACTGTATAAAAGCTACAGCATCCGGAGAGCTTTATTATTGAGTCTTTTCATTTTATCCCAACCCTGCTCTGTGTGGCAAAGTGCAGGAGAATCCCATTAAAATTCCATGTGTTATCAAATACACAACAATGTAACATGGATTGAAGTCATCATCAAAACAAATTTTAGGCCAGGCACGGTGGCTCATGCCTATAATCCCAGCACTTTGGGGGGCCAAGGTGGGCAGATTACAGGGTCAGGACCTTGAGACCAGCCTGGCCAATATGGTGAAACCCCATCTCTACTTAAAAAATACAAAAATTAGCCAGGCATGGTGGCACATGCCTGTAATCCCAGCTACTTGGGAGGCTGAGGCAGGAGAATCACTTGAATCCAGGAAGCAGAGATTACAGTGAGCCGAGATCGCACCACTGCACTCCAGCCTGGGCAACAGAGTGAGACTCCATTTCAAAAAAAAAAATTGTGGTAAAAATATCTAACATAACTTTTGTTTGTTTGTTTGTTTGTTTTGAGAAAGGGTCTCTCTTGCACAGGCTAGAGTGCAGGGGCACTGTCACTTGACTTCCCAGGCTTACGTGATCCTCCCATCTCAGCCTCCTGAGTAGCTGGGACTAAAGGTGCACACAACCACACACAGCTAATTTTTTTTTTTTTTTTTTTGAAAGACAGGGTTTTGCCATGTTGCCCAGGCTGGTTTCAAGCTCCTGGACTCAAGCCATCTACCTGCCTTGGCCTCCCAAAGTGCTGGGATTACAGGCGTGAGCCACCATGCTCAGTAACATAGAACATCACTTTACCGTTTTAACCATGTTTAAGTGCACAGTTCAGCGGCATTAAGGGCATTCACACTGCTTTGCAATCTCATTTGTGGCCTTTAATGGTACCTTTCGCATCATAGATCTACAGGGTCTGGAGCAGAGGGAGATCGTTACATACTAAGGTATGCAAATCCAACTATTGGAACTTCGCAAACACAAAGTTAGGGAAATAGAGCAAAATAGGAGATAGGAGAGAGAAATGAACAGAGCAGGCAAGGCCCTCCTCTCTGGCACTCAGTGAAAGTGCCCCCCAAGTGAACAAGAAAGGTAAGCCTCAGGCACCCACAGGAACCTTCTGCTTCTCATAGTCGGACATCTCTCCAGGCTGAGGGGGATTCTAAATTTAAGATTTGTGTTTTGCTATAATACTGCACCAAACACAAGCCAAGTACTTTTCCGATTAGTAATATTATCTGAGAAAACAATGATCTGCCCTAATGCTAGCAGAAAAACTGGGTGAGAGTTAATAAAAGGTTGGGAGAGCTTGAGGCCTTCTAAAAGACTTCCCAGGGCAATTTTTACTTTATTCCATGTCCATCTATATGCTGACCTTTGGACTTCACTAAGGTGAGATACTGCCCCCTGTACATTTGCCTGGATTGCAGTAGTACAGCATTAACTTTTTTTTTTTTTTTT
>NW_016107800.1:691964-704588 GCF_001604975.1 Cebus imitator
TTCGCTCTTGTTACCCAGGCTGGAGTGCAATGGCGCGATCTCGGCTCACCGCAACCTCCGCCTCCTGGGTTCAGGCAATTCTCCTGCCTCAGCCTCCTGAGTAGCTGGGATTACAGACACACGCCACCATGCCCAGCTGATTTTTGTATTTTTAGTAGAGACGGTGTTTCACCATGTTGACCAGGATGGTCTCGATCTCTTGACCTCGTGATCCACCTGTCTCGGCCTCCCAAAGTGCTGGGATTACAGACGTGAGCCACCGCACCGGCCCAGCATTAACTTATACCAAAAATCATGACATTGTAAAAAAATTGGCGAATGGGAGTATAGGAAAAGAATGACAGACAGAAGTTTTTAGTAGAGAATTTATGGGTTTCCTTGTTTGTAGGACCCTCTATAGCAGCACTGTCCAATAGAAACATAAGGTAGGCCACATAAGTAATTTTAAATTTTCTTGTAGCCGCTTTTTAAAAAAATTGCGCCAGAGCTGCCAGTTAAAACCACATTTTTTTGTTGTTTGTTTGTTTTTTGAGGCAGAGTCTCGCCCTGACACCAGGCTGGAGTACAGTGGTGCGATCTCAGCTCACTGCAACCTCCGCCTCCTGGGTTCAAGTGATTCTCCTGTCTCCAGCCCACCAAGTAGCTGGGATTACAGGTGTGCACTGCCACACCCAGCTAATTTTGTATTTTTAATAGAGACTGGGTTTCACCATGTTGGTCAGGCTGGTCTCGAACTCCTGACCTCAGGTGATCCACCCACCTTGGCCTCCCAAAGTGCAAGGATTACAGGTGTGAGCCACCACGCCCGGCCATATATCAAAAATATATCAACGTGTAATCAGTATAACAATTATTAATGGCGTATTTTGCATCTTTTTATATTCAGTGTGTATTTTGCACTTACAATGCATCTCAATTCCAACTGAGCACATTTCAAGTGCATAAGGGAGACATGTCATTAGTGATGTCCTTATTGCACAGTGCACGTCTTGAACAAAGAAATCTGTCGTTTTCTGGAAAGTTTGGTCTAATGGGCTAACATTTGACGGAAAGATGTGGGAATATATGCAGTTCTGTATTAAAACGTCAGCTGCCAGAGCTCAGGAAGACTTCCTTGCATTCTGGATTTAAAAGTAGGCATATAGTCTGCCTGTTGGCAGAGAATGCAAACTCAAACTAAACCCTATAATGCACCCTTAGCAAAGAGAAGCAATATCTCCTGGGGCAGAACATAAATCAATAGTTTCCAATTCCCCAACAAGCAGTGAATCATTATGTTTTCATAAGGATAATTCACAGTGCATTCCAATCAAGTCTGTAAATTATAGACAAGAAGTCTATTCTTCAAGCCTCACTGCCTTCCATCCCAGAGGAGAAAACAGAAACAGCTAACAGAGAAAGCATGAAAAAAGTACCCAAGTATTGAACTGTTGATTTCATTTAAAACAACAAATCCTGCTTTTTACGACATAAAGGAATGAAAGTACGTGCTCAATTTTTACTACTTTGAAACAAAATTGAAAAATTGAGCTGAAAGAGCTTTGAGAAAAATGAAACATTTTAAAACCGTGAACTTCATTTTACTAATTCTCTGCCTACATAATACAAAAGGAAATAAAGAACTAATTTATCCATGTCCTTAGGCAGGCACTGCACACTCACACATGCACACATGTACACACACACACACACACACACACTCAAAATTTTGTATCTGATGCAGAAATCTTGAACTCAAAATTTCACATAAAAATTCTTCCATATAGCTGGGCATGATGGCACATGCCTGTAGTCCCAGCTACTTGGGAGGCTGAGGCAGGAGAATGGCTTGAACCCAGAAGGCAAAGGTTGTAGGAAGCCAAGATTGCACCACTGCACACTTCAGCCTGGGCGACAGAGTGAGACTCTAAAAAAATTAAAAAAAAAGAAAGGAAGGAAGGAATAGAGAGAGAAAGAGAGAGAGACAGAAAGAAGAAAGAGAGAGAAAGAGAAGGAAAGAAAGAAAACAAGTAAATAAATAAAATGTGGTGATTAGTCCAAGGACAGTAGCTAAGGACACTTACCAGGTATTGAGCACAAAGACAAATCACACAAGCTATTTTTTTAAACCTCAGCTTTCTTGTCACTAATGTGGGAAATTAGAGACATTTTTACAGGATTGCCATGAGGACTGAATGAGATTACCCAAGTGAATGCCGGCACAGCCTGGATTGATTAAAAAACAGTGTCTTTGGGATGCCACTGATTATGGGGGTGGAAGTGAGGGAGGGACATTTTATAATTCTAAACAGAGACAATCATGGCTGCTCAGTAGCTCAAGGGAGAGCCACTTCAGCTCAGACCCAACCAGGATATGACTTTTCTTTCCAAAGGGATTTTCTTTTCTTTTTCCTTTTACTTTGTCACCCAGGCTGGAGTCCAGTGGCACTACCTCGGCTCACTGTAGCCTCAACTTCCTGGGCTCCAATGATCCTCTCACCTCAGCCTCACAAGCAACTGGGACCACAGGCACACTCCACTGTGCCCCCTAATTTTTTGTATTTTTTTTTTTTTTTGAGATGGAGTCTCGCCCTATCGCCCAGGCTGGAATGCGGTGGTACAGTCTCAGGCCACTGCATTTCCTACTTCCCGGGTTCAAGAGATTCTCATGCTTGCCTCCTCAGTGCTGCCTCTCAAAGTGCTGGGATTACAGGCAGAAGCCATTACGCCCTGCAGAAAAAAATTTCTTTATTTTTTGTAGAGATAACGTCTTACTATTTTGCCCAGGCTAGACTCCAACTCCTGGGCTTAAGGATCCTCCCGTCTCATTCTCTCACACTCAGCCAAAGACATTTTAGGAGTACACAAAGTACTCGGATTAGATGACCCAGGCCTAGAGATAGGAGCAAGTTGGAGGAAGGAAGGAAAACCCATTTTCATCCACTTCACAGGGTTATGATGAAGACACAGTAAACATGCAGTTAATGTTAGCTGTTATTATTAGAGTGGAGTAAATATTGCATTGTTTGTGGGAAAAAAAGTATATATGAAAGGCATAAATGTCCACTTACAGGATTAAAAAAAAAATTTTTTTTTAATGTTTTGAGACAGTCTGACCCTGTCGCCCAGGCTGGAGTGCAGTGGTACGATTTCGGCTCACTGCAACCTCTGCCTCCCAGGTTCAAGCTATTCTCCTGCCTTGGCATCCCAAGTGGCTGAGATTACAGGTGCCCACGACCACACCCAATTAATTTTTTGTATTTTTAGTAGAGACGGGGTTTCACTGTGTTAGCCAGGCTGGTCCCAAACTCCTGACCTCATGATCTGCCTGCCTCAGGCTCCCAAAGCGCTAGGATTACAGGCATGAGACACCGCAACCAGCCAGAACTCTTTTTAAAGCAGGTAAAATCCTCTCAAAATTACCAGAAGAAAAAAAAAAAATCTGAAGAATGCATTCACTTTACTGAACGATAGAAAACCAGATATGTCAAGCAAGCATAACAATAGAAAACAAAACAGAAAGATCTAAAGATCTAAACATCTAACAATTAAAATTATGTGAAAGAAAAATATTTAAATTGGTCCAAAAACAGAATCAGACTACAAGACCCATATCAAAACCAGAAATCAATAAAACTCAACGTTGTTGACAGTGGGACAAACATGTCCTTATATCTAGTGTTGGTAGGAGTGATCATTGGTATAAAATTTCCGGAAAACAGCTGGGTAACTGTATCATAAAATGGACACACCATTGTATGGAACTCGTCCACTTCTAGAAGTTACCCTGAGGAGAAAATTGCACAAAAGCAGAACAGAGGACGTTTTTCACTGTGTAGTTTTTAGTATCAAACAATGCAAACAACCAAAATGGCTAACAATAGGAGAAAGATTGTGTCAATCCTGGTTTGTAAATATTACAAATAGCCGTTGATCATTAACAATCATGGTGTTAGTCTACCGTTACTGACGTGAAAACGTGTCCATTGCATAGTCTCAGTAAATGTAGTGACTACAGAATAACATATAAATTATATCTCATGTATGTGAAACTATATCTGTATACCTCTAAGTATATATACTCCATAAAGCTGTCTAAAGGACATTCACTAAAATTGGTATGGCTGTTATGAGTGACAGAATGTTGTAGGTGACTTTTATTTCCTTTTTATGTTCGGTAAAAAAAACACTGGTCATGAGAAACCCATTTTTCTGTACGTGTCTAAAAATGCATAAGCCTTTAAAATGACTTGGTCAGCCTCCCAAGACCCCATATGTCTGTGTGCTTCCCTGCTGTCATTCTCTTAAAGATAAGCTTTAAGGAGGCGAACACAACTGGTAGCTATCAGGAAAGCCATGCCCCAGCTGGCTTCCTGCCCGAGGAGACCAACATGGGCTAGTTATGGAGATCCAGGACCATGACATCTCTAGGGCAGGATTGAAAGCCACTCTTAGAACCAGAATTGAAGAATTACTGAATATAGGCCCTTCTCTGTTTGCTTATATATGTATGTACGTAATTTTTATATGTTAAAAAAAAAAATAAATCTGCCAACCCTATTCCCAGAGCGCCTGGTTCGGGATGATGGCATTCATTATTTGTCTGTTTTGTTCTGTTTTGAGACAGTCTCCCTCTGTGGCCCAGGCTGGAGTGCAGTGGCATGATCTCGGCTCACTGCAACCTCCACGTCCCGGGTTCAAGCAATTCTCCTGTCCCAGCCTCCCGAGTAGCTGGGACTACAGGCAGGCACCCCCACGTCCAGCTAATTTTTTAAATTTTTAGTAGAGACAATGTTTTAACATATTGGTCAGACTAGTCTCAAACTCCCGACCTCAGCGATCCAGCCACCTCAGCCTCCCAAAGTGTCGAGATTACAGGCATGAGCCACTGCGCCTGGCCATGTATGTATGCATGTATTTAAAATTTTTCTGGCCAGGCACAGTGACTCATGCCTGTAATCCCAGCACTTTGGGAGGCCGAGGCGGGCAGATCACGAGGTCAGCAGTTCGAGACCAGCCTGACCAACATGGTGAAACCCCATCTCTACTAAAAAATACAAAAATTAGCCAGGCATGGTGGCTCACGCCTGTAATCCCAGCTACTCAGGAGGCTGAGGCAGGAGAATCACTTGAACCCTGGAGGTGGAGGTTGCAGTGAGCCGAGATCATGCCACTGCACTCCAGCCTGGGCAACAGAGCGAGACTCTGTCTCAAAAGAAAAAAAAATTGTCCATAGCTTCCATAATGTCTGTGATAGAGCAAGTACGGGAATTTCCCCAAATTAGAAGGCTAGAGTGACTCATTTCTGGGACTTCTTGGGCTGCTCTGTGAATTGGGCAGCTGCGTGGAGTGGCTGTCTGGCCGCTGAGAGTTCTCGAAGTACTGGCCCTGTCTGCAGCAGTGACACACAGTGAGCCATGGAGGAGCCTCCTAATGCTTTTATTTATTGTTTTTTTGTTTTTTTAAAGCATCAGTTGCTTTTGTAAAAACAAAGCTATTTTTTAAAGGACAGAGCGGTCAACAGTGTCTGAGTATGATAAGGACTGAGTAGGGTCCATAGTGGACTTAGCAGCAGGGAAGTAGTGAGTGACCTGGCCAAGAATAGTATCTGTGTGGTGGCGGTGGTGGTGGTGGGGGTGGCGGGGGTGGCGGGGGTGGCGGGGGTGGCTTTAAGAGAGACAGAGAAGTGAGGAAGTGGAGAGAGAGAGAATGAGTTTGGACAATTATTTCTGGAAGTTTGGCTGAGAAAAGAAGGTATGAGATACGGCAAGGAGTGCCTAAAGGGAGGAAGGGGGAGGCAGAAAGAGGTACTAATTTTGTTTGTTTGTTTCATTTGTGTTTGTTTTTGCAATTGAAAAGGAGCTAGTGTGTAAGTGGATGATTCAGCAGACAGATTGGTCCCTAACAAGGAATCTCTAGAAAGGTAGAAGAGGACAAGAACCAGAGCACCACAGACGTTGACCTTAAACAGAATGACAAGCCTTGTAACTGGAAGGAAGGAGGAAAGGCCATACACAGCTCAAACGGAGGGCTCTCTTTCCAATGAGAATAGACAATGAAATAAAGAGGGCTCTTAGCCAGGTGTGGTGGCTCATACCAGTAATCCCAGCACTTTGGGAGGCTAAGGCGGGAAGATCGCTTGAGCCTAGGAGTTTGAGACCAGCCTGGGCAACATAGGGAGACCTTACCTCTACAAAAAAATGGAAAAAGTCTGGGCGCAGTGGCTCACACCTGTAAACCCAGCACTTTGGGAGGCCGAAATGGGCAAGAGGTCAGGAGACCAAGACCATCCTGGCCAACATGGCGAAACCCCCATCTCTACTAAAAATACAAAAAAAAAAAAAACTTAGTCAGGTGTGGTGGCAGGCACCTGTAATCCCAGTTACTTGGGAGCCTGAGGCAGGAGAATTGCTTGAACCTGGGAGGCAGAGGTTACAGTGAGCCCAGATCATGCCATTGCGCTCCAGCCTGGGTGACAGAGCAAGACTCCATCTCAAAAAAAAAAAAAATTAAATTAAATAAATACACAAATAAATAAGGGCTTGCAGAGGCTGGGGCTATTATTTTTAAAAGGAGGGTATAGCTCTGACCACATAGTATTGAGCTAGGTGTGCGCACCCTGTTTGCCCTGCAATGGAACAGGTGTCTGGGATAGAAACATTCATTTTCTTGTCTGTGGTGTTTTCAAGAGCATATGTGCATGTTAAAACTCACCAAATTGTACTTACAGTAGGGCAATTTATTTCACATCAATTATACCTCAATAAAGCTGGTTGTCGTTGTGGGGAGGGTTGATTTGTTTTATTCTGTCTCCTTACTTTTTGTTTATTTTTTAGGCCGGCATGCTTCCGTCGACAGGGGGCGCCGTTGCGCATGCCACGATGGAAAGTGGTTTTCCCACCTGAATTTCAATTCTGTGGTCCTGCCCAGGCAGGGTGGCTCACACCTGTAATCCCAGCACTTTGGGAGGCTGGGGCAGGCGGATCACCTGAGGTCAACTAAATATACAAAATTAGCCGGGCGTAGTGGTGCACGCCTGTAGTTCCAGCTACTCTGGAGGCTGAGGCAGGAGAATCGCTTGAACCCCGGTGGCAGAGTTTGCAGTGAGTCGAGTTCGTGCCATTGCACCCCAGCCTAGGCGACAAGAGCAAAACTGTCTCAAAAATATAAATAAAAAGTTAAAATTTAAAAAACAAAATTTGGGGCCGGGCGCGGTGGCTCACGCCTGTAATCCCAGCACTTTGGGAGGCTGAGGCGGGTGGATCACAAGGTTAAGAGATCGAGACCATCCTGGTCAACATGGTGAAACCCCGTCTCTACTAAAACCACAAAAAATTAGCTGGGCATGGTGGCGCGTGCCTGTAATCCCAGCTACTCGGGAGGCTGAGGCAGGAGAATTGCCTGAGCCCAGGAGGTGGAGGTTGCGGTGAGCTGAGATCGCGCCATTGTACTCCAACCTGGGTAACAAGAGTGAAACTCCGTCTCAAAAAAAAAAAAAAAATTTAAAAAACAAAATTTGGGGCCGGGCGCGGTGGCTCACGCCTATAATCCCAGCACTTTGGGAGGCCAAGGCGAGCAGATCACAAGGTCAAGAGATCAAGACCATGCTGGCCAACATGGTGAAACCCCCGTCTCTAAAAAAAATAAATAAATTCTATGGTCCTGTTTTTTCAGGGCTTTTCTCAGATGACAGAGCTCTTATTTATAGGCACTAAAGGAAGGTAATTAAATAATTATAGGCATGAAAACATAAGCAAATGGATGTGCAGAGGTCTGCTAAAATACTCTTGATGTCTGAGTAGCAAGCACAGACTCAGTCAAAGGATGAGATTGCAGGACAAAAGCATTTCTTCACAGCCATGTGGAAGCCATGTATGGGATTCTGGTTTGTTTTTGTTTTTTTTTAAGATGGGGTTTCACCATGATGGCCAGGCTGGTCTTGAACTCGTGACCTCAGGTGATCCACCCACTTCGGCCTCCCAAAGTGCTAGGATTACAGGCGTGAGCCACGGCGCCTGGCTGTTTGTTTTTTGTTTGTTTTTGAGACATGGGTCTCGCTATTGTTGTTGCCTAGGCTGGAGCGCAGTGGCTATTCACAGGCGCGATCCCACTACTGATCAGCACTGGAGTTTTGACCTGCTCCATTTCCAAGCTGGGCCGGTTCAATCCTCCTTAGGCAGCCTGGTGGTCCCCCACTCCCGGGAGGTCACCATATTGATGCCGAACTTAGTGCGGACACCGATCGGCGCAGCGCACTACAGCCCAGAACTCCTGGGCTCAAGCGATCCCCCTACCTCAGCCTCCCGAGTAGCTGGGACTACAGGCACGCGCCACCGCGCCCCGCATGTATGGGATTCTCTGGTGGTAAATACTGCCGTTGCTGTCTTCCAGAGAGCAGACTTTTGTTATGCACTTTTCTTTTTTTTTCTGAGAAGGAGTCTTGCTCTGTCACCCAGGCTGGCATGCAGTGGCACAATCTCACTGCAGCCTCGGCCTCCCTGGTTCAAGCTATTCTCCTGCCTCAACCTCCCTGGGATTACACGCATGTGCCACCACGCCTGACTAATTTTTCTATTTTTAGTAGAGACAGGGTTTTACCATGTTGCCCAGGCTGGTCTCGAACTCCTAGCCTCAAGTGATGCTCCCACCTTGGCTTCCTAAAGTCCGGGGATGACAGGCGTGAGCCGCCATGTCTGGCCTGTGTTCTCATCTGGAAAATCCAATTGGTAGCCTTTGCCTTAACGGTGTCAAATCAAGTTTAGTGTAAAGCTTCCTCCTTACATATCTTAAGTTCGGCCTAAAGGTTTCTCTGTATGTTATGAACTATTACCTAAATGGAGGTGTATACAGGCTGTAGTCTACTTTTGTGTCAATCACCGAGTTTTGGCCAGTCAGGGGTGGCCAACTGTTCAAACCCTGCTCCAATAAGGCAAACACTGGACCAACCCAGCTGTTTCTATTCGTCACTTTGGTTTTGTCTGTCATTTTCCTTTTCCTGTCCAGAAATCTTCCACCATGTGGCTGCGCTGGAGTCTCTGAGCCTACTCTGGCTCTGGAAGCTGCCCGATTCACAAATTGTTCTTTGCTCAATTAAACTCTTTTAAATTTAATTTGGCTACAGTTTTTCTTTCAACATCTGTTTCTCAGAATAAAAGTGAAAGATTCCAATGAAAACATTGAAAAAGTAAGAAGAGCTACGAATGTGACATGTAAATGCAACAGCAACAATTTGGCAACACAATTCTCAGTCCAGGGCTGCCTGGTTTGTGAAAAGTTACACATCCCCTGGGCCTCTGCCTCTTCTGTATACTTATGGCCAGTTTTCCTGATAGAGTACACTTGTCAGTGACTCCTTCCTCCCATCCAAGGCTCCATCCACCATCCACCATAGCTATCATAACAATACCATAAGGTAAACAATATTAGCTCCCTCTTACAGTTATATAAAAAGTGGTGCAGAGAGGTTGTCTTCTTTAGGTTACAAGCTGACAACAAATATATATAGAAGAGCTGGGATCTGACCCCAGGACTCCAACACTAATGTCTGGTCTCCTATGTTTCTCCGCTGTCTTTTAAAATACCAGTGTCTTGGCCAGGGATGGGGCTCACACCTGCAATCTCAGCACTCTGGGAGGCCAAGGGCGGCAGATTGCCTGAGCCCAGGAGTACAAGACCAGCTTGGGCAACATGGTGAAACCCCATGTGTACTCAAAATACAAAAATTAGCTGGACATGATGGCATTCATCAGTAGTCCCAGCTACTCGGCAGGCTGAGGTGGGAGGGTAGCTTAAGCCCAGGAGACGACGGAGGTTGCAGTGAGCCATGATCACACCACTGTACTCTATCCTGGGCAACACAGAGAGACCTTATTTCAAAACAAACAAATAACAAAACATTAGTGTCCCTAATACAATAGTCGCCAGCCACAAATGACTATTTGCATTTAAATTAATTAAAATTAAATTGGGCTGGGGGTGGTGGCTCACACCTATAATCCCAGCACTTTGGGAGGCCAAGGTGAGCTGATCACTTGAGGTCAGGAGTTCAAGACCAGCCTGGCCAATATGGTAAAACCCCATCTCTACTAAAAATACAAAATTAGCCAGGTATGGTGGTGTGCACCTGTCATCCCAGCTATTGGGGAGGCTGAGGCACAAGAATTGCTTGAACCTGGGAAGCAGAGGTTGCAATGAGTTGAGGCTGCGCCACTGCGCTCTAACCTGAGCGGCAGAGTGAGACTCCATCTCAAAAAAAAAAAAATTAAACTGAATAAAAACATCCTCACTTTCCACATTTCAAGTGTTCAGTACCCATGTGTAGTTACTGTATCAGACAGTATGGATATAGAATATTTCCATCATTGAAAAAGTTGAAATGAACAGCATTACTGGCATACTACTGTGTGCATCAGTAAGACACAGACAGAAAAAATATTTACTTTTACCTGATTCTGCCCCTCTTTTATCTTTATTGTCTAATTCTGAATGTTCTCTCTAGTCCTCCCTTCAGTCTTCAACCTAAATGCATGCCTGGGGCTGGTCCGCTGGCTCTGCAGGGCACCCAGCACACAGGGCAGACACTGGGAATTTGATGGCAAAGACTGATGCTGGCATTTTGCCTGGGCCCAGGAGGCAGCAGCTCTGAAGCAGGCTTCAGCAACAGCACCAGTGTGGGAAGTGAACACCCTCTTTCTGCACATCTGCTGTTTGTTCACCAGCTCTGTTAGTAGACAGAGGCAGAAAGGAAGAAGGAAAGAATTGAAGTGAGGAGACGAGATGATTGGGGCTAAAGACACTATAACTGGGTGACTGGATTGTCTTCTGGTTCTTCCAGGCTCAAAAGCACAAAAGTTTGTCCTCTAAAACCATTAAGCAGATTTAATTTGCCATGCCTACAATGGGAGGAATTTAATAGTCACTCACTCTCTTAAAGCACTCACCAAACATGAATTTAAATGATCCAGAGCGTGGCCAGGCGTGGTGGCTCAAGCCTGTAGTCCCAGCACTTTGGGAGGCTGAGGTGGGCGGATCACTTGAGGTCAGGAGTTCAAGACCAGCCTGGCCAACATGGTGAAACCCTGTCTCTACTAAAAATACAAAAATTAGCCGGACATGATGGCAGGTGCCTGTAATCCCAGCTACTCGGGAGGCTGAGGCAGAAGAATTGCTTGAACCTGGGACGCGGAGGTTGCAGTGATCCGAGATGATGCCATTGCACTCCAGCCTGGGTGATAGACTCACTCTCAAAAAATAAATAGATAAATAATCCTGAGCCTAATGACTTGTTAAACATCCACATCCTCCTGATGATGAAGACTCTAGTATATGTGTTGAAAAAACCAAGTGTTATCCAAAAAAAAAAAAAAACAAAACAAAAAACCCATGATAAACTTTCTCCACACCTAGTCCTGTGAACATGTACTCCTGCCCTCATGCTATCCTGAATATTAGAAGCCCCTGCTTTGATGCTCCCCCTCGAGGAGTCCTTGATGCCCAGGGAAGTTATATGAGGGACCCACGGAGGTTTAGCACTCTTTCTGACATCTGGGCTACAAACTGTCCAACCCATCTAAATGTAACAACAGTTTTAGCCACATTGCTTTTCTGGCTAAGTTTCTCTAGCTCTTTGTGTAATTTAGGAAGTAGCATCTTCAGAACATTATAAAACACTCCTTAAGTAATATCTAGGTGCTCTTTTGCAAGGCCCTGCCATGCTTATGTGAGTATTATTTTAAAATACTGCCTCTGGATTCCTGGTCTTCAGTTTGAAACTTTTTGTAGCTGCTTCAGCACTTGCTTCCCAGAGAGAGCTTGTGGCCTTGCTCCAAACAACACCACAGGACTTCCTCTAAGTATCTGGTTTTGTTTTGGTTTCCTACAACTGAGCTGTCACTCTCTGAGTTGCTGTTTACAGAGCCTTCTCGGAGGAAAACATGAATGGGCCCCTGAGGCACCATACACAGCGCCAAGGGGCTTGGAAACCACTTGGAGGAGCAGCTGGGTGAAAAGTGGCAGGCCGCCGTGGGACTCCTACTCTCGGCCTATGAGGACACAGATGACATCGGAAACCTGTGCTTACAGTTTCTCAGGGACCTGGCACTTTGCTCTGTTGTCCCAGTGACTCACATGATAATTTTCCAGGCCTTCAAACTAGGTCAACAGTTTTGTTTGCCCAGAGAGCTCCCCTGGGAGGCCATTCTAAGGCAAGCAGGCTGAATGGGGATGTTTGGCCAGGTGATTCTTTTTGCTGGCTTTTAGCCTGAGGAAACATGACCAGTATTCAGGCCAGGAGTTTAGAGAATTAAAAGCTGCCAGCATCTGGGCTAAACCAACATACATCAGTATTATTAGTTAAATGTTAACCACACTGCTAATGGCAGCCCTTTCCTGGAGAGAAGTGAACAGATGATTTGGGAAGGCCCGGAAACAAGAAGTCCGCTCCTTATAGATAAGAAAGACGGTACAAGCTTGTGCTACAAATCTAGTCATAGAAGCTTCCATTGACTGTGAGTGGGACCTGATCAATGTCTTTCTTTATTAAGCCATGGAGCCTGGTTCAGTATTTCTTAAATTTGAGAAGTCACAGAGCCCCAAGAACATATCTAAAGGCTTGCAGACTCCAATTTTTTTTTTTTTTTTTTTTTT
>NW_016107800.1:704753-713747 GCF_001604975.1 Cebus imitator
TTTGAGACGGAGTTTCACTCCTATTACCCAGGCTGGAGTGCAATGGCAGGATCTCGGCTCACCGCAACCTCTGCCTCCTGGGTTCAAGCAATTCTCCTGCCTCAGCCTCCCAAGAGGCTGGGACTACAGGCATGCACCGCCATGCCCAGTTAATTTTTGTATTTTTTAGTAGAGACAGGGTTTCACCATGCTGACCAGGATGGTCTCGATCTCTTCACCTTGTGATCCACCCGCCTCGACCTCCCAAAGTGCTGGAATTATAGGTGTGAGTCACCGCGCCCAGCCAATTTTTTGTATCTTTAGTAGAGACAGGGTTTCACCATGTTGGCCAGGCTGGTCTCGAACTCCTGACCTTATGATCTGCCCACCTCGGCCTCCCAAAGTGCTGGGATTACAGGCCTGAGCCACCGTGCCTGGCCTGAATTTTTGTTTTCTCACCTAGAAAAAAATCAGAAACTATCCCACCTACTAGGGTAGTTCAGTCATCAAACTGCTACCAAACCCTTATTCTTTATGTGCTACACACTAGGCTTGTGCTGGGAGGAAACTGGTGTGGCCTCTTTTCTAAGGGAACCCACAGTCCTGTCAGGGAGACTATTGTATGTACTTAGTGTTATGGAAAGAAACTTTGCATTCAAAAACTTTGAAAACTACTGAGTGCTTTAAAATATATGACAAGAAATATATACATGGGTGTGTGTGTGTGTGTGTGTGTGTGTGTGTGTGTGTGTGTGTGTATATATACATATTTTTTTTTTTTCCCCACCAAATCCCCAAGAAATATATTTTAATTATCCAGTATGAGTCAATGGTTGGTCTGATTTCTGGATCTGGGTATTTCTCTAAGAAGATTAGGTTTTGCCCTGTCACCCAGACTGAAGTGCAGTGGCGTGATCTAGGCTCACTGCAGCTTCGACCTCCCCAGGCTCAGGTGATCCTCCCACCTCAGCCTCCCAGGTAGTTGGAAATACAGGTGCACGCACGTATGTCACCACACCAAACTAATTTTTGTATTTTTTGTGGAGACAGGGTTTCGTCATGTTGCCCAGGCTGGTTTCTAACTCCTGAGCTCAGGCAATCCGCCAGCCTAAGCCTCCCAAAGTGCTGGGATAGCAGGCATGAGCCCCCACGCCTGGTCCAAACTACTTTCGTAGAATTAAACAATGGGCAGTTATTAAATATTATTTACCTGGGTATTGACTGAATTCACCAACTCCCATGACGGTGTTTTCATGTTGTGCCCACTAGGTGTCTCATTATTTTGCAAGGAAATGGTAAAGCACAGTGTGTCCACCTGTGTTACAGTCAGCTCTGGTATAAACACGGGAATCACTTAGCTGAAATCTCAGCCCCGTTCTAGTAATCATTGATTAAAATGCCAGTGGTTACCTCCTATTTGCGAAGAAGTAAGGGAAGGTCTTTGTGGCTTCTTTGTCCTTCTTATAATTCATCTACCTAAAAGCTGTTGTCTTAAAGTCAAGACTAGGAAGATGAGGTAGGAATTCTTCCACAGCATGAGTAGTAAGACCCTAAGGGTAACAGCACTGCATCCCCGTTGGTTTCCTGTGTTAATGTTTAGCTGTGACCTGCATGTGAGCTGACATTCCCAAACCGCACCACACTATTTGTGTGCCCAGCCAGAATGTGTTCTTCCCTATGCATCAATCAAGAGTTGTTTCCACAACACAATCCAGGGGCTCTTCTTGCACTTAGAATTTCAGGTTTGCAAATGATATACAATTGCTTACTTCAGTATTTTCACCTGTGTTATGAATGACTTTTCTTTAGATAGTCTACACAGAACCTTCTGTGTATGAGTGACACCAGAGGGGAAGGCACTAAATAACAAACAGGAAACTGAGTACCTTCAAAAATCGATTGTAACCTCAGGATCCTATCTCATCAGGCTTTCATACTCTACTAGAAGGAGTGTAAACTCAAAAAAAAAAACCACCAGATATGACCTTTCTGCAATAAAATTTGGCAGTATCTATCAAGAATGTATTTTAAAATGTATTTTAAAAGTTTATGGCTCACACCTGTAATCCCAGCACTTTGGGAGGCTGAGGTGGGCGGATCACTTGAGGTCAGGAGTTCAAGACCAGCCTGGCCAACATGGTGAAACCCTGTCTCTACTAAAAATACAAAAATTAGCCGGACATGATGGCAGGTGCCTGTAATCCCAGCTACTCGGGAGGCTGAGGCAGAAGAATTGCTTGAACCTGGGACGCGGAGGTTGCAGTGATCCGAGATGATGCCATTGCACTCCAGCCTGGGTGATAGACTCACTCTCAAAAAATAAATAGATAAATAATCCTGAGCCTAATGACTTGTTAAACATCCACATCCTCCTGATGATGAAGACTCTAGTATATGTGTTGAAAAAACCAAGTGTTATCCAAAAAAAAAAAAAAACAAAACAAAAAACCCATGATAAACTTTCTCCACACCTAGTCCTGTGAACATGTACTCCTGCCCTCATGCTATCCTGAATATTAGAAGCCCCTGCTTTGATGCTCCCCCTCGAGGAGTCCTTGATGCCCAGGGAAGTTATATGAGGGACCCACGGAGGTTTAGCACTCTTTCTGACATCTGGGCTACAAACTGTCCAACCCATCTAAATGTAACAACAGTTTTAGCCACATTGCTTTTCTGGCTAAGTTTCTCTAGCTCTTTGTGTAATTTAGGAAGTAGCATCTTCAGAACATTATAAAACACTCCTTAAGTAATATCTAGGTGCTCTTTTGCAAGGCCCTGCCATGCTTATGTGAGTATTATTTTAAAATACTGCCTCTGGATTCCTGGTCTTCAGTTTGAAACTTTTTGTAGCTGCTTCAGCACTTGCTTCCCAGAGAGAGCTTGTGGCCTTGCTCCAAACAACACCACAGGACTTCCTCTAAGTATCTGGTTTTGTTTTGGTTTCCTACAACTGAGCTGTCACTCTCTGAGTTGCTGTTTACAGAGCCTTCTCGGAGGAAAACATGAATGGGCCCCTGAGGCACCATACACAGCGCCAAGGGGCTTGGAAACCACTTGGAGGAGCAGCTGGGTGAAAAGTGGCAGGCCGCCGTGGGACTCCTACTCTCGGCCTATGAGGACACAGATGACATCGGAAACCTGTGCTTACAGTTTCTCAGGGACCTGGCACTTTGCTCTGTTGTCCCAGTGACTCACATGATAATTTTCCAGGCCTTCAAACTAGGTCAACAGTTTTGTTTGCCCAGAGAGCTCCCCTGGGAGGCCATTCTAAGGCAAGCAGGCTGAATGGGGATGTTTGGCCAGGTGATTCTTTTTGCTGGCTTTTAGCCTGAGGAAACATGACCAGTATTCAGGCCAGGAGTTTAGAGAATTAAAAGCTGCCAGCATCTGGGCTAAACCAACATACATCAGTATTATTAGTTAAATGTTAACCACACTGCTAATGGCAGCCCTTTCCTGGAGAGAAGTGAACAGATGATTTGGGAAGGCCCGGAAACAAGAAGTCCGCTCCTTATAGATAAGAAAGACGGTACAAGCTTGTGCTACAAATCTAGTCATAGAAGCTTCCATTGACTGTGAGTGGGACCTGATCAATGTCTTTCTTTATTAAGCCATGGAGCCTGGTTCAGTATTTCTTAAATTTGAGAAGTCACAGAGCCCCAAGAACATATCTAAAGGCTTGCAGACTCCAATTTTTTTTTTTTTTTTTTTTTTNGTAGCTGGGATTACAGGCACCTGCCACCATGCCAGGGATAATTTTTGTATTTTTAGCAGAGAGGGAGGTTTCACCATGCTGGTCAGGCTGGTCTCAAACTCCTGACCTCAAGTTATCAGCCTGCCTTGGTCTCCCAAAGTGCTGGGATTACAGGCATGAGCCACTGTGCCTGGCAATGAAGAGACTGCAATGAAAGAACTATTTACAGACAGGTAGGCTGGGCTAAGGGGTAAACAGGGATGTTCAGGCGCCGAGAGGAAAGCAAGAGTGGAAAGAGTTACCATTCTAGGGATAAAGGAACAGAGGGAGGACATAATCTCACAGAATCCAGTAAGAGCGAGGAATGGTGGAGGAGGGACCCCCAAGAAAGGAGGCCAGGTTGGGGGTGGGGAGGGGTAAGCAGCTATCTGGCTCAAAGCAGGAAGACAGTAAGGAGGAAATACCCTGACTTCTCTCTCTTCTAGCATATATCATCTCTTACTAGTGCCACCCCTGACTAGATCCCAAGCAAGTGAAGGGTCAAGGAATGCTGGAGATGCAATTCTTCAGAATGAAGAAAGGCAGAGAATGCGGTAGGGGTGGGGGCAGAAGTGCAAAATAACCTACACAATCCTATAGTTCCATTCCTTGGAATATATCCTAGGGGCATAATTAAAGATGGAAGCAAAGAATTATATACATGAATGTTCTTCACAGAGCTAAGTATAATAGTAAAAAGAAAATAAAGAAAGAAAGAAGAAAAAAAGAAAATAAGCAAAGTTTCCTATAATAAAGGGATAAATTATAGTATATCCATACTTTGGAATATCATCATGCCACAATAAACATTTTTAAAGAATCTATGATGATATGCAGAAATGCTTACAATAAAATGTCAATTGAAAAAACAAAGACACAAAACTCTATGCACAGTATCACCCCAATTCCTTAAACACCTATATGCAAAAGGAAAAACATCTAAAAAATGTGAACAGTATTTACTTTTGATGATGGGATTGCTTTTTTTTCCTTAGTAGCTTTCAATGTTTTTCCTTTTTTTCACATTAAGCATGTAATAGTTTTGTGATCAAGGAAAAAAAGCCAGTGCCAAAAAGGAGAGCCTTTCTTATTGAAATGGACTCTGCTCAATTGAAAATATTAATAAAAGACACAACAATTATTTAAGTGAATTAAAACCAGTGACATGAAAGGTGAACTTCAATCTGTCTCCATTTGATATCTGGACAAAAAGTGAAAGAAAAATCAATTTCTACATGATATTAAATATCCAGATTTTTTAGCTTGGGCAACATGGCAAAACTCTGTCTCTACAAAAAATAGAAAAATTAGCCTGGCATGGTGGTACATGGTGGTACAGTCTCCCAGCTACCAGGGAGACTGAGGTGGGAGGATCACCTAGGCCTGGGGAGGCTCAGGCGGTAGTGAGCTGAGATTGAGCCACTGCACTCCAGCCTGGGCAACAGCATGAGACCCTATCTTAAAAACATACACACACACACACACACACACACACACACACATACACACACACAGATATTTTAGATGATTTTGATTCTTGACTACATTTTTTCCTTTTCACTTCAGTGATAGTTATGAGATCAATTCAACAGGACTGACTCATCTTACAACTCTGAAAAATCTAAGAAAAAAGTTTTTTTTTTTCTCCCGCAACTGTGGCGTCAGGCACGGTGGCTCACACCTGTTATCCCAGCACGTTGGGAGGCCAACAAGTGTGGATTGTTTTAGCCCAGGAGTTTGAGACCAGCTTGGCCAGCACAGTAAAATCAGTCTCTACTAAAAACCACAAAAATTAGCTGGGCATGGTGGCGCCCACTTGTAATTCCAGCTAGTTGGGAGGCTGAGGCATGAGAATTGTTTGAACCTGGGGGGCCATGCAGAGCTGTTGGCTGTAATGGGCCGACATTGTGCAACTGCACTCCAGCCTGGCTGACACCCCCTCAAAAATATTTTTTTTAACTTGGTACTGTCCATTAGCCTTCCAAAAAGCTTAATCGATTTACACTTCCAATAAAAGGCTGAAAAGATGTTAAGCTTCACTTGTAATCAGGAAAATGAACTACTTACAGACAGGTAGGCTGGGCTGAGGGCTAAACAGGAATGTTCAGGCACCCGGAGAAAAGCAGCAGTGGGAAGCATTTACCATTCCTAGGAATAAAGGAATTATCCAAATTTAAATAACAATGGGACACCATGTTGTTCCCATTTGGGTTCACAAATGTAAAAAGATTGATAATGCAAAATATGGAGGGAGATAGAGACATCTGTCCTTGTATAAAGGTTCTTTTTACAATGACCATCTACACATTAGGGAGTGTTCCTGAGAGACATTAAAAGTTATTATATTATGCTAGATTGTTGTAATAAATAAACAAAGGACATTTCTATTACAGGATTATTGGTTATTTTATGTGTGCTAACAGCAGCCCCGCTGTTACCATGTATCCATTGAGCATTTTTATCTTGCATTGTTGTTTTCTTTTCTGCTTTCTATTTTCATTTTTTATTAAAAATTTTTTTTGTATCATTGTTTTCTAATCACTAATTCATTAATTCACTAAGTAGACACAAATTTCTCTATTTCATCTTCTATTATCTATTTTTAAAATAATAGAGACAGGGTCTTGGTACACCGCCCAGGCGGGTCTGGAACTCCTGGGCTCATCCTCCCACCTCAGCCTTCCAAAGTGCTAGAATTACAGGCATGAGCAACTGCCCCGGTCGAATTTCTCCATTTAAATAGCGAGAGTTTAGTTTACCATTTACTAAACACTTCCCATCAATTACTTCAATTTATCTCTACTTCAGTGACAGCGGGAGGTACTATTTTCAGATGTGGAATTTGAGTCTGAGAGAAGTTAAATGATTTTCCAAGGTCACTGTCACTAATCAGTAGAGGGGCTCAGGTCCTCTGACTCCCAGTTCCACCAGTTTCCCATTTTCTCAATTGCTTTTCAAACAAAGCACAGTGGAGGGCCATGGAGTTCAAGTCAGTCAATCCAAAAGGAATCAGAAGGGGCAGAATGGTGCAGTGGGGGACACAAGTAGCTGGAAGCCTGAGAACTGTTTTTTTCTCCACTCTGTGCTTCTCCCAATTGTGTGACCATGGGCAAGTGATTTAGCCTTATGGAGACTTGCTGGCCTCTTTAGACAAACAGAGATCAAAAGTTGACACTTGCTTACTAGTGTTGGAAGCAGAGATGCTGCCCAGTAATCCCAGCACTTTGGGAGGCCAACTCAGGTGGATCGTGAGGTCAGGAGTTCAAGACCAGTCTGACCATGATGGTGAAACCTGGTCTCTACTAAAAATACAAAAGTAGCCGGGCGTGGTGGCGTGTGCCTGCAATCCGGGCTGTTCAGGAGGCTGAGGCAGAGGAACTGCTTGAACCCGGGAGGCAGAGATTGCAGTGAGCCAAGTTCATGCCACCGCACTCCAGCCTGGGCAACAGAGTAAGACTCGGTCTCAAAAAAAAAAAAAAAAATTGAGATGAAGCAATGACACTTACTTACTAGTGTTGAAAGCAGAGACGATGCCATGCAGTTTCTCCTAGCTGTGAGGTTTTTGTTGTTGTTGTTGTTGTTGTTGTTTTTAGACAGTCTCATTCTGTTGCTCAGGCTGGAGTATTGTTGTGTGACCTCGGCTCCAACCTCTGCCTCCAGGGTTCAAGTGATCCTCCCGCCTCAGCCCCCCAAGTAGCTGGGACTACAGGAGGATGCCACACCATACCTGGATAATTTTTATATTTTTAGAAGATACGGGATTTGACCATGCTGGCCAAACTGATCTGGAACTCCTGGGCTCAAGTGATCTGCCCGCCTCGGCCTCCCACAGTGCTGGGATTACAGGAGTGAGCCACCTCACTCAGCCACCTAGCTGTGAGATTCTGAGCCAAACTTAGACTAGTACTCTTTCTCTACTCATATACATACATTTTTTTTTCTGCTCAGATATTTTACAAAATACCACTTTCTGCATATTTAGTCTCTGCAAATGTGAACTCATAAGAGACAAACTCACCACATAATTAATGCTTTACTTCATTGGGGTCTAAAACTGTTCCCTTATCTTTTTTTGAAAGTATTATTAGGTAAACTCTCAGGTAGCTCACTGTATCTGAAAAGGTGTTTTCTGCCTGCATCTCTATTTGATGTGGCCACCTACATTGTTGCCTATTACAGATTTTTACAGATTTTATTATTACAGATTTTTTTGTTTTTTTTTTTGAGACAGGGTCTCTGTTGCCCAGGCTGGAGTGCAGTGGCAGGATCTTGTCTCACTGTAGCCTCCTCCTCCCGGGTTCAAGCGATTCTCCTGCCTCAGTCTCCCAAGTAGCTGGGATTACAGTGCATGTCACCACACCTGGCTAATTTTTGTATTTTTAGTAGAGATGGGGTTTCACCATGTTGACCAGGTTGGTCTTGAACTCCTGACCTCTGGTGATCCACCTGCCTCGGCCTCCCAAAGTGCTAGGATTACAGGCATGAGCCACTGAGCCTGGCTCACAGTTGATTCTTTACAGTTCCAATTTTCGTAAGCCAAAGATTTTAGAAGCTAGAAAGAGCCTTAAGAGATCACTTGATCCTTTCCTCTATTTTTGAGCAGGTAAAATATTTTTCCATTTAGCAGAGGAAGCAATCAATGCCCAGAAAGCCTGAAAGTTATTGAAGGTTTCACAGCCAGCAAGTAACCTCGTGCTGCAGGACTTGTGCCATTCTTGCTGCATGACCATTTATTACTAATCCTGACTCTTCCAGAAAATTGCAATGACAGTCAAAAAAGAGTAAACTATGTGATCATTGGTTGTTTTCTTTTTATCACACATCATGAATTCTGCTAGTCCTAACCATATTTTGATGCATTATTTATAAGAGCCATCTGGTCATAGGTTCCCAGAGAAAACTCTGGATTTTAAAAAAATCTGCTTTATTTTTCCAGGAAACACACTGCATAGCTCCAAATCTATTCTCTACCTGCTCATCAGGGATACACAAGGCAATTTGGATTCTTTTTAAAAATTGAAATGTAACTTAACCTAAAGTGCACAACTTTAAAAAAATTTTTTTAATTTTATTTATATATTATTATTATTATACTTTAAGTTCTGAGATACATGTGCAGAACGTGCACGTTTGTTACATAGGTATACACCTGCCATGGTGGTTTGCTGCACCCATCAACCCATCATCTACATCAGGTATTTCTCCTATTGTTATCCCTCCCCCAGTGCCCCAACCCCTCAACAACTTATTTTTGTTTTGTTTTTTTATTTTTTATTTTTTTT
>NW_016107800.1:714399-720167 GCF_001604975.1 Cebus imitator
TTTTTTTAAAATCAATTTACACTTCCAATAAAAAGATGAAAAGATGAAAGCCCAGGCTGAAGTGCCGTGGTGTGATCTGGGCTCACCGCAACCTCGGCCTCCCGGGCTCAAGTAATTCTCCTGCCTCAGCCTCCTGAGTAACTGGGATGACAGGCACCTGCCACCACGCCCAGCTAATTTTTGTATTTTTAGTAGAGATGGGGTTTTGCCATGTTGTTCAGGCTGGTCTCAAACTCCTGACCTCAGGTGATCTGCCTGCCTCAGCCTCCCTAAGTGCTGGGATTACAGGTGTAAGCCACCTTGCCCAGCCAAAGTGCACAACTTCTAAGTGGACAACATAATATTTTTGCATGTCTATGTACCATGTAACCACCACTTAGATCAACATATAGATTGTTACTAGCACCTCTGAAGAATCTTTTGTGTTCTATACTAGTCAGCAGCCTCTAGGAATAACCACTGTTTTGACTTTTATCACGACAAGTTAGTTTTACCTATTTTCGAACTTCATTTTTATTTAATCAGACAGTGTGTATTATATTGTATTTGTTTTCTGTCACTCAACACTATGTCTGGGAAACTATTAGCCATATTCTAAAGATGCAATTCATCTTCTGGCTCAAGTCCTCAGGGAATCTGTCAAAACCAGGTACATGCTGTGCTAGCTGTACACAGGTATGCATAGTCTAAAAGCAGGCAGTTGAGAAAGGAACTTCCTTAAATGACTAAAATAGAATAACCAACCTATGCTGCTCTTGTTGCTTTACTCTTGCTTCATCAATTTCACTTTCATCCCTGCTTTGAAATGGGCTCTGATCCACCTAGTATTTTCTTTTCTTCTCCCATTAATGGGTAAATAGCTTATGCAATTTTTCTTATTTATATCCAGCATTCCCCATTGATCCTCCACAATAATTGGTCTAAAAGGTATAAATGGCCTCAAGCCACCGTTTGATGCGGTCCTCTATTGTCAGCAACAAGCGCATTATTGGGGCTGGGTGTCATAGCCCATGCCTGTAATCCCAGCACTTTAGGAGGCCAAGGCAGGCAGATCACTTGAGGCTAGGAGTTTCAGACCAGCCTATCAACATGGTAAAACTCTTTCTCTATTAAAAATATAAAAATTAGCTGTGTCTGGTGGCAGGCGCATGTAATCCCAGCTATTGGGGAGGCTGAGGCAGGAGAATTACTTGAACCCAGGAGGCGGAGGTTGCAGTGAGCTGAGATCATGCCACTGCATTCCAGCCTGAGCAACAGAGTAAGATCCTGTCAAAAGGGAAGGGGAGAGGAGGGGAGAGGGGAGGCGAGGGGAAAAGAGAGAAAGAAAAGCATTATTATGCTGCATATTCAGCAGATATTTAGTGAGCACATATACTCTTTAATGTATTTTTCTAGGTGTTGTGGGGGACTACAAAAATATAGCAAGCATGGGTTCTACCCTTATGAACATTCAGTCTAGCAGAGAAGTGGTATAGAACAGATATCTACATAAAAGATCGTAATATAAGCTGTAAAGTATTAAATGACACCACTTGAGTTAAAAGAGAAAAGATGTTATTCGCATAGCTCAGAGGGAAAGTTAACTTCTCGCCAGGGTGGTGTCAAGGCGGGGGTGTATTCATACTGCAAGGATTAGGAGAAGTAGGAAGCCCTGACAAGATAGGCTTAGTCACACAGTGGATGGGGGAAGGGCATTTTAGATAACCATAGGACAAGGACCCTGAATTGGGAAATTATGCAGCATATACAGGGAGTGGCTGTGCAGTCTGACCCAAGAACAGGGCAAATAATGAAGAAACTGTGGCCCCAGGTGCTCATGGACTACCCAGAGCCACAGCACCAGAGAGCCCTAGAATGGGCATGGAATCCCAGGCATTTTCCTTCTTCAGTGTGCCCATCATATGACTAAGTCAACATTTTAGTCACTGCTCTGCCTTATGCACCACAGCCCATTATATATTGTCCATTAAGTAACTGACTCAACAAACATTTCTCGAATCTCTAGTACACTCTAGGCATAATTGGACGGTATGGTCTCCAAGGCTGATTTGATATGTGTTATAAAACACTTTTTCCCAAGTGGGGAATAGGGCTAATATAACATTGGGCTAAGACAGATTGTCTTTGTCTTTGTTAGAATTTTATTGAGTAATACTTCAGAACAAATACCAGAAATAACAAAGACAATTGAATAAACCACAAAAAAGGGTCTCTGTATCATGTTTTTCTACATGACATCAATACACTGAGTCTTACAATCACTGCCCATGTGGTTTTTCCGTAACTACGCTTACTTGTGTTTTAGCAAGGACTTATACAAGAGGATATGAAACCCTCCATCCTTGAGCGAAAGTTTAAAAGCATTCCTAATATTATATTACAGCAAGACTCACTTCCGTTTAGCTTATCAACCACCAAAAGACATTTCCCCTTTGTACTTGTTATGTTTCAGTGTAACTATGGAGACATAGCACTTTCCATGCAAGTGACACACATGATTTTGGTTTAAGGTACTCATTTTCTGAGAAACATTTTAAAATGTGGTCACTGTTTAAAAAATTGTGGTCACTATGAGATCTTTGAGCTACTTTGGCATTTCAACGTAAATCCAAAACATTTGTTAGTAATATTCATGAGGGAAGAGTTAAATACCAGGGATTATGGGTTCTATCTAATTCCATCAAACTATTCCTACTTAAAGCTTTGGTGGGGGGGGAGGAAATTATTAATTGAACAAATTAGTCTATCAGATATTTTTATCAATTGTAGGGTATATCAAGTTGAGTTTTGAGAGTTCTGTTTCCAGGTATATGGCAGGCTAGGAATTCAGACTGCACCTCCCACTGGAAACAATTAAAAAGGCTGAATTAAAAAAAAAAAAAATCCTAAACCTCTTAGAAGCCTTGAAGCATGGGCAAGAAAGAAAGAAATTACTAGGTCAAAGAGAAGTGAAGAAGGAATCCAGACAGGTAAATATGGACAACACTGTCCAGGTGTACAACACCTGGAGGCACCATTTGGATTCTCTTCACCTAAATGATGCTGTTGAGGCTGTTGGATGCTATGGCCCTGAGATTACTTTGCCCTGAGGGCTTTTGCTCAACCCGATTAACTGCAGCTTTGGCTTCACAGTGGCTTCAGAGACAGAAGGGAAAGCCCAGGGCTTGGAGAGTCCCATAGGAGACCATTATCTCTATAAAGCTTGGACTCCTTAGGTGGAGATGAAAACCAGCATACCTGTTCATCCTCAGGGTCCTGCTTCCTGTGGAGCTAGGCAGAACTTATACTAAAAAGCACTGTCACTAAAAGACTGTGACTTGTGATGATCTACAGCCAAAACACATCCATAAAAGCCTCAAGCTATTACTGTAAGTTGAGTAGGCAGGCCCCAGGTGCATGGAAGAAACAAATACAAATCCTCTCTGGAGGAATCTACCTCAATAACTCACAAATTATTTTCTAAGGAAATTGGGCAGCTCACAGGAACAAACATTAAGCACTCAAAGAAATGCTACTATAGAAACGAAAGCCCGAAGAAACCACATACAAAAGAATTAAATGGAAAACATCTACAAATATTTGAGATATCTACATTATCAGACATACAAGGTGAAAAACCATTTTACTTCATTAAGAAAAGAAATACAGAAGGCCAGGCTCAGTGGCTCACGCCTGTAATCCCAGCACTTTGGGAGGCCGAGGAGGGCGGATCACGAGGTCAAGTGATCAAGACCAGCCTTGCCAACATGATGAAACCCCGTCTCTACTAATAATACAAAATTAGCTGGGCATGGTGGCACGTGCCTGTAGTCCCAGCTCCTCGAGAGGCTGAGGCACGAGAATCGCTTGAACCCAGGAGGCAGAGGTTTCAGTGAGCTGAGATCACGCCTCCGCACTCCAGCCTGGTGACAGAGCAAGACACCTTCTTAAAAAAAAAGAAAGGAAGAAAGACAATACCTATTTAGACGGGTGAACACCACCGAGGAAGCATCATTAAAGTCTCTTTTCTCCCTGCGCTCAGGTCTAAGGCAGCCTCCTAAAGAGCCGGAACAGCTGAGGAATCTCTTTATTGGAGAGTTGAGCTTTGAAACAATCAATGAGAGCCTGAGGAGCCATTTTGAGCAATGGGGAACGCCCACGGACTGTGTGGTCATGAGAGAGATCCAAGTGCTCCAGGGGCTTTGGGTTTGCCACCTATGCCACTGTGGAGGAGGTGGATGCAGCCGTGAGTGCAAGGCCACACAAAGTAGATAGAAGAGTTGTGGAAACAAAGAGAGCTGTCTCAAGAGGAGATGCTCAAAGACCAGGTGCCCACTTAACTGTAAAGAAGATATTTGTTGGTGGCATTAAAGATGACGTTGGCCTGGGTGCGGTGGCTCACGCCTGTAATCCCAACACTTTGAGAGGCCAAGGCAGGCAGATCACCTGAGGTTGGCAGTTCGAGAGCAGCCTGACCAACATGGAGAAACCCTGTCTCTACTAAAAATACAAAATTAGCTAGGCGTGGTGGCAGGTGCCTGTAATCCCAGCTACTCAGGAGGCTGAGGCAGGAGAATCGCTTGAACCTGGGAGGCAGAGGTTGCGGTGAGCTGAGATTGTACCATTGCACTCTAGCCTAGGCAACAAGAGCTAAACTATGTCTCAAAAAAAAAAGAACACTGAAGAATGTCACCTGAGAGATTATTTTCAGCAATAGGGAAAAATTGAAGTGACTGAAATCATGACTGACCAAGACAATGGCAAGAAAAGGGGCTTTGCCTTTGTAACTCCTGACGACCATGACTCCGTGGATAAGACCGTCATTCAGAAATACCATACTGTGAATGGCCACAACTGTGAAACTAGGAAAGCCCTGTCAGAGCAAGAGCTGGCTAGTGCTTCATCCAGCCAAAGAGGTTGAAGTGGCTCTGGAAACTTTGGTGGTGGTCGTGGAGGTGGTTTCGGTGGGAATGACAACTTTGGTCACAGATGAAACTTCAGTGGTCATGGTGGCTTTGATGGCAGCTGTGGTGGCGGTGGATATGGTGGCAGTGGGGATGGCTATAAGTGATTTGGTAATGATGGAAGCAATTTTGGAGGTGGTGGAAACTATGATAATTTTGGCAATTACATCAGTCTTCAAATTTCATACCCGTGAAGGAAAGAAGCTTTGGAGGCAGAAGCTCTGGCCCCTATGGTGGTGGAAGCCAATACTTTGCCAAACCACAAAACCAAGGTGGCTGTGGCGGTTCTAGTAGCAGCAGTAGCTATGGCAGTGGCAGGAGATTTTAATTAGGAAACAAAGCTTAGCAGGAGAGGAGAGCCAGAGAAGTGACCCAGGGGAGCTACGGGTTACAGCAGATTTGTGAACTCAGCCAAGCACAGTGGTGGCAGGGCCTAGCTGCTGCAAAGAAGACATGATTTAGACAAATACTCATGTGTATGGGCAGAAAGCTCGAGGACTGTATTTGTCTAATTGTATAACAGGTTATTTTAGTTTCTGTTCTGTGGAAAGTGTAAAGCATTGAACAAAGGGTTTTGATGTAGATTTTTTATTGTATACCATGCTGTTGATTGCTAAATGTAATAGTCTGATCATGACCCTGAATAAATGTCTGTTTTTTTTTCAATGTGCTGTGTAAAGTTACTCTACTATGAAGCCATCTTGGTAAATTTCCCCAACAGTGTGAAGTTAGAATTCCTTCATAGTGATACCAGGTTCCTTTTTTTTTTTTTTTGAGACAGAGTTTTGCTCTTGTTGCCCAGCCTAGAGTACAATGGCACAATTA
>NW_016107800.1:724028-735286 GCF_001604975.1 Cebus imitator
AAAAAAAAAAAAAAAAAAAAAAAAAAAAAAAAAAAAAAAAAAAAAAATTCAGTCTCCATAGAGACTGTCAAAAATTACCAGTGCCAACTACATTTCAAGTCGTCATGGTGGGGCATCGGGAAAAGTTTCCAATTAGCAATAATCGTGCCTTGGATAAACCTCATTGGCTACAATACTGCCACTGTGCAAACCTTCCTTTACTTTGTTTTTCTGATGAGAATCAGCAACACGAACATGTTGCCATAATTTTTTTGAGCAATAGTATTCTTTAATGCAAAGAGTCAAACCCAAAGAGTCCAATCCAAACAAAATAATTTAGACCACAGAGTCCAGACTAGTTTTCCCCATTTCTCAAAATAACTAGAACTGAGTACACGTCAAATCTTCACTTTTCTTTGTATTATATAGACACTGTCATAAATGCGAGAGATTCTTCACTTTTCAGGTCAAACTTTCGCCATCCTTTGCTCCTGTTATATGTAACAGATGAACAATTACTTTTCATTAACTATGAAACAAAATAGATTAAGTGAAGACAATTTTATGTAACTTCTCACAGCTTCAAGTGCCATATAAGGAAGGATTTAAGAGTATTTATAACAGCTTATCCAGTACATGAGTTTCCATTAAACTACTTAACACAAATCTTAATTTATAGAAAAATTTAACCAATGCCAAGATCACCTAAAGTTAAGTTATTCCAATCAGTCAAAAACCCAAAAATCTTGTATAGGAAAAAAAAAAGAGCAAAGGAAACTAGTATTCTATATTGCCCTGGAATCGTGCCTATTCTGAGGGTTCAGTTTCACCTAATTGTCCTAAAATAGTGCACCCAGTCACACAATTAAAACTACCTAATAGGGTATGAGACTGATGATTGGCTGGACGGACTACGTGTGGTTAGGAAATCCCTATTACTGAACTGTTGGCCCCCGGCATGTGACATTTATCAGAAGCTGGGCAATCTACCCACGATTTCTGATTAAAAAAAAAAACTTTAAAAATATTCTTAAAAAAAATATTCTTCAAGTTTCCACATTAAAAATAACCTTATGTATGTAAGAATACAGAAAAATGTGGAAGAGTTACTCCCATTAGGCTGGCCTTGAGTGGATACACTGTGTTTACAAAATGTTTTGATACCAGATAAGCAGTACTAATGACGGCATATGACACAGTTATCATGAACCACGTGTAGTCTAAGGAGAACTTTCAGTGTATCAGAGTGGCCCACATGTTGCGATTTATCCTTCAAATTTCATGTCAGAATCAAAACTGAAGAAAAAGAAAACACTCTGAAACCCAAGCAAGTCATTTGAGGCCTGAGTAATGGGGCCTCTTGCAAAAAAGAAAACGAGAAAGAGAGAGATTAACACATTTTTGAGAAACAGGTTTTGGTTTGAGAGCACTACTGCAGCTGTTTAATTCATGTGCTGATGGAGTTCAGGTATGTAGACATTTACAGTAAGTTTTCACCAATGATTTTTACCAAGTAGTTTCACACATACATTTTCTGAAGCTGCATTTTAGTGATTAAAGTAACACTTTAGACAACTGGATTATGTCTTAGTTGTCCTGCTATGTCTGAATGTTACAGCAATTGAGAACTCTGATGTAGAGAGGGTAGATTGTCACCTAAAGAGTAACATTCCCAGGTGCAGTGGCTCATGTATGTAATCCCAGCACTTTGGGAGGCTGAGGCGGGCGGATCACGAGGTCAGGAGACCGAGACCATCCCGGCCAACTTGATGAAACCCCCTTTCTACTAAAAATACAAAACTTAGCTGGGTATGGTGGCACATACCTGTAATCCCAGCTACTCGAGAGGCTGAGGCAGAGAACTGCTTGAACCTGGGGGGCGGAGGTTGTGGTGAGCCGAGATGGTGCCATTGCACTGCAGCCTGGGCAACAAGAGCGAAACTCCGTCTCAAAACAAAACAACAACAACAAAAAAGAGTAACATTCTCCTGAAAAGGCAATAACTTTCCTTATAAGAAGCAACAGATAAAGTCTAGTAGGCATGATTTCATATATTCCATTTTGATTGCTTAAGTTTTCAACGGAGCAGTATTCTATTTCAAGGCCATTCTGTTGCAAAACCTTGTTCTGCGGTTGTAACGTAGCTGCTGTGTCTGTTGTAAACCAGAGAAGACAGCATAGAGACAGAGGAGAAAAAAGTATTCTTTATATATACGTATTTTTGAGACAGGGTCTCATTCCGTTGCCCAGGCTGGAGTGCAGTGGTGCTATCATAGCTCACTGAAGCCTCAGCCTCCTGGGCTCAAGCGATCCTCCCACCTCAGTCTCATGAGTAGCTGGGCCTGCAGGCATACGCTATTATGCCCAGCTAATTTTTTCATTTTTAGTAGAGATGGGGGTTCCACTATGTTGCCCAGGCTTATCCTGAACTCCTCAACTCACGCAGTCCTCCCTCCTCAGCCTCTCAAAGTGCTGGGATTACAGGTGTGAGTCACCATGCCTGCCCAGGAGAAACAGTATTCTATGTAACTTTTACATGAAGGTCTTTTAGTAGATGACACATTTTTGTTATTGTTGTTGCTTTGAGACACGTCTCACTCTCTTGCCCAGGCTGGAGTGCAGTGGTGCAGTCATGGCTCACTATAGCCTCCACCTCGTGGGGCTCAGGCGATCCTCCCACCTCAGCCTCCCAAGTAGCTGAGATCACAGGTATGGTCCACCACATCTGGATAATTTTTTAAAGAAATTTTTTGTAGAGACAGGATTTTATCATATTGCTCAGGCTGGTCTAGAACTCCTAGGCTCAAGTGATTCACCCGCCAAAATGTTGTGATTATAGGTGTGGCCAGGCATGGTGGTTCACACCTGTAACCTAAGCAATTTAGGAGGCCGAGGTGGGTGGATTACCTGAGGTCAGGAGTTTGAGACCAGCCTGGCCTACATGGTGGAACCTCCATCTCTACTAAAAATACAAAAATATTAGCTGGGTGTGGTGGCATGCACCTATAATCCCAGCTACTCGGGAGGCTGAGGCAGGTGAATGACTTGAACCTAGGAGATGGAGGTTGCAATGAGCCAAGATTGCGCCCCTGCATTCTAGCCTGGGCAACAAGAGGGAAACTCCATCTCTGGGGGGAAAAAAAGGAGAGATTACAGGTTTGAGCCACTGTGCCTATAAAACAAAAAAATTATAAGTTTTCTGAGCGTCTACTCTGAATGAGCCCTGTTTTTATTAAAGATTAAGGTGGTCGGCTCCTGCAGAGACTCTACAGTTTAGGATAAAACAGGATTATAGACAAGTAATCATATAAATAAATGATTGTCCTTTTTATAAGAAAATTGTAAAGATTAATGAAATAACAACAGTTGATCATCATTGATCGAGTACCAATAAGGTATATGGTCCTACACAATTCCTTTTGGGGTTTCAGGGTCTGAGATGGGGTTTAGGAATAAAAATTGGGAGACAAGAAATCTATCACATAAACTAATTGTCTTGGGTCAAGGTTATTATTGGCTGATCAAGGAAAGGGAATATGTCTGTGAAATTTCCTTTGTAAAAACCTACTTGTGGCCGGGCGCGGTGGCTCACGCCTATAATTCCAGCACTTTGGGAGGCCGAGGCGGGTGGATCACGAGGTCAAGAGATTGAGACCATCCTGGTCAACATGGTGAAACCCCGTCTCTACTAAAAATACAAAAAATTAGCTGGGCATGGTGGTGCGTGCCTGTAGTCCCAGCTACTGAGGAGGCTGAGGCAGGAGAATTGCCTGAACCTAGGAGGCGGAGGTTGCGGTGAGCTGAGATCGCGCCATTGCACTCCAGCCTGGGTAACAAGAGCGAAACTCTGTCAAAAAAAAAAAAAAAAAACCTACTTGTAAGGATATACATAGACATCTGAATGTTTTTGATAATGATGATTAATAATCATCCTATTCAAATACATAGGTTGTTATAAACTATATATTTAAGAACTGGGACAATGGTTCACAAAATGAATGACAGGTAGTATAATAAAAGATGTGAGATGTCCTTCAAACACTTATAGGCTTGATTATAAAATACTCGAAAAAGGGGGAAGGATTAGTATATACTTGGGGTTGTTTTTGGAGTGGAGCGAAGGTAGTTAATTAAAAAGCAAGCAAACAAAAAATGGTCAGGGTTTTCTCCCCAGTATTTCTGAATATGGACTAGGATTTATTAATATCTAAATAATTTCTCAGTTGTGAAGAAAAAAACAAAACAAAATAAAACAAACAAACAAAAAAACCCAGTTCTTCCATTGAGCTACCTCATGTCCAGGCCTTCTCTCAAGTCCTCAGCCTAGGCAAAAGTTATCTTTCCTTGATTTAGGGATGGGGTTTAACCATGTTGCTCAGGCTGATCTTGAACTCCTGGGCTCAAGCATACCTCAGCCTCTTGAGTAGCTGTGACTTTAGGAGCCTGCCACCATGCCTGGGTGGCTAAAAATAAAATTCCTGTTCCTATTCTCTCTGAAGTTATAGGTTTTTTTGTTTTTTGTTTTTAATAAAGACAGGGTCCCACTCTGTCACCCACATTGGAGTGCAATGGTGCGATCGTGGCTTACTGCAGCCTTCAAATTCTGGGCTCAAGTGATCCTCCTGCCTCAGCCTTCCCAGCAGGTAGGACTACAGGCATACAACACGATGCCCAGATAAAGTGATATATATATATACACATAAAAATAAAAGGACCTTACAAAAGTTTCTCAGAGGCATCTGCACAGTTCTCAAAAAAAAAATAGCATTGTAACTTCCCAATGAAAAAAATTTAGACCAAAAAGAAAAATATTGAGTAAGATTTCTTAGGTCCCAGACATGAAGTTTCCCAGGAATGATAAGCTAATAATCATGGTCCAAGGCTTTTCACAGTCTCTTCACAAACAAAACATATATCACTAGTGTCTTTCTTGTTTCAGGCCTGGAAAATGACAAATTTTACTCAACAGCTGCTTAACATATGGAACAAAGCCTTGTCTCACAGGCGGTGCACTCATTTAAGCCACACATCTTTCTCTCTTAATTCAAAGTGGCAGTAGGGACAAGAGCTAAGTTTTTGCAAGATATTTTCAGAGACACTCTAGTTAGCAGCTTAGTTATATCCAGTCTAGATGGCACTCTTGTTTACCCATGTGGACTTCTGGTTCAGTTATTCAAATTCTTTGAATTCCTCGGTTCTGAGGACTAGGGTGGGCATTATCGATTCTTCCCAAAACTTTCATCTGTAACTATTTCCAATAGACTCTAATCCCCAAATGTGCTGGTTTCCATTTCCCTGTTGCTTTGGAAACCTCTGCATAAAATTGATTAGAGTCTGTTTTGTATTTGGTAGTTCTTCATAAATAGATTCACTATGTTCTCTAGGTATAGACATGAAAATTTGTTTTCTTGATTATTTTTAGATATAGAACTTGCTAACATTCTAAAATTATTTTTCTAAAATATGTGTCTTAATTGTAGTAATAAAGCTTCTGAATTAGATTTTATAGATCATAGTAAATTTATATAGGCAATGTCTTAGACTTTGCATACGTTCTATAGAAAAATAAAACCAAACCAGCCAGGCATGGTGGCTCACGCCTGTAATCCTAGCACTTTGGAAGGCCAAGTTGGATGGATCATCTGAGGTCAGAAGTTTGAGACCAGCTTGGCCAACATGGTGAAACGCTGTCTCTACTAGAAATACAAAAATTAGCTGGGCATGGTGGTGGTGCATGCCTGTAATCCCAACTACTCAGGAGGCTGAGAAAGGAGAATCACTTGAACCCGGGAGGTGGATGTTGCAGTGAGCCAAGATCATGTCACTGCACTCCAGCCTGCATGAGAGAAGTGAGACTCCAACTCAAAAAAAAAAAAAAAAAAGAAAAAATCCAGGCCAGGTGCAGTGGCTCACGCCTGTAATCCCAGCACTTTGGGAGGCCGAGGCGGGTGGATCACAGGGTCAGGAGTTTGAGACCAGCCTGGCCAAAATGTTGAAATCCTGTCTCTAACAAAAACACAAAAATTAGCTGGGCGCGGTGGCACGTGCCTGTAATCCCAGCTACTCAGGAGGCTGAGGCAGGAGAATCGTTTGAACCTGGGAGGCGGAGGTTGCGCTGAGTCAAGATTGCGCCATTGCACTTCAGCCTGAGTGACAGAGTGTCTGTCTCAAAAAAAAAAAACAATCCAAATCTAAGTAAGTAAAATAAAGGGTCAACTGAACAACCCAGCAGGGAACACTCTCCCAAAGCTGCAATCGCTTCTTACCCTAAATTATAGTTTCACTACTGGACGTATTTTCATTCTGCTTCCTTTTTTTAGTTTCTTCCTTAGATCTATTCCTTACATATATTTACAGATTATAACACTAACCTCTACCAACTTTCTCCTAATGCAACTTGGCCAGTTTCACTGAACTCTTTTCTTTTTCTTTTTTAGATGGAGCCTTACTCTGTCGCCCAGGGTAGAGTACAGTGGCATGATCCTGGCTCACTGCAACCTCCACCTCCCAAGTTCAAGAGATTCTCCTGCCTGAGCCTCCCAAGTAACTGGGACTACGGGTGCCCACCACCATGCCTGGCTAATTAAAAACCAATAAATAGATCATTGCTATAACATAAAGTCTTCAGGCCACTGCCTTTTGTATGATATGGGGCACTTAGAGTTCAATGAGGTCAGATGCAGTGGCTCACACCTGTAATCCCAGCATTTAGGGAGGTCAAGGTGGGTGGATCACTTGAGGCCCAGGAGTTCAAGACCAGCCTGGCTAACATGGTAAAACGCCATCTCTACTAAAATACAAAAATTAGCCAGGCCTTGGAGGCGGGTGCCTGTAATCCCAGACACTCCAGAGTCTGAGGTAGGAGAACGGCTTGAACCCGGGAGGCAGAGGTTGCAGTAAGCCAAGATCATGCCACTGCACTCCAGCCTGGACGACAGAGCGAGACTCCGTCTAAAAAACAAAACAAAACAAACAAAAAACAAAACAACAACAACAACAAAAAAACCCCACAATGTCATACCTACATAGTCAACTAAATACCCCTGCTTGGGTTTTTTGTTTGTTTATTTGCATTTTTTAATACTCCTGTTTTGGCTTTGAAGAGTACAACAGTTTTAGAGTAGGGAAGTTCAGAAAATCCTTCCTGTATCATTTTCACAATAGAAAACGTGACTTAGTAATCATTCAATAGTTGCCATATTTTCTTGTTTAAAATTTAAGAGGCAGGGCACAGTGGCTTATGCCTGTAATACCAGCACTTTGGCTGGGCAGATCACTTGAGCCCAGGAGATGGAGCCCAGCCTGGGCAACGTGGCAAAATCCCCTCTCTACAAAAACAATTCAAAAAATTAGCAGGATGTGGTGGCTCATGCCTTTATTTCCCGCACTTTGAGAGGCTGAAGCAGGTAGATTGCTTGAGCCCAGCCTGGGCAACATGGCAAAACCTCATCTCCACAAAAATTTAAAAAAATTAGCCAGACATGGTGGCGCACACCTGTAGTCCCAGCTACTCAGGAGGCTGTGGTGGGAGGATCACCTGGACCCAAAGGCCAAGGCTGCTATGAGTTGTGATCCACCACTGCACTCCAGTCTCAGCTACGGAGTGAGAACCTGTCTCCAAAACAAAAACAAACAAAACAAAAATCTTTATGAAAGCTTATTCAATATAATTAGTCATCAGGGCAATGTAAATTAAGACTACAATTATATACCATTATATGCCAATTAAAACAGCAAGAATTTTTTTTTTTTGATACAAATTTCATCTTTTTTTTTTTTGAGACAGAGTCTCTCTCTGTCACCCAAGTTGGAGTGCAGTGGTGCAATCTCGGCTCACTGCAACCTCCACCTACTGGGCTCAAGTGATCCTCCTGCCTCAGCCTCCAGAGTAGCTGGGATTACAGGAGCCCACCACCACGTGGGGCTAATTTTTGTATTTTTAGCAGAGACAGGGTTTCACCACGTTGGCCAGGCTGGTCTTAAACTCCTGACCTCAAATGATCTGCCCGCCTTGGCCTCCCAAAGTGCTGAGATTACAGGTGTGAGCCACTGCACCTGTCGAGATTATTGTATAGTTTTCCATTGCAGCACTATACCATGGCTCTTCTATCGACAGGTGTTTAGTTTTTGAACAATGAATCAATGAACATCCTAGTTGTGTCTTCTGGTGCAGCGGATTTCAGTATTTTATGACCAGTATTCACAGTGAGAAATAATTTTACATTCAGACCCTGCATATGCATACATGCCTGGGAAATAGACTCTGAGGCACGGATTTGTACCCAGGACAGTTATTGGGGATTGTTTTGGGATCAGCACCTGTATAGAAGTGAAGGAAGCAGGATGAAGTAAAGGGAGAAGTTGGGCTTGCAATGAAGTGGCAGCAAAGGCCTCAGCTGATTCCACCCTAGTTGGGATGATCCCTGAGAGTTATTTCAAACTGCTACAGGGGATCAAGCCTTTATATACCTGCACTGACCAGTTACTGGATGCAGCTGCACCCAGGAAGCTCTCTTGGAGAAAGTCCTAGAGAGGACACAGTTAAAAGCTGTTGGCTGCCAACAGTCCCAGCAGCTGGAAGAAGAGTTGCTTCAGTATTGAAGAGGGAGAATCTAGGTGGCACACCATGGCAGTCAATATATAGCTAGATAGATAGACAGATAGAGATAAAATTCACAAAACAATCCTTACCATTATATTTTCTGTTCTATCTCATTTTAATATAATGTTTGCCACAACCCTTAGATTGATTTCAAATTCAACAAACAACACCTCCCACCAAAAAAAAAAAAAAAAGGCAAAGAAAAAAATGACCTGTGTAATTATATCATCTCGTTGGCCTGACATCAAGGATTCTGTCAATCTCTTTTCTTCAACTCTCCCATCCATTACCTTCCAGCGAGCACTGCACAGGTAGGAGCAGTTTGCATTGCCTGATTGTACCATCTTTAAAAGCCTTTCTTCCAGCCAGGCATCGTGGCTCATGCTTACAATCCCAGCACTTTGGGAGACTGAGGTGGGTGGATCACCTGAGGTCAGGGCTTCAAGACCAGCCTGAGCAGCACGGTGAAACCCCATCTTCACTAGAAATACAAAATTAGCTAGGCGTGGTGGCACATACCTGTAATCCCAGATACTTGGGAGGCTGAGGCAGGAGGATTGCTTGAACCTGGGAGACAGAGGCTGCAGTGAGCTAAGAACGTGCCATTGCATTACAGCCTGGGTAGCAATAGCAAAACACCATCTCAAAAAAAGAATAATAATAATTTAAAGAGAAGAAAAAAAAAGCCTTTCTTCCATTTCAGATCTAATATAGTCAAGTAAAAGATAGCCTCATCTCAACTTGACTTCCTTCTGTTTCTCTTTTAGCATAATTTTAAACTATGTAAGTTATTATTATGACATAATCCTATTACATCAATAAGATGACGTTTATTAAAATTAAATATGCCATTAAGATAATTACAACCAAATATGAATACTTGCAGGGTTATGAATGGGTAATGTAGAGGAAGCATATCCATTTCTAGGAGATAATAATGTGATGCTGACACTAGAGAGCCTAAAATAGCTTTTGGGAATTATTTAACGAGATAACCACCTTAAAGAGGCTTTAGACATCTTTCTTGTTTTAAATTTAAATGTTTATTATCAAAAGTGTATTATTATCCAAATCTTGAATAAGCTAATTGTTAGAGTTTCTCCCTTCTGGACTAACTGTACTCTTGATTTAGTGAGCTTGATATAACTGTTCAATTTATTTGTCTGCGTGCACATATGTAGGAAAGGAGAACAAGATGCTTTTAGGGGCAGCAGAAGCTGAAATGCTTTCTCTCAATTAAAAGGCTTGTGTTGATAGTCTGAAAGTGTTCCATATGAGAGACTGTCTCCACCACACTAGAGAGGGCAGGGAAGAGAGAGGCACAGGCCTTAGCGCCCTGCTCTTCTTAAAAGGTAACATCAGGACTGGACATTGATGAACTTTCCACCAGGAACAGAAAGAAAGGAGAGTAGGAAGCTAGCAATCTCGAATGACGTCTGGAACAACTGATCATATTTCTTTAGAAAGATCAGCCTGGCAACACGGAGATGGATGGATTGAAGAGAGAAAGACAAGAGATAGGAAATCCCGCTGGGCATGGTGACTCACGCCTGTAATCCCAGCACTTTTGGAGGTTGAGATGGGTGGATCACTTGAGGTCAGGAGTTCGAGACCAGCCTGGCCAACATGATGGAACTTCGTCTCTACTAAAAATGCAAAAATTAGCTGGGCATGGCAGCACATGCTAGTAATCCCAGTTACTCAGGAGGCTGAGGCAGGAGAATAGCTTGAACCTGGAAGGTAGAAGTTGCAGTGAGCCAAGATTTTGCCACTGTACTCCAGCCTGGGCAACAGATCAAGTCTCAAAAAAAAAAAAAAAAGAGAGAGAGAGATAAGAAATCCAATTAAATGACTACTGTAAAATTTTGGACTAAAAAAACCACAAAAGATGTGGGGTTGAACTAGGTCAGTGGGAATGCGGCGGATGGAGAAATGAGGGAGGATACTATTGATGTTAAGGAGATACCAATTGTTTTTCAAGATTGATCAGGTGTCAGTGCATGAGGGAAAAACGAGTTGATGACTCAGGTTTTGACTTTTTTATTTTTTTTTCAATTGAGATGGAGTCTTGCTGTGTCCCCCAGGCTGGAGTGCAGTGCATGGAGGAAAAAGAAGTTGATGACTCAGGTTTTGACTTTTTTTTTTTGAGATGGAGTTTCGCTATGCTGCCCAGACTAGAGTGCAGTGGCTGGATCCTGGCTCACTGCAACCTCTGACACCTGGGTTCTAGTAATTCTTCTGCCTCAGCCTCCAGAGTAGCTGGGACTACAGGCGCACGCCACCATGCCCAGCTAATTTTTGTATTTTCGGTGGAGACAGGGTTTCACCATGTTGGCCAGGCTGGTCTTGAACTCCTAAAAAGTAATTTAAGTCTCCACAGGAGGCTTTAGCTTTTAGGTGCATGGTGAGTTAAACTATATTCAGGAAATGAGAAATTATAGGAGAAACAGATTTGTGAGAAAGATAATGACTTTGCCTTCGAAATGCTGACTTTCAGATACAGTTGGGACTGACCTACCTGGAGGCAGCTGAATACACGCAATACTGAAATGCAGGAAAGAGGTATGGACAAAAGACATGTGTGTCTCCTATTTTGAGTGATAATATAGACAGAAAACAGGAGAGTTTTTTTTTTTTTGAGACGGAGTTTCGCTCTTGTTACCCAGGCTGGAGTGCA
>NW_016107800.1:735464-737708 GCF_001604975.1 Cebus imitator
AGAGACAGGGTTTCACCATGTTGACCAGGATGGTCTCGATCTCTTGACCTCGTGATCCACCCGCCTCGGCCTCCCAAAGTGCTGGGATTACAGGCTTGAGCCACCGCGCCCGGCCCAGGAGGGTTTTTTTTTTTAAAGTTTATTCTCAATTGCAGGTGTTTCCCCTTGCTGGCAGAGTTCCTTTAAGTTTTGACAATAAAAAGGGCGTTCCTGCTGTCCACCCTTGGAGGATGCATGTCTGAGCCAATCAATAAAAAGAAAAGGCTCGTGGTGTCTGATTTGTTCTGCTTCGAGTTTCCCAAATAGCCAAGCTGTAACAACAGTGCTGAGTTCATGAGAAAAGCTGACTCATATTTCCTGCAAGTCAGCACAGATATCCATCCTTCCAAATAATTTGAACCTTTGGTCACTCCCAAAAAGGGTCAAAATGTTGGAACAATTTATGAGCATCTCTCTCATTTGTTATATCTATTAAAAAGATGCAAAGTAAAAAACAAAAACAAAACAAAACAAAAAACCTTCCCTTCCTTATACCACTCTCTGCCCCATTCCCCAAACAACGATGTCCTCACCTTTCATAGAAAGTCCAGCTTCTTTCAGGGACAGTTCAAATGCCATTTATTTTGTCTATTTTGTCACCTTCAATTCTCACAATGAGAATTAATCATTCAACTCTCCTGGGCTCAACTTACCTGGGCTCCCAGGGCAACGAGTTTGTCCATCTAACATGGAATTTTTCGTAGTTTGACTTTTATTAAAGTTATGTGCCCAGGAACATACTTTTTGTCTCTCATGTGTGGTTTATCTGTCATTGTTTTCCTACTATGCCTAGTGCAGTGTTTAAGTGAATTTGTTGAAAGTTATGAAAATACTGCCTTACCACTTCAAGAAAGTTAGGGGAGTATACTTGGTGATCAATGACAGTTAAAGATATCTTATTTTTAAAATAACTCTCCTGTAGATAATTTAAAAGGTAAAAATTCAACTTACATGGAATTGCTGAAAGAGATAAAATCACTAACTTGAGGAAAATGTTGAGAAGTGATCATTTTCAAAAATGTGAAAAAGTGCTGATTCAAAGATATGACTCCTCAGATGGCCACTGAAAGGGCAGAGACAGCAGTGTCTCAGGCTGCTGCAGCTCTCTAGTGCTTGGTCACTCTTCTGAAGCACCAGGTTCAGAATTTGTCTTTTTTTTTTTTTTTTTTTTTTTGAGATAGGATCTTGCTCTTTTACCCAGGCCAGAATACAGGGGTGGGATCTTAGCTCACTGCAGTTTTGAACTCCGGGGTTCAAGCAGTCTTCCCAACTGGGCCTCCCAAGTAGCTAGGAATACAGGCATGTGCCACTATGTCTGCTATTTTTGTAGAGATGGGGTCTTGCTATATTGCCCAGGCTGGTTTCAAACTCCTGAGCTCAGGCGATCCTTCCACCTCGGTCTCTCAAAGTGCTCGTATTGCAGGCATGAGCCACCATGCCCAGCCAGAATTTGTCACTTCTAACATGACATTTCTTACTATTATCCTTGAAAATTATTCATATAATTTCTTTTTTTTTGCAACCTCCACCTCCTGGGCTCAAGTGATCCTCCCACCTCAGCCTCCCAAGTAGATGGGACTACAGGTGTGCACCACCATGGTGGGCTAATTTTTGTATTTTGGTAGAGACGGGGTTTTGCCATGTTGTTTAGGCTGGCAGATAATTTCTTTCAAAAATAATTTCATCATGTTTGTGTTTTTAAGAAACATATGGATAATTTGACCACATGGCTAATAAATTTTAGTTTTGGATTAAATACATTGGAATGTCACTCAAACACTGTTTCACAGTGAATACAATTCATCAATATGCATTCTGCTTTGGGACACATCTATATAGTTTCTAAAAGGCCATAGATCCCTGGTTGGTTTTCTCACCCATAAGGAAGCTCTGTAGCATAGCTATCAAGGATTGCTTTATAGGCCAGGTGCCATGGCTCATGCCTATAACTGCAACACTTTGGGAGACCGAGGAGGGTGGATCACCTGAGGTCAGGAATTCCAGACCAGCCTGGACAACATGGTGAATGGTGAAACTTCGTCTCTACTAAAATACAAAAGTTAGGCAGGTGTGGTGGTGGGTGTCTGTAATCCCAGCTACACGGGAGGCTAGATAATTGCTTGAACCTGGAAGGTGGAGGTTGCAGTGAGCTGAGATCCCGACGCTGCACTCCAGCCTGGGCGACAAAGCAAGACTCTGTCTTTT
>NW_016107800.1:737810-739095 GCF_001604975.1 Cebus imitator
TTTATAGAGGCTCCAGATTTTCATTTAAAGACGTGAGAAACTTCTGGTATAGCAATTAAGGTTCATAGATTTAACAGGTGGAGAGGATTAGGCTGTACAACAGCTTGCACTTCCATTGCTTTAAATGGTTATTGGTTTCATACTTTTCCTTCATGCATCATTCAAACCACAGCATTTTAAAATAGCTTCTAAGAAATAGCCGGATAGAGTTCCACATACAAAATATGACAATTTCAGAAATGGCATGGAGCCAAAATTTATTATCCAAAAAATTCTATTTGGCTCACGTCTACATTGTTAGAATCCCTTGCCCAAATCACATCTAGAGTTTAGGTTTGTTTAAATGTGACTATAGTCACATTTGCCCGGGGTGTTGAGGGAACTACCGACATGACTGTTAAGGGGGGCTCTGAGGTACGATACTTCCTGGGTACATAGTCAAATGCTGCATATTGGTTTTCTACTGTTTTTTAATATTGTTCTTTAAGACGTTATTTTCTCTGGTTAAAAAAGCCTTCACGCCTTTTAAACTTTTGAAAGGTTTCAGAATCCCATCCTGTATGCCACTTGCAACTATATACCTATTTTAATTGGTACTCTGCAGATGAAAATATTTGTGTGTATATATATATATATATATATATATATATGTATATACATTTATACAAAAGCACTAAAGGCAGGGCACAGTGGCTCATGCCTGTAATCCCAGCACTTTGGAAGGCTCTGGTGGGCAGATCAAGAGGTCAGGAGATTGAGATCATCCTGTCCAACATGGTAAAACCCCGTCTCTTAAAAAAATAAATCAATAAATAAAATAAAAAAGCAGTAAAAGAGTGCTTTTGCTGCTAGTGGAATATTTTGATAAACCAAGCTACTCCTCAAAGAGGAGCTGATCTGGTACATCCAGCAACACTTAAAACGAATGAAAGGCTAAATCTGCGGCCAGTGGGTAACAGAATAGAGAGGGTTCCCAGCTGGGCTTAAAAAAAGCTTTTTAATCATGCCTGTAAACCCAGCACTTTGGGAGGATGAGGTGGGTGGATCTCTTGACCCCAGGAGTTCAAGACCAGCCTAGGCAACATAGTGAGACATAGTCTCCACAAAAAATAGAAAAATTAGCCAGTTGTGGTGGTGGGCACCTGCAATCCCAGCTACTCCAGAGGCTGATGTGGGAGGATTGATTGAGCCTGGGAGGGAGGCTGTAGTGAGCCGTGATCAGGTCACTGCCATCCAGCCTGGAGAACATAGCAAGATTCTGTGTCAAGTTTTTTTTTTTTTTTTT
>NW_016107800.1:739245-743769 GCF_001604975.1 Cebus imitator
TCATGCTGTCACCCAGGCTGGAATGCAGTGGCACGATCTTGGCTCACTGCAGCCTTCGGCTCCGGGGCTCAAGCGATCCTCCCACTTCAGCCTGCAAAGTAGCTGGGACCACAGGCGCACACCACCACGCCCGGCTAAGTTTTTGTGCTTTTGGTGGAGACAGGGTTTTCGACATTTTGCCAGGCTGGTCTCGAACTTCTGAGCTCAAGCGATCCTCCCACCTCCGCCTCCCAAAGTGTTGGGATTACAGGCGTGAGCCAGAGCCTGGCCCCATTATTATTTTTTATAATCTTTATAGCATGTTTCTCCTAAAAATGTTAAGTATTTTTTAATTGTCCCTCTTCTTCCACTAGACAGCCGTTTCCTGAAAACGGACTTTTTCTGTTTCCCTCGCCACTCTGTGCCCTCTCCCTGAGCACCTTCTGTACCGATGAATGTGACTGAATGAATGAATACAATGAAAGAACCGGAGGTAGGAAATAAAGTTGTAAACTTGGTTAATAAAAGGCTATGCAATTTAGGAGAAGTTGACTTTAAAGCAGAGGCATTTTTAGGGTCCTGTTTCCTCCTGCACTTGTCCATGGAATAATGTCTAACACTATCTGGTAGTGTCCGGCACTACGCTGAATACTTTACAGGTGCTGTGCAATTTAACTCCGCAGCAGCCCTGCGGGGGCAATCGACCCTTCCTAGCCCCGTCTGCCGACAGCCATCCGCGGTGGAGAGCCGCGGCCAGGTTTAAGTAGGCCGCATCCAATTAATCCCAAAGTCATGGACACCCCGTCGGTCAACAGCAGGTGTTTGATCAACGTGCTTTCCGGAGAAACCCCCTAAATTCCCCGCTTTACCTTTCTCTCTGGGGACCGAAACCTACTCGTAGGTGGCTAGCCCGTGAGGGAGTTTCCTGGGGAGCCTGAGCACCTTTGGCGAAGGCGCAGCAGCTGCTCAGACCCACGACCTTGGCCAGGCGGCCTCAGGGCTTCCGGGGTGCCCGGGAGGAAGAAGCAGGGCAGTTGGCGCGAACCGGATGCCTGTGCCTCCGGGCGGCGAAAGCTGAGGGGTGGCCCGCTCCGCCCGGGTGGCCCGCTCCGCCCACGCTCGCCCCGGGCTCGGGATCTCCCAGCCCGAGGCGGAACCGCGGGGCGCCTCCCCGCCACCCCGAACGTCACGGCGAGGGCGGCGCGGCCCCGCCCACCGTCTCCGCCCACTCGTCGGCTCGGCGCTAGGACCCCGCGGCCCTCCACCCGGCCCTCTTCGCCCCCTCGGGCCGGACCCGGCCTTCGATTGGTCCCCGCGCGCGTCATTCCCGCCCTCGCCCCGCCCGTCACTGCCAAGATGGCGCCGGCCGCGGTGGCCGCGGCGGCTGGAGTCGGAGAAAGAGGCGGAGGCAGCGGCGGCCGCGAGGGGAGGGGAGTCCCGTCTGACTGAGTCGCCGGGCCTGGGCGGGCGGGGGTGCGGCGGGGGGCGGAGCGCCGGGCCGGGGATGAGCTAAGCGGGCTCGCGGCGCCGCGGCAGTCGGCCCCGCGTGTCCCGCCGCCGCGCGCGAGGGAATCCGGCGCCGCTCTCCAAGCTCGATCCGCCGCTCGCGCGGGAGCCAGCCGGGAGGTGAGTGCGGGGGCGGCGACGCGGGCAGCGGCGGCAGGTGGAGCTGTCACGGCCCGGAGAGGTGACAGCCGGGGGGCGCGGGAGCGGGGCCGGCCGGCTCGGGGAGGCGGCCAGACGGCCGCGACCTCGCCCGGAGCCCCTGCGCGCCGTGCGGTCCTCCGCGGCCCCGTCCGTCCCGGGGTGGCGCGGCGGTGCGGAGAGGAGCCCCCGCGCCTCTGCGTCGGACGCGCGCGGGGCTGCTGTGTTTTCATTCCCGATTTTCTATTCCAGGCTGGCCTGGGGCTGTTGTTATTTGGGAGTGGGGGCGGGGAGGGGGAGGTCCTGGATCTGGGATTTGACAAGCCCGTTACGTAAGTCGGAGGTGGCTCCCCGGAATCCCACCTGCTCGGTGTCTGAGCCCGGGGCGCCTGGAGGCCCGCTTTTCCTCCCGGGGTCTGCCCAGCCTTCCCCGGCCCGCGGGCACGGGCTCTGCGGGAGCCCGACCAGCGTCCAAGTTGGCCAGTGTTTTTCTAGTCTTTTTTTTCCGGGGGGGGGGCATGTGGGGGGAAGGGAACGGTTCCTGGTTACCACCATTCCCTTTGAAGTTTATCACTTTCTGGAGAGGGTGCAGGAAAAACAGTAGAAAGCTTGTGACCTAAAATTGGGTCGCAGCGACAGCTTTTCATTATCGTGCTTTTAAATGACAGATGTGCTGGAAGATTTTTGCTGTTGTTCCAATGTGCTTTTAATTCAAACGTATGGTTACGCCTAGAACCTTAGAGAGAGGTTTTGTTTTATAGGACAGTTATTTCTTGTTTGTAACAGCGGGACAGGCATCAGTCAACAGGCATGTATTTAATTGAGGAGAAAACGCGTGTCAGCCAGCTAGAGACCCGTGAGGGCAGAAATTGTATTACTCTGTGAATATGTTATTCTTTAAAATGTATTATACAGTAATGAAAAGAATAGCCCAAGTGTAAAAGAAGCAGTCTTACAAGATTACAAGCTGGTATTTGGAGTGTATATAGTCTCATTCTTTTTTCTGCTTACCCTAGTCTCTACCTCTTCTCTCCTTGGGGGAGGTGGTGAAGACACCTGTAAACAGAATAGCCCAGTTTGCACTAATTTATTATAGTACATTTTGGATTGCTTTAAAAAGTATTCTGGGGGACCTAAGATTGGGTAATAAGTAAAGACTCTTGAGCAAGTTATTCAGTTTATGTTTATAGCTGTTCTGGGATTCGACTTCTGAAAACTTAAGTATACAACATTTCTGAGCTATTTGAACCTTGTTTGAACTTACAGTAAAAGGTATTTGGCTTCTTTTCTGGAAACTTTGTTTTGGGCAGAATTAAATATTTTGGGCAATTTTTACTTCATTTGCAAAATTTCCCTTTGAACCACAGCTCTCAGTAAGAGTCCAGAATAGCATATGTTACCATCATCATGATATATAATACGTTACATAATTTGCTTTTTCTGAATGATTAAACATAGACCTACTTCAGTGTGGAATTTAATTTTTGTTTTGTATTATTTTTTAAGCCCCTTCCGGTCTGGGATCACTGTGGAATTTTCTAACTATGTACTTGCTAAGCAAGTTAATTGATCTTGATACCAGTTGCAAATTTGGGATAAATATAAATAAATTTTGGCTCGAGTTTTAAACTTATATACACAGATTTACATTTTTGAAAATTGGTGAAGCAATATGAATTTTTTGTTTGTGCAAGAGAGCCAGGAAGCTGATGCTGATTTGTTCAGAACTTTTCCACATGAATTACCACTGGTTTAAAGAGTTATTGATTTTCAAGTTCCTGGAACTCTTGTCCTATTTCTGGTAGCTTAAATAATATTTAGTATAATTGGGAAACTAGAAGAAGTAAGAGACTACATGGCATTTATTAATTCATTAAAAAATTATGGTAGAATTGTAAAATGAAGCGTTTTTTTTTTACTGAGTGGTATTAGTTACACTATATTTTGTGTACATAATTTTTCGAAGCATTCCGTGTCCTACAAAAACCTAGTTTAAGCACTGATGCAGATAGAGGTGTTTGGCATATTATAAATCTTGTGCTATTCCTACTTAAATTGATGGTGCATTGTTCTAGGTGGAAAACAAAAGTTGCTCTAGCAGGAAAATTGACTTGTTATTCTTGCCTTCTCTGATGTCAGAGCCTTATCTTTGTGGGACTTTTCCTTTTTTACAGGTAGAAGAAGAGTGACTGAGAATAGTTGATAAATTTTTCCCCCTTTCTTATTTGTTTATTTATCTAATACCCTAGATTGATTATTTAGTAGATTTTGTGAGGGGATGCTGGGGATGGAGGGAGACAAACACACCACACTTTATTATTGTATATCATAGTTATCACTTTGAATTCTACAACAGTAATGTAGAAATTTACATTTAAGAAGTGATTAGGCCCTATGAGGTGGCTCACACCTGTTATTCCAGCCCTTTGGGAGGCCAAGGCAGGAGGATCCCTTGAGCCCAGGAGTTTGAGGCTGCAGTGAGCTATGATTGTGCACCTGCATTCCAACCTGGGCAACAGAGTAAGACCCTGTCTCAAATAACAAAAAATAGTTCATTTATATAGCATTTTATAAGAGTGGGACAATTTTAATAGTCAAAATACATTATAATGTGAGAATGGTGAAATTAATGATAACCCATATGGTGGATACAGCTACTAAAAATCATTTTTAAAATGTACTGACATAAGAAAGTACAATATGATGTTGAGAGAAAAATTAGAATATAAAGAAACATATACTGTGTTATTTATAATGTGTAAATGGCAAAAAGAGTTGCAGGAGATACATAAAATAGTAGGAGATGTTATCCCTAGGTGATAGGATTATGGGTAATTTTTGTTTTAGTTTTTGTGCTTTTCTTTGTTCTTAATCTGAATAATTATTACTTTTTTTTTTTTT
>NW_016107800.1:743846-753033 GCF_001604975.1 Cebus imitator
GTTTACTACAACCTCTACCTCCTGGGCTCAAGCCATCCTCCCACCTTGGACTCCCAAGTAGCTGGGACTACAGGTGCCCACCACCATACTTGGGTAATTTTTGTATTTTTTGAGACAGGGTTTTGCCATGTTGCCCAGGCTGGTCTTGAACTCGTGAGCCCAAGTAATCTGTCTGCCTTGGCCTCCCAAAGTGCTGAGATTACAGGTGTGAGCCACTGCCCCCAGTTATTACTCTTATAGTTACAAAAAAGAGATTGAAATATTTTCAAGGGTCATAGGAGAAAATGCTGAAAATCCCAAATAACTATTGCTCCTATAATAGGAAAACTATCTTAAGATTCATTGTTAGCAAAACTAACCCAAAATATCATGCTTATTTGCATTACACAATAATAGACACAGCTGGTAATTTAGATGAAGGTATTCTCTTAATTACCAGCACTAAACTTGTAATAGTTTTACATATGTGGATTTCTGTGTCTTTAAACATTGCTTCTCTGCAAGCTTTTTCTTTCCTCCACCAAAACTGTTCTGTGTTGACAGTGCCACCTATTGATGGATTCCTCTACTTAGTCTTTTCTCCATTACTTCATCATTCAGTCTTTTCCCCATTACCTCATCAGTAAGTAGGCAATGGTTTTTCGTTATGAGATGCCAGATTATTTGCTAGTTACTGAGATAACAAATGTAAATAAATGAATAATTGCTTCTGCCCTCAAACTCTGGGTCAGAATGCTTTTTTTTTTTCTTTTTGGACCATCAGTACATGTTGTGTACTCTGCTTGTCTTGTTTCTCAGCCAATAGCCTGGCACCTAGGCAGTATATCTTTTTCCTGGTGCTCATATCCTTTGTAACTTTCTTCATGGGAAAACATGTTGTGAGTTCTAGACCACCAATTTACAAATAAATTTTTAAAACATTACTTGATTATAGGTTTGGGAATCATATTTAGAAGGGCCGCATTACATGTTCATCTATGGCTGTTATTATTTTTAAAATGTGTGACACTTTCTTAGTTCCTTCTTTGTGTTTCCTTCTGTTAAAAATCACAAACAAGGCTGGGTGTGGTGACTCACGCCTGTAATCCCAGCATTTTGGGAGGCCAAGGTGGGCAGATCACCTGAAGTCGGGAGTTTGAGACCAGCCTGACCAACATGGAGAAACCTGGTCTCTACTAAAAATACAAAATTAGCCGGGTGTGGTGGTGCACGCCTGTAATCCCAGCTACTCAGGAGGCTGAAGCAGGAGAATCGCTTGTATCTGGGAGGCAGAGGCTGCGGTGAGCTGAGATCATTCCACTGCACTCCAGCCTGGGCAGTAAGAGCAGAACTCCGTCTAAAAAAAAAAAATTACAAGCAAGTAGAAAGCGAGAGAGAGGAGACAAAAAAGAAAGAGGTAGAAAGATATCAAGGGAATTTTCCTACTAGTATTACACTTTTTCACTGAAAATATTCATTAAAATGTATAGTAAGAGATACTGTTTCTGATATGCTTTGTTAAAACCTGTCTCTCAGAGGTAGAAAGATACAAAGGGAATTTTCCTACTAGTGTTACACGGTATTTTCACTGAAAATAGTGAGTCATTAAAATGTATAGTAAGAGATACTGTTTCTGATATGCTTTGTTAAAACCTGTTTCTTCATCTGTGTAAAAATGCGTTTTCCATATGTATAAGTGTATATACATACATAAACTCACACAGTTTAGCTGTTTTTGTTTTCAAATGAAAGATGAAATATAAAGATCAGAACTTTATCAAGTTTCTTATTTTTGTTGTAATATTGTTTTATAGATGAGAGATTTTTATTTTTGAAGTTTTAAAAATACATAGCAAAAATGTGTACACCCACATACCCACATATAAAATGTTAACATATTTCATTTTTGCTCCAGATATGTATTTAATTTAAAATATTGACATCATCGTTATCACATTGAATTCTAAAAGAGCAGTGTGGAACTGTGTGCTTTTCCGAAATATTACTGATCACGTTAAAGTCCCTTTTGTTCTCTACAGCTCTATCCTCCTCACCTGCATCTCCACTTCCAAGGAAATTGTTGGGATGAATTTGATTCGTATCCTTCTACTTTATCTTTGAATAAGCTATGTATATGAACAGTGGCATGGCATTGCTTTGGGTGCTTTTGAAGAACGTGTACCTTGGGGTACATTTCAAACCATACTCACTTGGTGTGAATCTTGACTCTGATACTAAATTTTGTGACCTTCGGTAAGTTATTTAATCTTTACACACTTCAGTGTCCTTATCTATCACATAGGGATGATGGAGGCGCCCTCTTCATGTAATTGTTGTAAAAATTAAACGAGCTTATTTATTTATTTTACTTATTTTTGTTATTATTATGTTTTTCTTTTTAGAGACTGGGTTTCATCATGTTGCCCAGGCTGGTCTCAAACTCCTGGGCTCAAGCAATCCTACCGCCTTGGCCTCCCAAAGTGCTGGGATTACAGGCCTGAGCCACTGTGCCTGGTCTAAATGAGCTAATTTATATAAGGTGGTTAAAACTGAGCCTGGCACTTAAAAAAATGTATGTTCTAGTAAGTTTCAGCAGCTGTTAATATGATTGTGTCATGGTATATGGATTTTAAAGCTTGCTTTTTTCATTTTATTTTTTTCCCCACTCAATCTTTGTTGATACTGTAGGTCTAGTTCATTCATTTACACAGCTGTATAGTGTTCCATTGAATGAATGTCTACAGTTTATCATTTCCTCTACAATAAGCATTTAAATTGTTTTCATTTTTTTAATCTTTTACAAACATTGCCTTATGAATATTCCTGTAGCTTCTTTGCAACATGCCATAGTTTCTCCACGTCATATACCTGTCAAATTGTTGGGTCCTAGGATATAAATATTTTTCCTTTTAAAAGATATTTATAGGATATTGCAAACAATTTCTGTTTTTCCATATCCTTGCCAGCAGTTAGTGTTATCAAGTTCTTTGATATCTTACTGATTTGTAAGTTTTTTTTTGTTTGTTTTTAGGTATTTTCAGGATAGTTACACATGTTAAGAAAACTTAGTTTTATTTGGCTTTTCAGGTTTCCATATCTGTTGAACAATGACCAATATGGACCCAAGTTACTGTAATTTTGTCTTATAGTATATTGTTCATAGTGAACTCTCCAATGTACTTTCTCTAAGTATATTTAGTTATGTTCCTTCTCTGACACCATGAGGAAGCGTTTTCAGTGTTTCAGAATTCAATTTGCTAACTATGACATACATAGTTATTTTCTATTAAATGTGTATCTGAAGCAAAAATGAAAAATGTTAATGCTTTATGTGAGTATGTGAGTGTATACTACATTTTTTCATAGTTTTATTTTTTAAAGCTTTTCAAAAATAAAATTGTCTCATGTACAAAACAATGTAACAACAAAAAGAAGTTTAATACTGTTTTTTTTGAGACAGGATATTGCTCTGTCACCTAGGTTGGAGTGCAGTGGTGTGATCATGGCTCACTGCAACCTCAACCTCTTGGGCTCAAGTGATCCTCCCACCACAGCCTCTTGAGTAGCTGGGACTACAGGCACATGCCACCATTCTTGGCTAATTGTTTGTATTTTTTTTTTCTTTTTTTCTTGTAGAGACTAGGTTTTGCAATGTTGCCCAGGCTGGTCTTAAACTATCTGCCTACCTTGGCCCCCAAAGTGCTGGAATTATAATCTTAAGCCACCATGCCAACCTTTATAAATTTCTGATCTCTGTATTTCCGCTTTCATTTACAAACAAAAAATATTTGCCACTTCAAAAGCCATGTGGAATATATATATATATATATAAAATTTTTTTTTTTTTTAGACAGCGTCTTGCTCTTCACCCAGGCTGGAGTTCAGTGGTGACTCACTGCAACCTCCACCTTCCAGGTTCAAGTGATTCTTGTGCCTTACCCTCCCAAGTAGCTAGGACTATAGGCATATGCCACCATGCCTGGCTAATTTTTGTATTTTTTGTTAGAGATGGGGTTTCACCGTGTTGGCCAGGCTGGTCTTGAACTCCTGACCTCGAGTGATCCGCTTGCCTCGGGCTCCCAAAGTGCTGGGATTACAGGCATGAGACACCGTGCCTGGCCCAGATGGAATTTTTATTAATACAGTAGTACCACAGTTTTGCTTTAGTCCCAAATTTGAGTGGCCCCCTCCTACTTCGAGGAGAGTTTTCTGATCCTAAAGTGCTTACCAACTAAGGAATCAAAAGGCGCACATAAAAAAAATGACTTATAGGCATTTACACATAAAGTATTATAAATGGTTCATCAGTGTTGAAATTATTTTGCACAATGCTACCGGTATTTCTGTTGTCAAACCCACTATATATAACTGAAAGGACCAAAATCAGATTGGTTAAGGGAATAGCTTCTCCATATTTTTATTTAATTGAATAAATGTTTTCTTATAGAATATGTTTAGATTTGCAGGGAAGTTACAAGGAGTTAAGGTATACTTTGTACCCAGTTTTCCTTTTTTTTTTGGTAAGAGATGGGGGTCTCGTCATGTTGCTGATATCTGACATTTCAGTGTTAAATTTGTCACCGCTAAGGAACCAATATTGGTACATTACTGTTAACTAAAATTCATTTAATTTAGATTTCGTTAATTTTTACCTAAGGTCCTTTTTTGGTTCTAGGACTCTATCCAGAATACTACAGTACATTTAGTTGACATGTTTCCTTAGCCTGTCTGGGCTGTGATGGCATCTCAGACTTTCCTTGTTTTTGATGACTTTGATAATTTTGAGGAGTATTGGTCAGGGATTTTGTAGAATGTGCCTTGGTTTGGGTTTGTCTGATATTTTCCTGATGGTTAGACGGGGGTTATGGGTTTGAGGGAGGACAATCACAGAGGTAAAAGTGCCACCTCGTTGCATCATCTCAAGGGGAACTACTATCAGTATGTTACCACTAATATTGTCAGCCTCAGTCACCAGGCTGAGTCAGTGTTTGCCAAGTTTCTCTGCTGTGCAGTTTTCCCATACTCTTTTTGGAAACAAGTTACTAAGTATATACCACACTCAGTGGATCTGTCTCTGTCTTCTTGAAGGGGAGCTGTCTGTAAGATTATTTGGAATTCTTCTGCTATGGATAGTCTTTTCTTCCCCATTTATTTATTTATTCAATCATTTATTTATATCTGTATGGACTCATAGATGTTTATTTTTTACTTTGGGTTATAATCCTATACTACTTTATTTTGTTGTTCGAATTGTTCTACCAACAGGACATACTCCATTGTTTTGTTTTTTTCAATACTTCCTTTCTGGCACTATAAGAAGTTCCAGACTCATTTTGTCTATTTCCTGCCCCAGTCCTAGAATCAGCCATTTTTCCGAGGATCCCTGGTTCTATTTTTTGGTGAATCATTAGAAACCAAGATCTGGTTTTGTGCTCATTGCTGTTGGGATATCATGACTTCTAGGCCTTTTCTGTGTATAGACCTAAAAAATGCATGTATGCAAACTAATCCATGTATATACATATATGATCGTCTGTATCTGTAATAAGGTAAACATGAGTTCATACTAATGTCTTTGACTCTCATTACTATACAGTTCATTCTAGCTTTATTCCGCAAACTAATCCATGTATATACATATGTAATCGTCTGTATCTGTAATAAGGTAAACATGAGTTCATACTAATGTCTTTGACTCTCATCACTATACAGTTCATTCTAGCTTTATTCCATTATCTATTACCTCTCTCTCTAAAAGTGAGCAATCTGGCTCCCGCCATCTGATATCCACTAACTTATTTGTCCAGTCCCATCATCCATTGACAGCATTTTAGAATTGTTAACCTGTATCTCTATGAGAAATGCCTTTACCCAAAAAGAACAGTGCTTATGTACAGTTCTTTTTGTTGTTAGAGTTTCCAGTTAAAAACTTCCTAGAGTTATTTAAGTCAAACCTTTTCTCCCTGACATCTATATTTTGATTTTATTTTTTTATAAATTGATCTAAATTACATAGTAATTCCATATAAAGCTTATAAAAAATTTCCCTTGCCCAACTAAAGATCTTTAGCTTCAGATGTGTGTGTTTTTTTTTTCTCATGACTTTTGTGGCAAAAAAAAAAAAATTCCATCAATAGTATTTCTTGAGGTTTAGTCAGAATAGCACGTCTTCATTTGGTTGTTCGTTGACATCTTTACACTTGGACTAGGACTTATTATTACTTCAGATATTTTTAGTGGTACATATTGAGAAATGCTCTTTGATAGAGTATTAACATTACTGCAACTAAACAAATGTGTAATAATATTTGAGAGCTTAAAATGTACCTGTATTCTTGTAGTAACTTTGTTTTAGCTAATTTAACTCCCCAAGAAGTCTATGAGGTAAATAATTATTTTACCCATTTTTTAAAATTTTATGTTTGTTTTGTGTGTGTGTGTGTGTGTGTGTGATTTTGCCCATTTTAAAGATGAAGAAGTTAAGACGCAGAGAGGTTAAACAACTTGTCCAAGGCCGCATTGCTGGTAAATGATAAAGCTGCAGTTTGCAACCAGCCTGATTGTGGTGCCTGCACTCGTAATCACTTTGGCATTGCCTTTAAATAAATAAGAAAAATTCAAAGAGTAATAAGGGTTATGAAGGAAGTAAAACAGGGCGACCTGAGAGAATGAACAAAAAGGGGTCCTTAGAGTACTTCTTAAGGAAGCCCCCTTTTGGGAGACTGCCGCGTGGCAGGCAAGAAGGAGCCAGCAATGTGAAGAGCTAAGTGAGGAAATAGGAATATCAAGTGCAAAGCCTTGCGGTGCAAAGGGGCTTGGGATGTTTGAGAATAGAAAGGCACCTAGTATGGCTAGGTGTAGTGAGCAAGGGTGGAAACAGTCCATGAGGGCCTTTAACACTTACTATATGTCAGGTCCCATGCAGTACATTGTTAAGTATTCACAGTCACCTGCTATCTCAGTTTTACAGATGAGAAAATTGATAGTCTATCGATTGAAATTACCTTTTTCTCTTATTTACTCTTCATCTTACTGCAGTCTACTTTCTACTTCATATCAGTAAACTTGTTCTTATAAAGTAACTAATGACAATAATACTTTCTCAAGAAACTCTGCCCCATGACTTCCACCGTGCCATCCCCTTTCGTGTATTCTCTGCCTGTCCCATAAATAGTGTTGTTTCTGAGGCTCTTCTCAGCCTTCACATTGTTCTAAGTTATCCCTGTAGTTTCAGTTACCATGTATCTACCCACTACTCCGCAGACCGTTTGTTCCAGCATCAGTATCTTTCCAAAGCATCAGGTTAGGTTATTTTATTTATCATCTTCACTTCAAACTCTTCTTGTTGAAACTGGACTTATTTACCTATCTATAGGTTTTCTTTCAAAGAAATCATGGACTACTGTTGACTTAAGCATCCAAGGAAGAAACTTGGAAATCGTTCATGATTTCTTCCATCTCTCTCATTCCTTATATCCATTTATTTACTGAATTCTGCTGGATTTATCTCGTAAATATTTTTTGAATCAGTCACTGTCCCAGCATCCTTGTTCTAACCTCTGCTGTGTTAGGAACTGTTTCCTTACCTTTTAGTTGGTGTTCCTGTCTTCAGTTTCATCTCCTTGAGATTCACCTTCTCAGAATTGCTAGAATAGCATGTTTGAAACACAAACCTGAAAATTCTTTATTGACTTCCCATTGTCAATGCGATGAAGTTTTAATATGTCATTAAAACTCTGCATAACTTAGCTTCTGACTGGTTCTCTAATCTTAACTCTAGCAATTTCTGCCTTCTACTTTCCACTCCAGCTATACAGAACTACTTTTTGAAGATTCTCTGAATATGCATACTATTTCTGGATTGTTGACCATTGCTTTTGTAGGCCTTCTGTCTGAAGGCCTTTGTTTCTTCCTTCCCTTTTCTTTTTGCCTACCTAACTTCTTTACAACTTTTTTTTTTTTTTTTTTTTTTTTTTTTTTTTTTTTTTTTTTTTTTTTTTTTTTTTTTTTTTTTTTTTTTTTTTTTTTTTTTTTTTTTTTTTTTTAAAGACAGGGTTTCACCGTGTTGGTCAGGCTGGTTTTGAACTCTCGACCTCAGGTGATCCGCCTGCCTTAGCCTCCAAAGTGCTTGGATTACAGGCGTGAGCCACTATGCCCGGCCTCTTTACAACTTTTAGAACTCAGCTGGGCATTACTTTCTCTAGAATGCCTTCTCAGATCCATACTCTTGTCCGAATAATTGGGTCCATCCTGTGATAATCTATTGTTAACTGTGTTATAGCGCAAGCACCCAGACCAGAGATGGCACTCAGTAAGAATTTATAGAATGAACTATAGTATTGGAGAGGCAGGATAAAGTAGTTGGCTCCAGGATTGAAACCTGACTTTGCAGGTTAATGATGCCTTCATAAGATGGCTGTGAAGCTTAAATTTGTTAGTGCAAGTAAAGTACTTAGAACAATGCCTATGACTAATAAATGTTCAGTAAGTAAGCTATAAAAACTATTGTTACCCTTAAATATTTTAACTTGCATATCTCCTCTACAGGCTATGAATTAGTGAATGAAAGTACAAACCAAATTATCCTAGGTTTTAAAATAAAAGATATATCCCTGGCTTTTGAAAATGTCATGGCAAGTTGACCATTAGTCTTTCTAAGAGGGCCGACATTTGGTGTCGTGTCATAAATTTGAAATTGCCATTGATGATGATTAGTGTTTTTTAATTGTACCAATTAATTGATTATCCTTCAGCATACTTTTCTTATTAATAGCCCTGTTTAAACTCTAGAAATGCCTTTTATTTACTTTTAATCTTCATTTAATCTGTACTTTTGCGTTTAACTAGCCTTTCCTGTTTTGGATTAAGGTGTGAGGGAGCTGGGTGTACTAAGATTATGCTTTTTTATTAGGGCATAAATGCAAGCGTGTTATAAAGGTTGAACAAGAACATAGAATGGGCCTGGCGGGGTGGTGCATACCTGTAATCCCAGCACTTTGGGAGGCTGTGGTGGATGGATCACTTGAGCCTACAGTATGTCATTAAAAATTATCCATACAGGCCGGGCGCGGTGGCTCACGCCTGTAATCTCAGCACTTTGGGAGGCCGAGGCGGGTGGATCACGAGGTCAAGAGATCGAGACCATCCTGGTCAACACGGTGAAACCCCGTCTCTACTAAAAATACAAAACATTACCTGGGCATGGTGG